>NW_027141369.1:309553-619107 GCF_036365525.1 Heterodontus francisci | reverse complement strand
AACTCGAAGTTCAGGAAAAGACAGAGAAGTGAATAATTGACAGTGTAATCTTTGATTCGTAATTTTCTGTTTCTTCGCTGAAGTGAGGCTCAACCCGAAGACACGCGAGATTACGGAAATCTACAAATTTGGAATGAGAAAGCATAAAGTAGTGAAACAGTTGGTGAGTACATTGTGGCACTGAAGAATTTATCACTACATTGCAACTTTGACACATTCTTAGATCGTACATTATGAGACAGATTTGTGCTTATATTGGCGGATGAGAAAAGATACTAAACGCACAAAATCCCACATTTGAGCGAGCGTGTAAGATTGCTCTTGACATGGAGATAGCATCAAAGAATGCTCGGGAATTGCGTCCTATGCTAGTGACAGTAACACACTTCAGAGGAACTTAAACACACTGGTAAAATGGGCTTTCACACAACAGATAAAATTTTACACAGAGAAGTGTGAAGTGATACAGTTTGGGAGGAAGAATGAGACATTGTACACCAATCTTTTTTGATCAAGGTTTGAAAAGGTTGCGAAGAGCAAACAGGACACTTGGCTTTATTAATAGAGGCATAGAGTAAAAGCAAATAAGTTATGCTAAACCTTTATAAAACACTGGGGCTGAATGGCCTCTTCCTGTACCTCCACAGAAAGCTTCCACTCCGGTCTCGGACACCCTCTTCAGGATCACTCTCCATACATCCCGCCACTCCACGCACAGATATCTCCCTCAGGATCAGATCACAGCTCCACTGTTCTGCCACATCCAGTCGTGAATGGTGGTGGATAATTAAATAACTAACAAGATGAGGAGGCTCCAAAAACATTCACATCCTCAATGATGGTGGTGCTGAGCACGTCAGTGCAAAAGATGAAGCTGAAGCATTTGCAACCATCTTCAGTCAGAAATATTAAGTGGATTTGATCTGTGCTTATTTCAGCTCCTCATGCTCGCTGGTGCCTTGGTTCTCTGGTGCTAATTTCAGAGTAAATCATGCAGCTTGACAATTGGAGCCAAAGAAAAAGACACAGGAGAGGTTGAAAGTGCCAAAACCTGGGATTGAACCAAGAGCTGTTTAACTGTTAGTACAGCACGAACTCAACAAAGCTATTTCAACAACACACTAAAACCACCATTCTGTCACTGATTTGGAAGACAATATATACATTAAAGTGTTTGTAAAAAGTTACAGAACACAACATGTGAGTAATATTCCCCATTGTTTTCTCAGTACTGATGGATTGTGAAGTGGGAGACAGCCAGAAGTCCCACTGAGCAGCACGGACCCTGAGCTGTGAGTGAAATGAGATAAAGTTCAATCTTTAGCAGAGAGATTCTGGAGAGAGGTAAGAGTCCTGAATCAAGGAAAGACTTTCTGACATAATAAAAGCCAAATACTGCAGATGCTGGAAATCTGAAATAAAAACAAAAAGTGCTCGAAATACTCAGTAGGTCTGGCAGCATCTGTGGAGAGAGAAACAGAGAAAACATTTCAGGTCTGTGACCTTTCATCAGAACAGACAAAGGTTAAAAAAGAATTAGGTTTTAAACAAGTGAAGGGGAGGGGTGTGTGCGAGAGAACAAAGGGGAAGTTGTTTGATAGGGCAGAGGGCAGGAGAGATTAAATAACAAAGCTGTCCTGGGACAAAGTGTGTTAATGCTTGTGGTTGCCTGACACCAGTCATGCTCTGAAGTTATTGAACTCAATGTTCAGTACACAAGGCTGTAGAGTGCTGAATCGAAAGGTCAGGTGCTGCTCCTCGAGCTTGTGTTGATGTTCACTGGAACACTGGAACAGGCCAAAGACAGAAATGTTGACATGAGAACAGAGGGCAGTGTTGAAATGGCAAGCAACCAGAAGCTCAGGGTCATGCTTTCACACTGAGCAGAGGTGTTCCACCTAATCTGCGTTTGGTCTCCCCGGTTTAGAGGAGACTGCATTGTGAGCAGTGAATACAGTATACATAATTGAAAGAAGTACAAGTAAATCGCTGCTTCACCTGAAAAGAGTGTATCGGGCTTTGGATAATGAGCAGAGAGGAGGGAAAAGGGCAGGTATTATATCTCCTGCGATTGCATGGGAAGGTGCCTTGGGAAGGGGACGAGGTGTTGGGGTAATGGAGGAGTGGACCTGGCTGTCGTGGAGGGAACAAACCCTTCAGAATGCTGACAGGGGAGGGGAGGATGCGTTTGGTGGTGGCATCACGCTGGAGGTGGCGGAAATGGTGGAGGATGATCCTTTGGATGTGGAGGCAGGTGGGGTGGAAAGTGAGGACAAGGGAACCCTGTCGCAGATCTGGGAGGGAGGGGAAGGCGGAGGGCAGAGGTTGAGGGTCCTGTCAACTACACTGGGGGGGGTAGTTGAAATCTGGTGATGTTGTTGAATTTAATTTCAAACACTCCTTGAACTCTCTGCCGATGAAGACTGAAAAAGGGAAGAACAACCACACAACAAGGGTCTCAAATCCAAGACCCTGAGATTAAAAGTCTCATGCTCTACCAACTGAGCGAACAAGACCTGATACAGTACTTCTACTCTGTCTGTTATTGGACGGATGCAGCTGTTGGCTCCACCCCAAGTGCGGGAATTTGTTCCACCAACCATGAAGCAGCTTCCCATCAATTCCCCAGATTATCAGGAAATCCACTTCCAGAAGCCCCAAAGTTTGATATATTCCTCTCACTCATCAATAATAAAACTGAAATCTTTTTACCTTCCAAATGCTGCCATCTATTTTGTCAGTATTTATTTCTCTCTCCTTTTTATTTAGTTCATGCATTCCTTAAGAATTTGTTTTCCAATTATTTCTGAGGGAAGAAATGAACAGATCTGGCAGCTCAAAACTGGGCATCCATGAGGCACTGTGGGCCATCAGCAGCAGCAGAATTGTATTTAAACACAGTATGTTACCTCATGGCCTGACATATCCCTCACTCTACCATTACCATCAAGCCAAGGGAGCAAGAGTGGTTCAATTAAGTGTGCAGGAGGGCATGTCAGGAGCAGCACCAAGCAGACCTAAAAATGAGGTGTCAACCTGGTGAAGCTACAACACAGGATTACTTGCATGTCAAACACTGGAAGCAGCATGCAATAGAGAGAGCTAAGCGATCTAACAACCAACAGATCAGATCAAAGCAGTGCAGTCCTGCCACATCCAGACCTGAATGGTGGTGGATAATTAAACAATTAACAGGAGGTCAAGGCTCCACAAATATTCCCATCCTTAATGATAGGGGAGACCAGCATATCAGTGCAAAATACAAGGTTGAATCATTTGCAACCACCTTCAGCCAGAAGTGCCAAGTTGATGATCCATCTCGGCCTCCTCCTGACGTCCCCAGCATCACAGATGCCAATCTTCAGCTCATCCAATTCACTCCACATGATATTTGCAGCGGTTCAAGAAGGCAGCTCACCACCACCTTCTCAAGGGCAATTAGGGATGGGCAATAAATGCTGGCCTGGCCAGCGTCGCCCATATCCCATGAATGAATAAAAAGAAAATCAAGAAATGGCTGAAGGCTCTGGATACTGACAACATCCCGGCTGTAGTGCTGAAGACTTATGCTCCAGAACTAGCCGTGCCACCAGCCAAGCTGTTCCAGTACAGCTACAACACTGGCATCTACCCGGCAATGTGGAATATTGCCCAGGTATGTTCTGTACACAAAAAGCAGGACAAATCCAACCCGGTCAATTACTGCCCCATCAGCCTCCTCTTGATCATCAGTAAAGTGATGGAAGGTGTCGTTGACAGTGCTATCAAGCAGCACTTACACAGCAATAACCTGCTCTTCATTGCTCATTTTGGGTTCCGCCAGGGCCACTCAGTTCCTGACCTCATTATGGCCTTGGCCCAAATATGGGCAGAAGAGTTGAATTCAGGAGGTGAGGTGAGGTGACAGTGACTGCTGTTGCCAAGAGCATCAAGGAGCCCTTGCAAAATTGAAGTCAATTTTAATCAGGGGAAAACTCTCCACTAGTTGGAGTCATACATCGCGCAAAGGAACATGGTGATGCTTGTTGGTGGCCAAAAATCTCGGTCCCAGAACATCACTCAGGACTTCCTCAGGGTAGTGTCCTGGGCCCCAACCATCTTCAGCTGCTTCATCAATGACCTTCCCTCTGTAATAAGGTCAGAAGTGGGGATGTTCGCTGATGATTGCAAAATGTTCTGTCGCATTAACATCTCCTCAGATACTGAAGCAGTGCAAGTCCACATGTAGAAAGACCTGGACAACATTGGGCTTGGGCTAACAAGTGGCAAGTAACATTCACGCAACAAAAATGCCAGGCAATGACCATTTCCAACAAGAGAGAATCTAACCATCTCCCCTTGATATTCAATGACATTACCATTGCTGAATCCTTCACTATCAACATTCTGGGGGTTACCATTGAGCAGAAACTGAATTGGATCAGCCATATAAATAGCATAGCTACAAGAGCAGGTCAGAGGCTGGAAATTCTGCTGTGACTGACTCACCTCCTGTCCACCATCTACAAGGCACAAGTCAGGAGTGTGATACAATACTCCCCACTTGCCTGGATGAGTGTAGCTCCAACAACACCAAATAAACTCAACACCGTCCAGGACAAAGCAGCTCGTTTGATCAGCACCTCATCCACGACTTGAAATATTCATTCCCTGCACCACCAGTGAACAGTGACAGCAGTGTGTACCATCTACAAGATGCACTGCAGCAACTCACCAAGCCTCCTTCAACAACACCTTCCAAACGCCCGACCTTGAGAACCTGGAAGGACATTGAATGAATGGGAACACCACCATCTGCAAGCTCCCCTCCAAGCTGCTCACCATCTTGACTTGGAACTATATCACCGTTCCTTCACTGTCACTTGATCAAAATCTTGGAACTCCCTTCCCAACAGCACTGTTGTTTATACAACACATGGAATGTAGTGGCTCAAATAAGCTGCTCACCACCACCTTCTCAAGGGCAATAAAGGATCGACAATAAAGGCTGCGTTTGCTGACAACACAACCACTAGGTGGCACAACTCGCTTTCTCCCCCTCCTTCGCACCGGCCGCTTCCACCCTCCACAGTCGCTCACTCCAGACCTCACTGCTCCCCCCACTTCCCTGGACGATTGCCCCCGATCGCGTCACCCAATTCTCTGGTCGCTTGCTCACTCCCCACCCCCCCTCCCCTCCAGCCGCTAGCTCTATGCTGCGCTGCTTCCCTTCTCTCGGCCACTTGCTCCCACGTTTGTCCAGTCTCCACGCGCCGCCCGAAGAAGTAAGGTGGGCTGAAAAGTGTGACATAGGAGCGAGTAGTGAGTGGCCTAGAGGAGGGAAGTGGCACGGCCTAGAGCTAGCAGTTGGATCGGGGATTGGGGGGTTGAGAGCGAGCAGCCAGAGAGCTCGGTGACGCGAGCGGGGAACGATCGGCCAGTGGAGCATCGAGGTGTGGAGCGATCGGCTGAGGGGAGGAAGCGTCGAGGCCTGGAGCGAGTTGCCGTGGGGGGAGAGCTCCAGCCTCAAAGTCTCCTATTCAGCCGCTTCCTCCAGCTGAGTGAGGGGCTGGATACCCGATGATGCTTTCGCGCACATGAGCGAAGATGGACCAGGCGCGGATATGCGATGACGTTGGCGCTGCGCAATGACATCATCCTGCGCATGTGCCACTTAATCCTGGCAAGATGTAGCTGTGCCTATGCACAGCTTGGCACAGTCCGATGATGTCAGCGGGCCGCTCCATTGACAGGAATCACATTGTGTCAGCAGTGCCCACAACCCAGGAAAGAATAAAAAAGAGATTTACCACAATGGTAACAGGGTGAGGGATTTCAGTTATGTGGAGAGATTGAAGAAGCTGGGGTTGTTCTCCTTGCAGCAGAGAAAATTCAGAAGAGATTTGACACATCTGTTCAAAATCATGGAGGTTTTCAATAGTTTAAATAAGGAGAAACTGTTTCCAGTTGTAAAAGGGTCAGTGAGCAGAGGACACAGATATCAGGTGATTGGCAGAAGAACCAGAGATGACATGAGGAACCATTTTTACACAGTAATGTGTTGTGATAAAGAAAGAAAAGACTTGCATTTATATCGCACCTTTCAAGACCACTGGACATATCAAAGCACTTTGTAGACAATGAAATACTTTTGAAGTGTAATCAATGTTGTAATGTCAGAAATGCAGCAGCTAATACCCACAAACAGCAATGTGATAATGACCAACTGATCTGATTGAGAGGCAAATATTGATCACAACACCAGGGAGAATTGCTCTTCACTTGTTTGAAATTGCAGCATGGGATCTTTTACATTCACCCAAACATGCAGACCAGGTCTTGGTTTAACATCACACCTGAAAGGCAGCACCTTCAACACCCTCAGTGCTGCACTGGAGTGTCAGCTGTGAAATCTGAACCCAGAAGCTTGTGATTTCGAGGTGAGTGTGACCAACTGAGCCACAGCTTTTACCTGAGTCTCAATCCTTCCACCAACAGTTTCTCTCTATCGGATCTGTCACGACCCCTCATGATTGTGAACACCTCTATCAAATCTTCTCTCTAAGGAGAACAACACCAGCTTCTCCAATCTATCCACATAACTGAAATCCTAACCACACGTTGCAGAAAGCAATTTTTCCTCAAGTTCCTTCTGGTTTTGTGAGTCTCTTTAAATCTGTAACCTTCGTTATGGACCGTTCAGCAGTTAGAAACAGTTCCTCAGTATTTACCCCACCTCAAACCTTCAAGGAAGCTCTGCAAAGTAACTGGAAATCAAGTTGTCAGAAGTGGGATTTAAACACATGCCTCCAGTGAAAGCTGCAACCTGAACAGAGAAGCTGAAACCGCTCAGTCACCTCAACTGTTCAGACCTTTTTGACCTCGTCATCACTTCTGTACTTTGAAAGGTTCACTCAGTTCAGGAACTTGTTCAATGTTGCTGGAATGCTCAGTGATTGGGATATTAACTCCCCCGGGTTTTCCTGAGCTTGTTCTCGGTGTATGGGGATGTTTGTCCTGGGCTGTGGAATCTTGCATCCCTGTAATGGACATTAACCCACTGATTGAATCTGTATTCACTGCTTTCCGCTGGTGCTGGGTAATTGCAGAGTGTGTGGCTGGAATGTTGCTGCTTGTCCCGGCCTCACTCACTCTGGGAAAGAGTGAATAATTGATGCGTCTGTTTCTGTATCTGAAATGTGACTTCGATCTGCTGTTATTAACCGAGGCAGCGCTGCAGAAGGATACGTTAATAATCTCTCACTAATCAACTGCAAACAGTCAGAATGTGTAACTTTGAGCAGCGCTTTCTGCACCGTCAGGGCTGGAAAGTTGAGGGAGGGAGAGACACTGTCAGTATCTGAGTGTATACAGCACTGTACAGAGAAAGAGCCAATATACCGGGGCTGAGACACAGTGCATCTTTTCACATTTAATCACAATAATATTCGGAGTCAGGAACTGAAAAGGATGAAAAACCAAATAACAAGAGCAAAAGTAAGAAAACTAAGTAATTCTAGATTAGCTGATAAGCTTTCACTGTGTTACCTGGTAGTCTACTGTTTTATAATTAATGCTCTCTCCACTGTGGCCAGGGAATGATTTCTTCTCAAGGGCTGAATATTAACAAAACTTCTTGGAATTTAAAATCTTTCAAAATTAATTCCATGGAGCTAATGGGGAAAAGTCAAATAACTGCATCAATTATAGGAGAGCTGGTTGGTGATGACGTGGATGTGTCTGCAGTGTGCAGGACCAGACTGTTTCTATAGATTCACAATGAACGTTCCACCCTTTATTTGGAACAGTATAACTGATTGTGGACAATGGCTATTCTGGTTGCAGCAACCTGAAGATTTAACTCATTGACAGCCTGCTTTAGGGGAATCGAGAAAGAACAACACCCAGCTCTGTCAGTTAGTGTGCTTATTTATACACCACAATTTGTTGGTTCAAGCACTTAAAAGGATGAGGCTTTATTAACTTAAACTCTTCTCCATCTGCTGTATTACTCTTGCTGTTGATTCTTCAAAGATAAGGTTAATCAAGACTTTCTTTGTGAAATCCATGCTGACTGTGTTTTATTATATTTTCATTTTCATATGTATTTTCTACTTTTGGGGATTACAGGATATTATAATTTTTTATTGATTTTATTTTTATTTATTGCATTTATTGCCCATCCCTAATTCCCTCGAGAAGGTAGTGGTGAGCTGCCTTCTTGAACCACTACAGTCGATGTGGTGTTGTTAGGAAGGGAGTTCCAGGATTTTGACCCAGCCACAGTGAAGGAACGGTGATATAGTTCCAATTCCAGGATGGTGTGTGGCTCAGAGGGGAACTTGCAGGTGGTGGTGTTCCCATGCATCTGCTGCCCTTGTCCTTCTAGGTGATAGAAGTCACGGGTTTGGAAGGTGCTGTGGAAGGAGGCTTGCTGCGTTGCTGCAGTGCATCTTGTGGATGGTACACGCTGTGTGTTGGTGATAGAGAGAGTGAATGAGGCGCCAATCAAGTGGGCTGCTTTGTCCTGGATGACGTTGAGCTTCTTAAGTGTTGTTGGAGCTGCACCCATCCAGGCAATGGAGAGTATTGCATCACACTCCTGACTTGTGCCTTGTAGATAGGGGACAGGCTTTGGGGAGTCAGGAGGTGAGTTACTTGCCGCAGGATTCCTAGTGTCTGACCTGCTCTTGTAGCCATGATATTTATATGGCTACTGCAGTTCAGTTTCTGGTCAATGGTAACCCCCAGGATGTTGATAGTGGGGGATTCAGCAATCGTAATGCTGTTGAATGTCAAGGGGAGATGGTTAGATTCTCTCTTGTTTCAGAAGGTCATTGCCTGGGACTTGCGTGACTCGAATGTGAAATATCCTTATTGTAGGGTATTGTATTGTACTGCACAGTGACTACACTTGGAAAGTCCTTCATTGGCTGTAAAAGGCTTTACAAAGTCCTGTGGTCGTGAACTGCATGTGTTGCTTTTTCCATTGTTATCAGTGTCATTTTGATCAAAAGATAGGTTTCGTGAGCACAAAGTTTAAATCAATGTTGATTCAAATAATGTAAAAGCATCTATATTCTTGCACGATACTTAATAATCACCATCTTCCTTTCCTTACAGAGTACAATGTTTTTGACCCTGAAATTGATTCCACAATCTCAGTCCCTCAGACAATTTCAGCCCAGTTCTGATGAAAGATCACAGATCTGAAACGTTAACTCTGTTTCTCTCTCCACAGATGCTGTCAGGCCTGCTGAGTATTTCCAGCATTTTCAAGAGTCTCGATTTAATGAATAGGAAACTTGTTTCAGATCAGATTGGGAGACAGTGTGAAACCACTCCATCGTACTCGTATCTGAGATTCTGAGGACAGGTGACTGTTAGTGGAAGACATCATTAATTAAATGTACCTAGCAACAGCTCAGACCAATTATTATTTTACAAGGTGGTGTGATGGCCATCCAGGGGTTAAAAGTAGGGATTTTGTCAGGTTTCAGTGTGCAGGAACACGAGAAGATCTCAGGGGTAAAGGCTCAGATCATCGACCAAGTTCTCCACCTGATGAGGGATCTAGACTGGACAAAGTGGACCGTGACACTCTGAGACCAAGTTCGACCAGTCCACACACCTGCTGGAGCTGTAAAGTTATATTCCCCAAGTTTGTTCAAGATAATTTTACTTCCAATTATTAAGTACTATTTTACTCTCAATAAAAGTACTGGACTTATTAATCAAGTATCCTGTTGCTTTAATTGGTTAAAGTCATGCCCAAAGAGATTGTCCACAATAGACTTTCCAGAACTGAAAGATAAGTCTGCAAGGATTGCTAATTTTACAGCCCAGTTTAAAAAGAGAGATAAACCCAGGAACTACAGACCAGATCGTCTAATGTCAGTGGTGGGGAAACTTTTAGAGACAATTATCCAGGAGAAAATTAACTGGCACTTGGTAGAACATGGGCTAATAAATGACAGCCAGTACAGATTGGTTAACAGAAGATTGTGTATGAATTAATTAATGAATTAATTTCTTTGATGAAGTTTCACAGAGTGTTGACCAGGGTGGTGAGGTTGATGGTGTGTGTCTGCACTTCAAAATTGTGTTTGAAAAAGTACCATAAAATAGACTTGTGAACAAAATTTGAGCAGATGGGATTAAAGAGGCAGTGGCAGCGTGGATACAAAATTGGCTGAGAGACGGAAAGCATAAAGTAGGGTGATTCAGAATGGAGGGACTAACACAGTAATGTCACTGTTATTGCAGTGTGTGCAGTGTCTGACCCTGAGCTGTCCAAGGGAGGGGGCGGTTTGTGATTTTCCTGTGGGGTGTATTATCATCAGGGTATCTCTCTGAGCTGTCACAGGGATGGGGCAGTGTGTGATATCCTTGTGCATGTCATGCAGGCCCACTGGCGTGTGGTTCCATCCTGATGCCAAAGGACAGAGCCCTATCTATGGGCAAAAAGTCTCACTTCCCTGTGGGTGTCTTGAGAGAGAAGAAGGCTTAGGGAGTAAACCTGGACAGTAAATCCGGAGTGGAGTCCCGTAGGCGGTTACCTGTTACTTATCAGGTAGTTTTCCAATAACTCCTACAGCAGAGCTGGTCCCAAACAGTACTGTTTTTTTCCTTTCCTTTGGACAATACTAGCAATGCTGAGAGGGGGTCCTGATGCTCAGTGTCTCCATACTATTTGCCCAGGCCTGTGCCCTGGAGAGGACACTCCAGCTTCGTGGTTAAACATTAGCAAAACATGGGAAGAAACAGTTACCGATTATAAGCTCTCACTCAATTGGTGTAGAGTATGAGCACCAGGGGTTTTGACAGTGGGAGAGATCATCGCGTCTCATTGGATAACTACCACCTACTCCAAGCTGTGCAGCCCCCAGTCAGTTAGGTGCTGTCCTGCCACGACCTACTTGCTTCAATGGGTGCTTGCAGCTTAGAGAGATATCTCTCAACTGGCGGATTGATAATCTATGCACCAGGCAAGACAAACTCAACAAAGAAGACACCAGTGCTTCGCATCACAAGCTGGAATGTAAGGACCATGTGTCCTGACCTTAATGACAACCTTCTGCAGGTTGATGACACACACAAGACAGCTGTGATTGACAAGGAACTCACAAGGCTCAATGTGGACATTGCTGTGCTGCAAGAAACTAGACTCATTCAAAGTGGATCCCTCAAAGAGAAACACTACACCTTCTTCAGGCAGGGGAAAGCCCAAGAGGCAACTCGTGGGTTTCACAGCAAAAAACACGCTACTTGCAATGAGTGAAACCCCCACAGTTGGCTCAGAGAGACTTCTTATCCTTCACTTGTCAACAAGCGAGGGCCCAGTTAATCTCATGTGCATCTATGTCCCGACACTCACCTCCACCCCAGATGTCAAGGATCAATTCTTTGAGACACTTGACGCTGCCATCAGTAGAATTCCCAGCACCGAGGGACTGTATCTTCTCGGGGATTTCAACGCAAGCTTGGGTACTGACTACAGCTTGGCCAATGAGCATAGGGCACCAGGGGATTAGCAAGATGAACAAAAATGGACAGAGGTTTCTGGAGCTATGCTGTCACCATGGACTCTGTGTGACGAACAGCTACTTCCAGGTCAAGCTGTGCCACAAGGTGTCCTGGAGACGTCCGAGATCACGCCACTGGCACCAGCTAGACCTTATCATCACTAGACGTACCACCCTCAGCAGTATCCTCATCACACGCAGCTATCACAGCGCTGACTGTGACACTGACCACTCCCTGGTGTGTAACAAGGTCAGGCTTCAGCCAAGAAAGCTTCATCCATCCAAGAAGAAAGGTCGTTCTCGGATCAACACTAGCAGAACCACTGACCCAGAAAGGACCCAGGAGTTCCTCAACATCCTCGATCAGGCTCTTTCAGAAAACACCCAAGGCCTCAGTGCGGTGTCAAAGTGGAATCATCTGCACGCCACCATCTATAACTCTGCACTCGCTGTGTATGGGAAAAGAGATGGGAGGAATGCGGACTGGTTTGAGGTTTATTGGACTGAAATGGAGTCAGTTACTGTAACTAAGAAGAGAGCCCTCATGAACTACAAACAAGTCCCCAGCAAACAAACTCTAGATGCTCTCAGAGCTGCCAGAAACAAGTCTCTGCAGACTGCTCGGCACTGCACCAATCAATACTGGTTAAAACTCTGCAACAGCATACAATCTGCCGCTGAATCTGGGGGATGCTAGAGGGACATATGAAGGAATTCAACACACCAAGGTTCCTTTGACAGCACCTTCCATACCCGCAACCTCTACCAACTAGAAGGACAAGGGCAGCAAATTCATGGGAACACCACCACCTGCAAGTTCCCCTCCAAGCCACACACTATCGTGACTTGGAACGATATCACCTTTCCTTCACTGTTGCTGGGTCAAAATCCTGGAACTCCCTTCCTAACAGCACTGTGGGTGTACCTACCTCACACAGACTGCAGCGGTTCAAGAAGGCAGCTCACCACCACATTCTCAAGGGAAATGAGGGATGGGCAATAAATGCTGGCTTAGCCAGTGATGACCACGTCACATGAATGAATTTAAAAAAAATTATGAAAGCAACGGGCCCAGCAGTATCTAAATCAGCACCTTTGAAGACAAAGACAGGGACGATCATCACTGAACCTAACAAGCAGATGGAAAGGTGAGTGGAGCATTACCTTGAACTCTACATAACGGAGAACATTGTCATTGAAGTAGCTCTCAGCATCATTCCAGACTTCCCTGTCATGGAGGAGTTGGACAGTGACCCCACCATAGTGGAGCTCAACAAGGCCATTGACCGTCTTGCCAGTGGTAAAGCCCTGGGAAATGATGGTATTCCACCTGGAATCATCAAAAGTGGAAAAGCAGCTCTGCTGCAGCATCTCCATGAACTTCTGTGTCTCTGTTGGAAGGGGAGATCTGCGCCTCTAAACATGTGTGATGCAAACATTGTCACCTTGAACAACAATAAGGGGGAATCGCAGTGACTGCAGCAATTAGCGAGGCATCTGCTTGCTAAGTATTGTGGGGAAGGTCTTTGCTCACATTGCTCTGACCAGATTGCAGACCCTGACATCACACATCTATCCTGAGTCTCAGTGCAGGTTCAGAGCTGGTAGATCGACAGTCGACATGATTTTCTCACTTCGGCAGTTACAGGAGAAGTACTGTGAACAGTACAGACCACTCTACATTGTCTTTCTAGACATCACCAAGGCCTTCGATCTTGTTAGCAGAGACAGACTCTTCAAACTGCTGTGGAAACTAGGCTGCCCTCCTGATCTCTTGGGCGTCATCTCTTCTTTCCACGAGAACATGCACAGTTCCGTCAGTTGAAATGGAGCAACATCAGACACTTTCACGATCAGCAGTGGGATAAAACAGGGCTGTGTCCTGGTGACAACTCTCTTCAGAACGTAGGAGGAGGCAGTTTAACCTGTCGAGCCTGATCTGTCATTCAATTAAATCCTTGCTGATCATCTACCTCAACACCACTTTCCCGCGCTCTCCCCATATCCCTTGATTTCATGAGTATCAAGATTTCGATCAATTTCTGTCCTGAACATGCTCAATGATTGAACTTTCACAAACCCCTGAGGTAGAGAATTCCAAAGATTCACCACCCTCTGAGTGAAGAAATTCCACCCTATCTCAGTTTTAAATGGCCTTTTAATTGAAACTTTAAGGAATACAAGCCCAGTTTCCTCAGAAGACAATCCCACCATCCCAGGGATTAGTCTGGTGACCCTCCGTTGCACTCCCTCTGTAGCAAGTATATCCTTCCTTAGATAAGGAATCCAAAACTGTACACAATACTCCAGCACGATCTCACCAAGGCTCTATACAATTGCAGCAAGACACCTTTATTCCTGTACTCATGACCCCTCGTGTTAAGGCCAACATACCATTTGCCTTCCTAATTGATTGTTGCACCTGCATGCGAGCTTTTAGTGTCTCATGAACAAGGACACCCAGGTCCCTTTGGACATCAACACTTCCCAACCTCTCACCATTTAAGAAATATTCTGGCTTTCTGTTTATTCTACCAAAGTGAATAACTTCACACTTATTCACATTATATTCCATCTGTCATTTCATTCACTTATCCTGTCCAAGTCCCCTGGAAGCCTCCTTGTAACCTCCTCACAGCTCACATCCTTTACAATTGGCATATTCTTCTCCATGCTGCTATTTTAAACTTTCAGTGACTCAGATGGGGGTGTCCACCTGCATAACAGAGCTGATGACAAGCTGTTCATCTTGGCAAGACCGCGGGCCAAGACCAAAATGAGTCAGTTCTTGGTCTGTGAGTTGCTGTTTGCTGATGACGCTGTGCTGACATCCCATAATGAAGTTCATTAACAGCAGCTTGTATATCGGTTCTCCCTGGCCTGCAAGGAGTTTGGACTGACGATCAGCATCAGGAAGATCAAAGTTATGGGCGAGGACGTAGAGACTCCACCTTCCATCAACATCGACAGGCTCACTTTGGAGGTTGTCAACAGCTTCACATACCTTGGATCAACAATCACCAGCAATCTGTCCCTTGATACTGAAATCAGCACCAGGATTGTCAATGCTGCAGCTGTCATGTCTAAGTTGAGAAGACGAGTGTGAACCGACAGCAAACTGATCGAAAATACAAAACCACACGTGTAACAGGCTTGTGTTCTCAGCACCCTCCTTTATAGTAGAGAAGCATCAACAACTTATGCAAGCCAAGAAAAACAGCTGAACAGCTTCCACCTCCGCTGTCTCAGATGGATATTGGGCGTTTCCTGGCAGGACAGAGTGCCGAATGCAGAAGTACACCAGCGTGCAGGGATCCGCAGCATGTTTGCCCTCTTGAGTCAGCAGTGACTCTGTTGACTGGGTCATGTGTACTGAATGGATGACGGTCGCTTTGCCAAAGACACGCTCTTTGGTGAGCTTGCTATCAGCACGAGACCAACAGGTCACCTACGTCTGTGATACAAGGACATCTGCAAAGCGAGATCTCAAGCTGACTGGGATTGGAGCCGATGCATGGGAAGTCCTTCCTGCTGACTGGAATTCCTGGAGAAAGGCATTCAGGAAGACCATGGGAAAAGCAGAGGACAAAAGAAATGACCAGATGGTGGGAAAGAGAGCTCAGAGGAAGGAAAAATTATCAGTCGACCTCGGGCCAATGATATTCATCTGTACCAGCTGCGGAAGGGATTGTCACTCACGAGTCATCCTCTACAGCCACAACAAACGATGTTTCACACAGAAGTGACGTACACCCCGGGTGTCGCCCATCGTCTTCCGAGACAGACGGTTGCCTATTACAATTACAACTACAGCTACAACTACAAGAGCGAGTCAGAGGCTGGGAACACTGCCGTGACGAACTCAGCTCTTGACTCGCCAAAGCCTGCCCACTATCTACAAGGCCTTCCTCTGATTTCAATTGCACATGCATTTGTGATCTGGCTCTGTAGCTTAGTTGGTTAAAGCACCTGTCTAATAAACAGGAGATCCTGGGTTCAACTCGCGGCAGAACCTTATTTCACAGTCACAACATGCTTGAAAAGTTTCATTATCAATATTGACATCTGTGTCTTGTGAACTTTAATTCAAAATACTTGATGAAGTTCAATCACATAAAAAAACAGCCTTTGTGAAGGATATGAGTTTGGAATGGCTGTTCCTCCTTGTCCAGAATTTCAGTGCTGAAACATCAAAGGTAACTTCTTTGACATAAATTTGTTCACAGTTACATTCAACCTGGAAAACAGC
Organism: Heterodontus francisci; assembly: GCF_036365525.1. Taxonomy (NCBI): domain Eukaryota; kingdom Metazoa; phylum Chordata; class Chondrichthyes; order Heterodontiformes; family Heterodontidae; genus Heterodontus; species Heterodontus francisci. The sequence goes on along the minus strand of NW_027141369.1, from coordinate 603,354 downwards.
TTGATATTAATCTCACTGAAGGAGAGTGTTTGTGTCATTATGTGTTGCTTTTTACCGAGACTGGGACATGACGCAAGTGGGAGGGTTTATCTGAGGTTGGGAATATTTGTCAGTCAGGAACAAGAAAAATCAAAGGAACCAAATAAGAAAACCTATGTCTCATGTGGTTACCGAGAAACGGTGAGAAGATATTAAACTTTGTTGTATTTAATACAACTGTGTGAACTTTGATCTTTGTGGCCTTTTATAAACAGTATTTGAAGGGTCTCAGTAAAAATGTTCAGTGTTGATGAGAGTGGGGTCTGGGTGAGCAGCTGCTTAATGTGACGGGGTCAGGACTGGATGCAGGAAGTTCTCTGACAGTCTCTCTCTGATGGGTTGAGTTGATTTTCAACTGGCAGCTGTTGCTGTTTTGATAATTCAAGTTCCCTCCACTGATTTTTTTGGACAGACAGTGCAGTATGAGGATGTAAAGGGTTAATGCTGAAGACAGTGGGATTAACCCCTCCCACAATCAGAGTGATGATGTAACAATCACATGAGATGAGGTTTGGGAGGAGAGAGCAGCACCAAGGATGCTAGTTTCGGAGGCTTGATGAGTGTGTCTTTCGTATTGTGTAAATTAGAAAAGAGTTCTTAGTTCTTTCAGCAGGAAATGTGTCCAGAAAATATCACGAAACTCACAATTTTATTATTCAGGAGTTGGAACACAGGGATATTAACTCCAAGTGACAGTAGTGGTTTCATTTAACAAAAGAAAAGGAGAGAATAATATTGCTCATTGATTGAAATCCCCCAGTGAGGAGACAGTTAAACAGGTGATCTGTTGGGGCATCCTTCGATCCAAGGTTTCGGCAGCATTTAATCTCCCTTTTTGGTGAAACTCTCTGTTTTTTGCATCTTTTTTTAATCCAGCTTTGATGGACCAGTGAAAAAACTGAAAAAAAGTGAACAGATCCATCCTTTCTTTTCTTCCTTCTTCCTATCAGTTTCTCTTTTCTGTCCCAATTTAATCTGCTGTTTTATCCATTCCAATCATAATTCAACATTCCAATCAAATCTATTTGTTATTCCACAGTGTCTTTCCATGTGTTTTATTCTGTTGTATTCTCTCACAGTCTGTTTGATGATCAATTTTACATCTCACTCTCTGTTCTGGTGAAGATCAGAAGCAGTGTTATCTGTTTGCAACACCCGACAAGTCGGCCTGAGGCTGTGTCTCATCGATAATGTGGAGTTAGGAACATAGGAACATAGGAGCAGGAGTCGGCCATTCAGCCCATCGAGCCTGCCCCACCATTCAATATGATCATGGCTGATCATCCACTTCAATGCCCTTTTCCCCACACTTTCCTCATATTCCCTTATGTCATTTGTATTTAGAAATCTATCAATCTCTGCTTTAAACATACTCAATGACTGAGCTTCCACAGCCCTCTGGGGTACAGAATTCCAAAGATTCACAACCCTCTGAGGAACAACATTTCTCCTCATCTCTGTCCTAAGTGGCTTGCCCCTTATTTTGAAATTGCGTCCCCTGGTTCTCGACTCCCCCACCAGGGGAAACATCTTAGCTGCATCTACCCTGACTGTCCTTTAAATATTTTGTAGGCTTCAATGAGATCACCTCTCATTCTTCAAAACTCTACATAATAGACCCCCAGTTTCCCCAATCTCTCTACATAGGACAGTCGCACCATCCCAGGAACAAGTCTGATGAACCTTCTTTGCACTCTATCTATGGCAATAATATCCTTCCTAAGGCAAGGGGACCAAAACTGCACAGAGTACACCAAGTGCAGTCTAACCAAGGTTCTATACAATTGAAGCAAGAATTCACTACTCCTGTACTCAAATCCTCTTGCGATAAAGGCTAACATACTATTAGCCTTCCTAATTGCTTGCTGCACCTGCATGTTAGCTGTCAGTGACTTATTGACATGGACACCCAGGTCTCCCTTATACTCTATACCTCAGTTAATAAAGGAAAGGACCTGCTGAACCACCTTATTGACCTGTACTGCTACTTCAGGGATCTGTGGACATTCACTCCAACGTCCCTCACTTCCTCTACACCATTCAGTGTTCTCCCATTAATTGTGTATTCCTTTGCCTTTTTTGACGCCTGCTCTCGCTGTTCCCTGCTCTCCGAGTGAACTCTTGCTCCCTCTCTCTCCTGGGCTCTTTATGCTCCACTCTGCTCTCACTGTTTCCCGCTCTCTTAATGTATCAATATTTGTTTGCCTTGTGTTTAATTTAAAATATGGATTAACTGTATTTTACAGTTGTCGGTTTTATTTGGTAATCCTGTGCAAGTTGTGGATTGGTATTCAATATTCAGCTCTGTGAAAACGATTGTGAATGAAAATATAACTTTCAATCTTATACATGGGCTGGTCTGCAAGCTCCAAGTCCTTCATTTTGTAGTAATGGCTTGATACTGTATCTTTCAGTCTTAATCTCTGTGGGATTTTTGAACTGGTATGTAATGCATAACTTGGTCTAACGTTCTGATGTACATTATTGGGATTCATAGGATCATAGGAAATAGGGGCATTAGGCCATTCAGCCCATCGAGCCTGCTCCAACATTCAAACAGATCGTGACTGATCATCCACCTCCACGCCATTTTTCTCTGCCATCTCCATATCCCTTGATCTTGTTAGTATTTAGAAATCTATCGATTTATGTCTTGAATATGTTCAATGATTGATCTTCCACAGCCCTTTGGGATAAAGAATTCCACAGATTTCTCACCCTCTGAGTAAAGAAATTCCTGCTCATCTCAGTCTGCCCTTATTCTGAGACTGTGTCCCCTTGTTCTGGACTCACAAGACAGAGGAAACATCCTTTCCATATCTACCCTGTGACACCCTGTAAGAACTTTGCCTGTTTCAATGAGATCACTTCTCATTCTTCAAAACTCTAGAGAATTTAGGCCCAGTTTCTGCAGTCTCTCATCATAAGACAATCCCACCATCCGAGGGGATGAGACCGGTGAATCTCTGTTGCACTCCCTCTGTGACAAGTCTATCCTTCCTTAGATAAGGAAACCAAAATTGTACAGAATACTCCAGGTGCGGTCTCATCTCGACTTCATACATCTTTACTCATGTACTCAAATACGCTTTCAATGAAGCCAACATACCATTTGCCTTCCTAATTGCTTGCTGCACCTGCATACGAGCTTTTAGTGTCTCATGAACAAGGACACCCAGGTGCCTTTGGACATCGACACTTCCCAGCCTCTCACCATTTAAGAAATACTCTGTCTTTCTGTTTATTCTACCAAAGTGGAGAACTTCACACTTATTCACATTATATTCCATCTGCCATGTTCTTGCCCATTCATTTAACCTGTCCAAATCCCCTTGAAGCCTCCTTGCATTCATTCTGTACCTTTCAATTCTGTAAATGTTGTCTGTTCTATTTCAGATTTTATATTTAAAATGTCACCATGGTGACAGAGTTTATTTAGATCTGATAGTGAGTTTGTTTTTGGACTGTGATTGATGTATCAACCTGTCAGCTGTACTGAATTGGAGTGAAATAGAAACAACATCTTTCTCTCCTGCTGTTGTTTGACTGTTGGATTGAAAATGTGTCTCTCTTGACTTTGGGATCAGTGTCTGTCTGACTACTTATTTTGTTTGCTCCAGTGGAACTGATGAACTGGCAGTATCTCTGTGCTTTGGGAGAGATCCTGCACCGACTGTGCGTTGGAACGAGATCACTGCATTTTTCCTTGTGTCCAAGAATCACCACATCCAGTCAGGTTCCTTCATGTATTTTCCTGCAGGAATGAAAGAACTGGTGAGGTAGAAGATACAAAAGCGATCAATGTAATCGTCCCAATAATAATCATTATGAACAATCGCGAAATGAAAACCAGGAACACAAACAGTGTCAGTGTCTGACTCCACTGCAGTACTGCAGCATTCAGCTTCTGTTTACCAGGTGTTTGCAGTGGTTTTACAACAAGTTTGTGACATTCAGAAACAACACAGGTCCTGCACTGCTCAATGACTGGGACTGTCCGATAAAGCAGTGACCTTTACACAGTCACATTTCTATTTCAACAGAAAACAAGCAGCCACTATTTAAAATGTGCCTTTCACACTTCTCACCTGGTGTCTGCAATAAATGCTCTTTGTCTCACTGTCCACATCGTTATTTTGCGGCTATTTTCCCCCCACTGTTCACAATCCAACAAACAGTGAGAGACTGGAACTAAAGCAGGAAAATTCCCTCTCCTTTGGGTGGTGAAATTGTCAGTGATTTTCAATAGTGATTTCTTCCCATTGTGTCTCCCTGAGCCTGTACAGACACTGTCCGAGAATGAACTCTCCCTTCCCCGTGTCCCCGGCTCACTCCATGTTCCGGGAGCAGCTCCTGCTCCACAGTGTCTGTTACAAACACTCCCCGACTCCCCCTCAACTTCCCACCACTCAATGCTAATCTCTGAGCACATCTGCGGACACGCTCGCAAAGCAGTGGCTGCTGGAAGCAGATGCTGTTTGTTCCCTTCCCCCGGGCCCGGGAAGTCTCCATTAGCAGCTGATTTAAAGCATCTTCCCCTGAATGAGTCAATGGCCTCACAGACTGGGTTGGGGTAAGGCTGTGCATGCGCTCCACTCCTCATTGTGACGACGCACTGGGGGCGGGGCTACATCGCGCGTGCGCAGATCTTTGCAGCAATTCAGCATTCAAACATCAATGGGAACTTTCCCCATTTCACCCTCATCAAAGTCCCAAAGAACGTGAAGAGGGGCTTGGACTGGAGGGAGGGAGGGGCGGGGTAGGGGGAACCTAGAACCCAGAAAGCTGCCCACTTGCCCCATTTAGATGCTCAATTTGCGGTCATTCCCTGCAGGGGGTTTGTTATTATTGAGCCCCTCCTGGTAAAACAATCCGATAGAAAGAGGGGGGAAAGGAGGGAGCCGGTGTGTTTGCTGGGGCCTTGCAGAATTCATTTCAGCAGCAAAAGTCCCGGGTTATATTAACCCGAGTGAAACACGCTGTCAGTGAGAGGAAAACCGAACGGCCCTTTTCATCTTTTCATTGGAAACAAAGTAGAGCCGGAAGTGCGGCGAGCAGAGCAGACACACAAGCTCAATGACAGGAGAGCTTGGCCGTCCCTGAGTTTCAGCTCCCGGCTCTTACATTTCCTCATCCACACTGTCTTTACTGTGGATGTTCAGGGGTTCCTTGTCGGATCTGAGGACTGTATCCATTAAACATTCTGAGTCAGGAGATCCACACAGTCTCTGTTACCAAGATTTATGGGCAGGAATGTTTCAAAACTTTGTCTATTAAATCATTGTATTATTCACAGAACTAATGAGGCAATCGGTTCATTATTCAGGCCTTAAACTTGGTTTGGGTAGACCAAAAACTGAGAGGTTCAGCACCTTTCCAGTTCTTCACTAATATAACTGATTTTTTGATGAAGTAACAGAAAAGGTTGATGAAGGGAAAGCAATGGATGTTGTCTATATGGATTTTAAGAAAGCGTTTGACAAACTACCACATAAAAGGCTGGGTAACAAAACTGAGGCTCCTGGAATAGGAGGGTCAGTATCTGCGTCGATTTAAAAATGGATGAAATATCAAGAAAAGCGAGTTGTGGTATTTGGTTGTTTTTCAGAATGGAAGATGGTGAACAGTGATGTCCACAAGGGTCAGTGTCAGGACCACCATATATAGAAATGACTTGAATATTGGAATCACAGAATCACAGAATTGTTACTACACAGAAGGAGGCCATTTGGCCCATCGTCTCTGCACTGACTCTCCAAATGAGCAATTCACCTCATGTCACTTCCCCGTCTTCTCCCCATAATCCTGCACATTATTTTCAGATAACAGTCTAATTCCCCTTTGAATGCTTCAATTGAACCTGCCTCCATCACATTCTCAGGCAGTTCATACTTTAACCACACGCTGTGTGAAAAAGTTTTTCCTCATGTCGCTTTTGCTTCTTTTACCAATGACTTTAAATCTGTGCCCTCCCGTTCTCGATCCTTTCACAAGTGGGAACAGTTTCTCCCGATCCACTCTGTCCACACCCCTCATCATTTTGAATACCACTATGAAATCTCCTCTTAACCTTCTTTTCTCCAAGGAAAACAGTCCTAACTTCTCCAATCTATCTTCAAAACTGAAGTTCCTCATCCCTTGAACCATTCTCATGAACCTCTTCCATAATTTCTCCAATGCCTTCACATCTTTCCTAAGGTGTGGCACCCAGAACTGGACTCAGTACTTCAGCTGAGTCTAGTGTCTTATACAAGTTCATTCTGACACAGTATGTAGACAGGCCAACCAGGGGCGATGCCACATTGGATTTGGTACTGGGTAATGAACCCGGCCAGGTGTTAGATTTAGATGTAGGTGAGCACTTTGGCGATAGTGATCACAATTCAGTTAGGTTTACCTTAGCGATGGGCAGGGACAGGTATATACCGCAGGGCAAGAATTATAGCTGGGGGAAAGGAAATTATGACGCGATTAGGCAAGATTTAGGATGTGTAGGATGGGGAAGGAAACTGCAGGGGATGGGCACAAACGAAATGTGGGGCTTATTCAAGGAGCAGCTAATGCGTGTCCTTGATAAGTATGTACCTGTCAGGCAGGGAGGAAGTTGTCGAGCGAGGGAGCCGTGGTTTACTCAAGAAGTTGAAGCTCTTGTCAAGAGGAAGAGGGCGGCTTATGTTCGGATGAGACGTGAAGGCTCAGTTAGGGCGCTTGAGAGTTACAAGCTAGCCAGGAAGGATCTAAAGGGAGGGCTAAGAAGAGCAAGGAGAGGACACGAGAAGTCATTGGCGGATAGGATGAAAGAAAACCCGAAGGCTTTCTTTAGGTATATCAGGAATATACGAATGATAAGAGTTAGAACAGGGCCAATCAAGGATAGTAGTGGGAAGTTGTGTGCGGAATCAGAGGAGATAGGGGAAGCGTTAAATGAATATTTTTCGTCAGTATTTACAGTAGAAAAAGAAAATGTTGCCGAGGAGATTACTGAGATGCAGCCTACTAGGCTAGATGGGTTTGAGATTCACAAGGAGGAGGTGTTAGCAATTTTGGAAAGAGTGAAAATAGATAAGTCCCCTGGGCCAGATGGGATTTATCCTAGGATTCTCTGGGAAGCCAGGGAGGAGATTGCAGAGCCGTTGTTGTTGATCTTTATGTCGTCATTGTCGACGGGAGTAGTGCCGGAGGACTGGAGGATAGCAAATGTTGTCCCCTTGTTCAAGAAGGGGAGTAGAGACAGCCCTGGTAATTATAGACCTGTGAGCCTTACTTCGGTTGTGAGTAAAATGTTGGAAAAGGTTATAAGAGACAGGATTTATAATCATCTTGAAAAGAATAAGTTCATTTGCGATAGTCAGCACGGTTTTGTGAAAGGTAGGTCGTGCCTCACAAACCTTATTGAGTTTTTCGAGAAAGTGACCAAACAGGTGGATAAGGGTAAAGCCGTGGATGTGGTGTATATGGATTTCAGTAAGGCGTTTGATAAGGTTCCCCACGGTAGGCTATTGCAGAAAATACGGAAGTATGGAGTTGAAGGTGATTTAGAGCTTTGGATCAGAAATTGGCTAGCTGAAAAAAGACAGAGGGTGGTGGTTGATGGCAAATGTTCATCCTGGAGTTTAGTTTCTAGTGGTGTACCGCAAGGTTCTGTTTTGGGGCCACTGCTGTTTGTCATTTTTATAAACGACCTGGATGAGGGTGTAGAAGGGTGGGTTAATAAATTTGCGGATGACACGAAGGTCGGTGGAGTTGTGGATAGTGTCGAAGGGTGTTGTAGGGTACAGAGGGACATAGATAGGCTGCAGAGCTGGGCTGAGAGATGGCAAATGGAGTTTAATGCGGAGAAGTGTGAAGTGATTCACTTTGGAAGGAGTAACAGCAATGCAGAGTACTGGGCTAATGGGAAGATTCTTGGAAGTGTAGATGAGCAGAGAGATCTTGGTATCCAGGTACATAAATCCCTGAAAGTTGCTACCCAGGTTAATAGGGCTGTTAAGAAGGCATATGGTGTGTTAGCTTTTATTAGTAAGGGGATCGAGTTTCGGAGCCACGAGGTCATGATGCAGCTGTACAAAACTCTGGTGAGGCCGCACCTAGAGTATTGCGTGCAGTTCTGGTCACCGCATTATAGGAAGGATGTGGAAGCTTTGGAAAGGGTGCAGAGGAGATTTACTGGGATGTTGCCTGGTATGGAAGGAAGGTCTTACGAGGAAAGGCTGAGGGACTTGGGGTTGTTTTCGTTAGAGAGAAGGAGGAGGAGAGGTGACTTAATAGAGACATACAAGATAATAAGAGGGTTAGATAGGGTGGATAGTGAGGGTCTTTTTCCTCGGATGAGGATGGCAAACACGAGGGGACATAGCTTTAAGTTGAGGGGTGAAAGATATAGGACAGATGTCAGAGGTAGTTTCTTTACGCAGAGAGTAGTAGGGGCGTGGAACGCCCTGCCTGCAACAGTAGTAGACTCGCCAACTTTAAGGGCATTTAAGTGGTCATTGGATAGACATATGGATGTAAATGGAATAGTGTGGGTCAGATGATCGGCGCAACATCGAGGGCCGAAGGGCCTGTACTGCGCTGTAATATTCTAAAAAAAAAGACCTCCTTGTTCTTGTACTCTATGCCTCTATTACTAAAGCCGAGGATGCTGTATGCTTTATTAACCGCTCTCTCAATCAATGACTTATACCCCCAGGTCCCTCTGCTCCTGCACCCCCTTTAGAATTGTACCCTTTATTCTATATTGTCACTCCATGTTCTTCCTACCAAAATGAATCAATTCACATTTCTCTGCATTGAACTTCACCTGTCATCTGTCCTCCCATTCCACCAACTTGTCTATGTCCTTTTGAAGTTCTACACTATCATCCTTACAGTTCACAATGCTTCCATTTTTCGTATCATCCATAAACTTTGAAATTCTGCCCTGTACACCAAGGTCTAGGTCATTAATATATATCAGGAAAGGCAAGGGTCCCAACACTGACTCCTGGGGAACTCCACTACAAACCTTCCTCTCGCCCGAAGAACATCCATTGATCACTACTCTTTGTTTCCTGTCACTCAGCCAATTCCATATCCATGTTACTAATGTCCCTTTTATTCCATGAGTTATAACTTTGCTCACAAGTCTGTTGTGTTTCATTGTATCAAACTCCTTTTGAAAGTGAATAAAAGCAAAATACTGCAGATGCTAGAAATCTGAAATATAAACAGAAAGTGCTGGAAATACTCCGCAGGTCTGGCAGCATCTGTGGAGAGAGAAAGAGAGTTAATGGTTCAGCTCAGTGGCCTTTCAGATGCTGTCAGACCTTTTGAAAGTCCATGTAGACCACATCAACAGCATTGCCCTCATCATCCCTCTCTGTTGCCTCATCAAAAAACTCCAGCAGGACAGTTAAACATAACTTTCCCTTAAGAAATCCATGCTGGCTTTCTTGAATTAACCCACATTTGTCCATGGGGCTATTAATTTTGTCCCGAATTATTCTTTCGAGAAGAGAGTGAGACGAGGTGAGTTGCTTGAGCAGAGAGCCAGCATGGGTTCGTCAGGCCGAATGGCCTCCTTCTGTGCTTTAGCCATTCTATGATTGTATGATTCTAGCAGCAACTGTTGGTGGAGAGGCAGTGATGCAGGAATGGGTTGACAGAAAGGGGAAAGTCTGGGCTGGTGTGTGTTTGCAGCATTTGCAGCTTGTGTTCGGGTTTGTGAATAAAGGTGATTTGGAAGCTGTGTTCCAAATTGAAGTGTTTATTGGAAGCAAGAAGTTGATGTAAATAAAGAATAAAATGTGTTAAGATGAAGCGTGGTGTGATTGTGGATAGCAGTAAATATAGTGTTGGTGAATTATTTGTGTTAATAAACTTCCACTGCACCCTCTGCTGCAGGCTGCTGTTTATATCCAGCTGTGTATTAGTGCTGTGTGTTAGCGAGATAAATGTTTGTTTCAACGCTGTTTATAAAGCAATAGCATTGCACTCAAACAGTCCCAGACATAGCAACACACGTACAAAAGCAAAATACTGCAGATGCTGGAAATCTGAAATATAAACAGAAAATGCTTGAAATAGTCAGCAGGTCTGGCAGCATCTGTGGAGAAAGAAACAAAGTTAATGTGAGCTAAGGAAACAGACCTGAACTGTCAACTGTTTCTCTCTGCACAGATGCTGCCAGACCTACTGAGCATTTCCAGCATTTTCTGTTTTTATTACAGCAACACCTTTGATCAGCAGTAGCAGTGATAGTGCGAGCCAGGGGGCAGCCGGGAAGGTACGTTTCACTATAAAGTACTTACCTGGCGATTCGGTGGACACGGACACGGGGACTGCTGGGTAAGTGAACTTATATATTCGGGCAGTGGCTAAACCCGAAACACTACATGTGTAGTGTCTCCCACCCATCCTCCTCCTCCAACCAAAAAAAAGGACTCTTGTGTGGAGGGTTTGGTAAGGTAAGGTTTTCCTTTATATTTTTTTATTCTCTGTTGTCAATTTCGAGCAGAGGGGATGGAAGCTAGGGCAGTTGCATGCTCCTCTTGCAGGATGTGGGAGGTAAGGGTCACCACTTGTGTCCCTGCTGACTTCACCTGTGAGAAGTGCACCCAACTCCAGCTCCTCACAGACCACGTTAGGGAACTGGAGCTGGAGCTGGATGAACTTCGGATCATGCGAGAGGCAGAGGGGATGATAGAGAGCAGTTATAGGGAAGTACTGACACCGAAGTCACAGGATAAAGGTAGCTGGGTGACCGTCAGGAGAGGAAAAGGTTATAGGCACACAGTGCAGGGATCAGCTTTGGCCGTTCCCCTCAATAATAAGTATACCGTTTTGGATACGGTTGGGGGGGGGGTACCTACCAGGGGAAAGCCACAGCGGCCAGGTCTCTGGCACTGAGCCTGGCTCTGCGGCTCAGAAGGGAAGGGAGGAGAATAGGAGAGAGAATGTGATAGGAGATTCAATGGTTAGAGGAACAGACAGGAGATTCTGTGGTCGCGAACGAGACTCCCGGATGGTATGTTGCCTCCTGGGTGCCAGGGTCAGGGATGTCTCAGATCGAGTCTACAGGATTCTTAAGGGGGAGGGGAGCAGCCAGAAGTCGTGGTACATATCGGTACCAATGACATAGCTGGGAAAAGGGATGAGGACCTGAAAAGCGAATATAGGGAGTTAGATTGGAAGCTATAAGGCAGGACGAGCAGAGTAGTAATCTCAGGATTGATACCGGTGCCACGTGCTAGTGAGGCTAGAAACAGAGAGCGAGTGCAGCTGAACACGTGGCTACAGAGCTGGTGTAGGAGGGAGGGCTTCAGTTATGTGGATCATTGGGATACCTTCTGGGGAAGGTGGGACCTGTACAAGAAGGACGGGTTGCATCTGAACTGGAGGGGCACCAATATCCTGGGCGGGAGGTTTGCTGGATCTCTTCGGGAGGGTTTAAACTAGTTTGGCAGGGGGATGGGACCCGGAGCTATGGATCAGTGGATGGGGTAGCTGTTGAACAGGCAGATACCGAGTGCAGAGAGTCTGTGAGGAAGGTTAGACAGTTGACAGGGCAACGTTTCAGCCAGTATGATGGGTTGAAGTGTGTCTATTTTAATGCAAGAAGTGTCAGGAATAAGGGTGATGAACTTAGAGCATGGATCAGTACTTCTAGCTACGATGTTGTGGCCATTACGGACACTTGGAGATCACAGGGGCAGGAATGGATGTTGGATGTTCCGGGGTTTTGATGTTTCAAAAGGAATAGGGAGGGAGGTAAAAGAAGTGGGGGAGTTGCATTGTTAATCAGGGATAGTATCACAGCTGCAGAAAGGTAGGTCATCGAGGAGGGTTTGTCTGCTGAGTCATTATGGGTGGAAGTCAGAAACAGGAAAGGAGCAGTCACTTTATTGGGAGTTTTCTATAGACCCCCCAATAGCAACAGAGACACGGAGGAACAGATTGGGAGGCAGATTTTGGAAAGGTGCAGAAGTAACAGGGTTGTTGTCATGGGTGACTTCAACTTCCCTAATATTGATTGGAACCTCCTTCGTGCAAATAGTTTGGATGGAGCAGTTTTTGTCAGGTGTGTCCAGGAAGGTTTCCTGACTCAATATGTAGATTTTTTTGTTTTTATTTCCAAAATATACTTTATTCATAAAAATCTGTAAAAATTACATTGCCAAACAGTTTCCAAACAGCACCAAAAAATGCAAACAATGCAAGGGAGATCAGTTTCATTCAATACTGTCATGAGTTTCTTCCCAACCCTTCCGTTTCACAATTGTCATGTCAATTACAGTTTTACTTTTGCATCAATTGAGAATATTAACGATACAGTTCGAGGGGTTTCCCATTGATCCAGCCCTTCAGTCCAGCTTGGTGGGGGAACCTTACACTGTGGTCTTTCACCATTGAGCCTTTGCTGCGGCTGCCCCAAGCTTTAGTGCGTCCCTCAGCACGTAGTCCTGGACCTTGGAATGTGCCAGTCTGCAACATTCGGTGGTGGACAACTCTTTGCGCTGGAACTGGGGTGCATAAATTAGGAACAGATGTTTTCAGGGAAATGCACGACAGAAATGTGGAGGTTGTTTAGGAAGCACTTGCTGCGACTGCTGGATAGGTTTGTCCCGATGAGGCAAGGAAGGGATGGTAGAGTGAAGGAACCTTGGATGACAAGAAATGTGGAACAGCTAGTCAAGAGGAAGAAGGAAGCTTACTTAAGGTTGAGGAAGCAAGGATCAGACAGGGCTCTAGAGGGTTACAAGGTAGCCAGGAAGGAACTGAAGAATGGACTTAGGAGAGCTAGAAGGGGACATGAAAAAGTCTTGGCGGGTAGGATTAAGGAAAATCCCAATGCGTTCTACACTTATGTGAGGAACAAGAGGATGGCCAGAGTGAGGGTAGGGCCGATCAGGGATAGTGGAGGGAACTTGTACCTGGAGTCGGAGGAGGTAGGGGGGTTCCTAAATGAATACTTTGCTTCAGTATTCACTAGTGAGAGGGACCTGGTCGTTTGTGAGGACAGCGTGAAACAGGCTGATATGCTCAAACAGGTTGATGTTAAGAGGGAGGATGTGCTGGAAATTTTGAAAGACATGAGGACAGATAAGTCCCTGGGGCCAGACGGGATATACCCAAGGATATTACGGGGAGCGAGGGAAAAGATTGCCGCGCCTTTGGCGATGATCTTTGCGTCCTCACTGTCCACTGGAGTAGTACCAGATGATTGGAGGGTGGCAAATGTTTTTCCCTTGTTCAAGAAAGGGAATAGGGATACCCTGGGAATTACAGACCAGTCAGTCTTATGTCAGTAGTGGGCAAATTATTGGAGAGGATTCTGAGAGACAGGATTTATGATTAGTTGGAAAAGCATAGTTTGATTAGAGACAGTCAGCATGGCTTTGTGAGGGGCAGGTCATGCCTCACAAGCCTTATTGAATTCTTTGAAGATGTGACAAAACACATCGATGAAGGAAGAGCAGTGGATGTGGTGTATATGGATTTCAGCAAGGAGTTTGATAAGGCTCCCCATGGTAGGCTCATTCAGAAAGTAAGGAGGCATGGGATTCAGGGAAAGTTGGCTGTCTGGATACAGAATTGGCTGGCCCATAGAAGACAGAGGGTGGTAGTAGATGGAAAGTATTCAGCCTGGAGCTCGGTGACCAGTGGTGTTCCGCAGGGATCTGTTCTGGGACTTCTGCTCTTTGTGATTTTTATAAATGACTTGGATGAGGAAGTGGAAGTCTGGGTTAGCAAGTTTGCCGATGACACGAAGGTTGCTGGAGTTGTGGATAGTGTGGAAGGCTGTTGTAGGTTGCAACAGGACATTGACAGGATGCAGAGCTGGGCTGAGAAGTGGCAGATGGAGTTCAACCTGGAAAAGTGTGAAGTGATTCATTTTGGAAGGTCGAATTTGAATGCAGAATACAGGCTAAAAGACAGGATTCTTGGTAGTGTGGGGTCTTGGGGTCCATGTCCATAGATCGCTCAAAGTTGCCACCCAAGTTGATAGGGTTGTTAAGAAGGCGTATGGTGTGTTGGCTTTCATTAACAGGGGGATTGAGTTTAAGAGCCGCGAGGTTATGCTGCAGCTCTATAAAGCCCTGGTTAGACCACACTTGCAATATTGTGTTCAGTTCTGGTCGTCTCATTATAGGAAGGATGTGGAAGCTTTCGAGAGGGTGCAGAGGAGATTTACCAGGATGCTGACTGGACTGGAGGGCATGTCTTACGAACAAAGATTGAGGGAGCTGGGGCTTTTCCCATTGGAACGAAGAAGGATGAGAGGTGACTTGATAGAGGGGTACAAGATGATGAGAGGAATAGATAGAGTGGATAGCCAGAGACTTTTTCCCAGGGTGGAAAGAGCTATCACCAGGGGGCATAATTTTAAGGTGATGGAGGAAGGTTTCGGGGAGATGTCAGAGGTAGGTTCTTCACACAAGAGAGTGGTGGGTGCGTGGAATGCACTGCCAGCGGTGGGATTAGAAGCAGATACATTAAGGACATTTAAGCGTCTCTCGGATAGGTACATGGATGATAGTAGAATGAAGGGTATGTAGGTAGTTTTGATCTTAGAGTAGGTTAAAGGTTCGGCACAACATCGTGGGCCGAAGGGCCTGCACTGTGCTGTACTGTTCTATGTTCTATAACACAGGTGTTGGGAGGCTCAGCCTGGCTATGCAATGTTACAAGGACGCTGAGTGACACTATCGACAACGGGACAGAGAGAAAAACACACAGGAAACTAATAGACTGTGAGGAAGCAAAAGTGAGGAACGGAGAGAGAGAGACAGACAACGAAACTGAGATGGAGAAACAAGGCATTTGTATGATTGTGTTCTCCCTGTTGTGTAACGGTATTTCCTGTTGTGTAAATATGTTTTCTGTTGTGTAAAGATGTACCCTGTTGTTGTGTAAAGGTTTTCCCTGTTCTTGTTGTATTTTCTGTTCCTGACCGTCTCCTCACTGTGACCATTTGTCCTGGTTTTATTGTGGCCAACATCACCATCTGGTGGTGGAGAGGAGGCTCTGCAGGAAGGGGTTGACAATGTGGGAGAGACTCGGCTGGTCCGTGTTTGCAGCTTGTGTTCGTGTGAGCAAAAGTGATTTGTTACTGATTGATGTGTTCACTAGAAGGAAAAAGCTGATTGCAATCGAGTGCATCTTGTTATTATGGGGAAACACTTGATATTTTGAAAGTGAACGGTTTGTGTTATTACCAAACATAAACAGCAGAGAACGGTTTCGATTTATCGACCTCTGGGTTATGGGCCCAGCACGCTTCCGCTGCGCCACTCTGCTAACTGTTGGTTTAAATTTTAGCTGCCCGTTAGTGAAATATGTTCATTTCCCCAATGTTATTATAAAAATAGGATTGCGGTCGGATTTCTCAAGAATCCCGGACTCAGCAACACACGTGCTGACGGACTCACCCTCACTGCACAATGACACAAGGACACTGAGTAACAGCACCGACAATGAGGCAGGCAGAGAAAGACACACAGAAAACCAGGAAGAGATTATCAGGACCCAGAAAGGAACAGACAGAGAAAGACACACAGAAAACCAGGAAGATATTATCAGGACTCAGAAAGGAACAGACAGAGAAAGGTACTGAGCAAACCAGCAAGAGACAGCGAAAGACTGATGATTTATGTAATTGTGTGCTCTGTTGTGTAAAGATGTTCCCTGTCTTCTTTTAAAGATATTTCCTGCTGTGTAATATGTTCTCTGTTGTGTAACTTTATTCGCTGTTGTGCAAAGATGTTCTCTGTTATTGTGTAAAATGGTTCCCTGTTGGGTCAAGATCTTCCTAGTTGTGTAAATATGATCCATCTTGTGTAAAAGTGTTCCGGGTTGTTTAAATATGTTCCCTGCTCTGTAATGTAGAGCTGAGTCTGCACTAATGGAATTGCGACAGTATCTTCCAGTCTGATAATGTATGAGGGCTGGAATATGATCCAAAGCTCAGTCTATACAAATTGAATTGCTATTGTATCTTTTAGTTTCACAATCCGGGGGAGTTTTAAACTGAATTCTCAGTTTGTATCTCAGGTTATACTATCTTTCAGATTCTCTCAATCTGATATCGCACTTGAGATTTATACTTAAGAAAGGATGTACTGGCATTGGAGGAGTTCAATAGAGATTCACTCAGCTGATTCCTGGGATGAAGGGGTTGACTTATCAAGAACGGCTAAACAGGTTATTCATTCGTGTTTAGAAGAATGAGGGGTGATCTTTTTGAAACGTACAAGATTCTGAGGGGGCTTAACAGGGTGAAGAAGGGTCTCTGACCTGAAACATTAACTCTGCTTCTCTCTTCACAGATGCTGCCAGACCAGCTGATTATTTCCAGCATTTCTTGTTTTTATTAATAGGGTAGATGTTGAGAAAATGTTTCCACTAGTGGGGGAATCTCAGTAGGCGACATAGTTACAGAATAAGGGGACACTCATTTAAAACTGAGATGCAAAGGAATTTCTTCTCTCAGAGGGTAGTGAATGTCTGGAATTATCTACCCCAGACAGTATTGGAGGCTAAATCACAGAAAGTATTTAAAGAGGATGTAAATAGATTTTTGAAATATTGGAGAGTTGAGGTCCATGAAGAGCTGGCATGAAAGAGGAGTTGAGGTCTGGGGCAGATCAGCCATGATCTTACTAAATGGCAGGGCAGGCTTGAGGGGCCGAATGGCCTACTCCTGCTCCTATTTCTTCTGTTCTTATGTTATGTTATATCTAATGTATATGTCAGGATGCACTAATGGGAATTAATGCTGAAACTTATAAACTCATAATGTGTGTAAATATTGGGCTGATATTTAACTTGAATCTCAGAGTACATTATTGTGGTTAATTCTGTCAGTTTGAAAAGGGAACTCTGTGCCATAATGAAAACAAGAAATGCTGGAAATACTCAGAAGGTCAGGCGACATCTGTACAGAGAGAAGCAAAGTTAACGTTTCAGGTCAGTGACCTTTCAGATGCTGCCAGACCTTTTGAAAGTCCATCTAGACCACATCAACAGCATTGCCCTCATCAACCTCTCTGTTACCTCATCAAAAAACTACAGCAGGACAGTTAAACATGATTTTCCGTTAAGAAATCCATGCTGGCTTTCTTGAATTAACCCACATTTGTCCATGGGACTCTTAATTTTGTCCCAAATTATTCTTTCGAGAAGTTTTCCCACCTCCAAAATTGAACTGACTGGGAAGTGAAATGAGGTGAGTTGCTCTAACAGAGAGCCAGCACGGGTTCGACAGGCCGAATGGCCTCCTTCTGTGCTGCAGCCATTCTATGATTGTATGATTCTCGCAACAACTGTTGGTGGAGAGGCAGTGATGCAGGAATGGGTTGACAGAAAGGGGAAAGTCTGGGCTGATGTGTGTTCGGGTTTGTGAATAAAGGTGATTTGGAAGCTGTGTTCCAAATTGAAGTGTTTACTGGAAGGAAGAACTTGATGTAAATAAAGAGTAAAACGTGTTAAGATGAAGCGTGGTGTGATTGTGGATAGCAGTAAATATAATGTTGGTGAATTATTTGTGTTAATAAACTTCCACTGTGCCCTCTGCTGTAGGCTGCTGTTTATATCCAGCTGTATATTAGTGCTGTGTGTTAGCGAGATAAATGTTTGTTTCAACGCTGTTTATAAAGCAATAGCATTGCACTCAAACAGTCCCAGACATAGCAACACACGTACAAAAGCAAAATACTGCAGATGCTGGAAATCTGAAACATAAACAGAAAATGCTTGAAATAGTCAGCAGGTCTGGCAGCATCTGTGGAGAGAGAACAAAGTTAATGTGAGCTAAGGAAACAGACATGAACTGTTAACTGTTTCTCTCTGCACAGATGCTGCCAGACCTACTGAGCATTTCCAGCATTTTCTGTTTTTATTACAGCAACACAGGTGTTGGGAGGCTCAGCCTGGCTACACAATGTTACAAGGACTCTGAGTAACACCATCGACAACGGGACAGAGAGAAAAACACATAGAAAACCAAGAATAGACTGTGAGGAAGCAAAAGTGAGGGACAGAGAGAGAGACAACGAGACTGAGATGGAGAAACAAGGCACTTGTATGATTGTATTCTCCCTGTTGTCTAAAGGTATTTCCTGGTGTGTAAATATGTTTTCTGTTGTGTAAAGATGTACCCTGTTGTTGTGTAAAGGTTTTCCCTGTTATTGTTTTATTTTCTGTTACTGACCGTCTCCTCACTGTGACCATTTGTCCTGGTTTTATTGTGGCCAACATCACCATCTGGTGGTGGAGAGGAGGCTCTGCAGGAAGGGGTTGACAAAGTGGGAGAGACTCGGCTGGTCCGTGTTTGCAGCTTGTGTTCGTGTGAGCAAAAGTGATTTGTTACTGATTGATGTGTTCACTGGAAAGAAGAAGCTGATTGCAATAGAGTGCCTTTGGAAGCATCTTGTTATTATGGGTAAATACTTGATGTTTTGAAAGTGAACTGTTTGTGTTATTTCCCCAATGTTTTTATCAAAATAGGATTGTAGTCGGATTTCTCAAGAATCCCGGACTCAGCAACACACGTGCTGACGGACTCACCCTCACTGCGCAATGACACAAGGACACGGAGTAACAGCACCGACAATGAGGCAGGCAGAGAAAGACACACAGAAAACCAGGAAGAGATTATCAGGACTCAGAAATGAACAGACAGAGAAAGGTACTGAGCAAACCATCAAGAGACAGCGAGAGACTGATGAACACCACTTGGAGGGAGCACTGAGGGTGGCAAGGGCACAGAATGTAGTCTGGCTGGGGGATTTCAATGTCCATCACCATGAGTGGCTCGGTAGCACCACTATTGACCCTGCTGGCCAAGTCCCAATGGACACAGCTGCTCGATTGGGTCTGCGGTCGGTGGTGAGGGAACTAACAAGAGTGAAATACATACTTCACCTCATCCTCACCAATCTGCCTGCCGCAGATGCATCAGTCCATGACAGTATTGGTAGGAGTGACCACTGCACAGTCCTTGTGGAGATGATGTCCCGTCTTCACATTGAGGATACCCTCTATCGTGTTGTGTGCCACTACCACTGTGCTAAATGGGATGGATTTTGAACAGATCTAGCAATGTATAACTGGGCATCCATGAGGTGCTGTGGACCATTACCAGCAGCAGAATTGTAGTCAACCACATTCCATAACCTCATGGCCCGGCATATTCCCCCACTCTAACATTACCAACAAGCTGGGGGATCAACCCTAATTCAATGAAGAGTGCAGGAGGGCATGCCAGGAGCAGCACCAGGCATACCTTGAAATGAGGCGTCAGCCTGATGAAGCTACAGCCCAGGACTACGTTCATGCCAAACAGCAAACGCAGCATGTAATAGACAGGGCTAAGTGATCCCACAACCAACGGATCAGATCTACACCCTGCCACATCCAATGATGAATGGTGGTGGACAATTAAACAACCAACAGGAGGAGGTGGCTCCACAAATATCCCCAACCTCAATGATGGATGAGCCCAGCACATCAGTGCAAAAGACAAGGATGAAGAATTTGAAACAATCTGCAGCCAGAAGTGCCGGGTTGATGATCCATCTCGGCCTCCTTCTGAAGTCCCCAGCATCACAGATGCCAGTCTTCAGCCAATTCGATTCACTCAACGTGAAAGCAAGAAACGACTGAAGGCATTGGATACAGCAAAGGCTACAGGGCCTGACAATATTACGGCAATAGTACTGAAGACCTGTGCTCCAGAACTTGCCGCGCCCCTAGCCAAGCTGTTCCAGTACAGGTACAATACTGGCATCTACCCGGCAATGTGGAAAATTGCCCAGGTATGTCCTGTACACAAATAGCAGGACAAATCCAACCCAGCCAATTACTGCCTCATCAGTCTACTCTCAATCATCAGTATAGTGATGGAAGATGTCATCGACGGGGCACTTGCTTTGCAATAACCTGTTCAGTGACGCTCAGTTGGGTTCCGCCAGGGCCATTCAGCTCCTGACCTCATTCCAGCCTTGGTTCGAACAAGGACAAAAGAGCTGAACTCAAGAGGTGAGGTGAGAGTGTCTGCCCTTGACATCAAAGTAGCATTTGACTGAGTATGGCATCAAGGAGCCAGAGCAAAACTGGAGTCAATGGGAATCAAGAGGAAAACTCTCCACTGGTTGGAATCGTACCGAGCACAAAGGAATATGGTTGTGATTGTTGGAGGTCAATCATCTCAGCTCCAGGACATTACTGCTGGAGTTCCTCAGGGTAGTATCCTCGGCCCAACCTTCTTCACTACTTCATCAGTGACCTTCCTTCAATCATAAGGTCAGAAGTGGGGATGTTCACTGATGATTGCAAAATTTAGCACCATTCGCGACTCCTCAGATACTGAAGAGATCCATGTAGAAATGCAGCAAGACCTGGACAATATCCAGGCTTGGGCTGATAAGTGGCAAGTAACATTCGCGCCACACAAGTGCCAGGCAATGACCATCTCGAACAAGAGAGAATCTAACGATCTCCCATTGACATTCAACGGCATTACGATCGCTGAATCCCCCACTATCAACTTCCTGGGCGTTCCCATTGACCAGAAACTGAACTGGAGTCGCCTTATAAATAGTGTGACTACATGAGCTGGTCAGAGGGTAGGAAGCATGCGGTGAGTAACTCATCTCCTGACTCCCCAAGCCTGTCCACCATTTACAAGGCACAAGTCTGGAGTGTGATGGAATACTATCCACTTGCCCGGATGGGTGCAGCTCCAACAACATTCAAGAAGCTCGACACCATCCAGGACAAAGCAACACGCTTGATTGGCACCCCATCCACAACATTCACTCCCTTCAGCACTGACGTACAGTGGCAGCAGTGTGTACCATCTACAAGATGCACTGCAACAATGCACCAAGGCTACTCAGGCAGCACCTTCCAAACCTACATCCTCTACTGCCGAGAAGGAGAAGGACAGCAGATGCATGGGAACACCACCAGCTGAAAGTTCTCCTCCAAGCTACACATCATCCTGACTTGGAACTATATCGCCATTCCTTCACTGTCGCTGGGTAAACATCCTGGAACTCCCTTCCTAACAGCACTGTGGGTGTACCTACCCCACATGGACTGCAGTGGTTCAAGAAGGAAGCTCACCACCACCTTCTCATGGGCAATTAGGGATGGACTATAAATGCTGGCCTGGCTGGCAACGTCCACATCCCATGAAACAAATAATTAAATACAATAACAGCTCATCTCAATTCCTAGTATTTCTAAATCCCACCAGTCCAACATAAGCTGAACAATTATTGCATGTTGTGATTGACGGTCTGGTCTGTAAACTGCACTGTATCACAGATTGCTGACATTTGCTAACTGGAAGTGAGAACTGCAAAATCGGGACAGTAGTTCACATAGTCTCTCAGTGTGAAAGAATCAGGCAATGTGAGGTAATAGAATTTGTCTGTAAATGTTACACTCATATTGCTTTATATTTTTATATTGAAAATAAAAGTAATCATTTTGTGAAAATAGTGACATGTTGTCCAAACTTTGGTAGCCAGTTGTTTTCGTCTTGCACTCAGCAGGGCAATCCGCCAGAATACCAATTTAAGGGAAAACACCAACTTTCTTCTGTATGAGAATAGAGTGCTGATTGGTTGGCAAGTGAACTCTGATTGGGCGAGGCATTGCCATTCAGAATGCATCAGTTTATGGTCACTGACAGATAACTGCCCAGCTTTGTTTGAAATTTAAACCAGGCAGCTTGACTCTGATTGGTCAAGGCATTGCCCTGTGGAATGAGCCAGTGAATGGCTGTCACTTATTTTGTTTAGCTGAAACTGGCACAATATGTGTGCATGTTCTTTCTGTCTGCAAAGAACTGGGCCCTCTGTATTAATATATGTAGTTTACAGTACACACCAGTGCACCAGACTGCAAGCCCTACTGACAGTCTTAAATTGGTTGTCAGTGTAATTCTTAGCACACTGAGAATTATTTAGCAAATGTTGTCCTATTGTGGAATCACATCTCATGTTGGATACTGTGTTTTGAGTTTTGCAAGCACGGGTTGGTTGGGTAGGGCCCATTGCGAACAGCGGAAGGGACATGTTATTTGATACAATCCGCCAGTTTTGGGATGTATGGTCTAGAAACCTAGCATCACACTGGTATTAAAATTCATATATCACGTTACTTATTTGTGTGATAGGCAGGACGTCTCTTTTGCTTGACAGCAGCATCCTGTTAGTGGTGAACACCACACTTGTTGCTCCTGCATAGTAACAGCAGGAAACAGCGAGCATCACCTGTTACTCAAATACTGGGGATATATTACCCTTCCTGGGTAATTTGAGGGAGACTGGGCACTTGTCAGGGCTCAAAATGACGTCCTTCAGCCCGTTTATAAGTTTGTGTGATATACAGAGAGAAATGATCTGATAGGTGTAGCCATGGTAATGCAGGATGTCTTTGATTCGCCCTATTTCAGCATCAAGCTTGCATGGAGGTGGTTACGGAGGGAGGGAGGCAGGTGATTACGGAGGGAGGGAGGTGGTTACGGAGGGAGGGAGGGAGGTGGTTACGGAGGGAGGAAGGAGGTTGGGACAGGTGAGAACACATAAGGATTTAGAAACAAGGATGAGTATTTTGAAATAAAAACAAGAAATGCTGGAACCACTCAGCAGGTCTGAGGATTTTGAGGTTGAGTTGTTGCTGGACCAGGAGCCAATGTCGGTCAGTGATTGGTTGCCGATAAGGCCAATCTTATAGCTCATGGAACTGTAAGAATCCCAACGCGTGTATTGACTTGTGAAGGTAGGTTTGCGGTAGACCGTGGTAGAAAACCCCTTAGCAGATTTCTCAAGTAGTACATCAAGGAAAGGGAACTCATTTGACTGCTCCATTCCAAAGGTGAATTTGAGTGTAGGATGGAGCCCATGAAGACGTGCAAGGAAATTATTTCATGCAGCTGTGGATTCAAATATAGCAAATGTATCATCTACATATTGGAAATATGCAAGAGGTCGGAGGTTAGGTGTCATTCCCTTAAAAACAGGTTTGTCATGGAATCCAACAAAGATGTTTGTGAGAGCTGGGCCTAGAGGGGATCTCATGGCAACACCAGCGATACATGGTGTCAATAAAACTGAACTCAACTGTGCAAGTTGCCGAGTTCATAAGTTCAATTAATACTGATTCACACAATGATGGCGGGTCTAGATCACCATGATATAGCACTGCAGTGCAAATATCTATGGCTTCCTGAAGTGGTACATTGGTGAATAGGCTAGCAATGTCAAATGACACATGGACACGGCATTGCTATCGATATGCAAGTCCTGGATGGTCTTCGCAAATGTGAAGGAATCCTTCACTGTGCATGTGGAGAACTTGCTCAAAAACTGGTTGTAACAATTTGTCCAACCATTTGGCAAATTCATTTCAGGATACTATTTACATTACTTCAAATAAAGAAAACACAACGACACAAAGAATTGAGCACAACGCTGAAAGTTTCACAGCAAATAGTCAAATGGGAAATGGATGAAATGCAGAAAGAAAAAGCCTAAAATACTCAAAACACTCAGCCAGTCCGGAAACAACTGTGGAGAAGAGAAGCTCGGGTTAGTGGTCCAGTTCTGTGACCCTTCTATAGACCTGAAACATTGCTCCTACCTTCCTCTCTACACAGATACTGCTGGAACTGCTGAGTGTTTCCAGAATCTTCTGTTATTATTCAGATTTCCAGTGTGCAGTATTTCTCTTTTTGAAAATAAAATATTCCCTGAGAGCAATGGAACTTTACATAAAAAATAGGAGTAGGCCATTCGGCCCATCGAAATAGCTCTGCCATTCAATAAGATCACAGCTGATCTCCAACATCAACTCCATCTTACCACACTAGCACAGATCCCTTGATTCCCTTAGTATCCAAAAGCCTATCGATCTCTCTCTTGGATATACCCAATGATTGAGCATCCACATCTCTAGAGTCATAGAGAGATACAGCACTGAAACAGGCCCTTCAGCCCACCGAGTCTGTGCCGACCAACAATCACCCATTTATACTAATACTACATTCATCCCAAATTCCCCACCACATTCCCACCCTTCTCCTACCACCTATCTACACTAGGGGCAATTTACAATGGCCAATTTACCTATCAACCTGCAAGTCTTTGGCTGTGGGAGGAAACTGGAGCACCCGGCGGAAACCCCCGCTTTCACAGAGAGAACTTTCAAACTCCGCACAGGCAATACCCAGAACCGAACCGAGGTCACTGGAGCTGTGAGGCTGCGGTGCTAACCACTGTGCGCAGAGAATTCCAAAGATTCACAATGCTTTGAGTGAAAAAAAATTCTCCTCTTCTCAGTCCTAAATGATTGAGCCATTTATACTGAGACTGTGATCCCTAGTTCAAGATTCCCCAGCCAGAGGAAACATCCTCCCAGCATTTACCCTGTTAAATCCCTTAAGATTTTTAGGCGCCAGTAAGATTACCTCTCACTCTTCGAAATTCTGAGGAATATTTTTTTTATTTCCAAAATATACTTTATTCATAAAAATCTGTAAAAATTACATTGCAAACAGTTTCAAAACAGCACCAAAAAATACAAACATTGCAAGGGAGATCAGTTTCCTTCAATACTGTCATGAGTTTCTTCACAACCCTTCCGTTTCACAATTGTCATGCCAATTACAGTTTTACATTTGCAGCAATTGAAAATATTAACGATACAGTTCGAGGGGTTTCCCATGGATCCAGCCCCTCAGTTCAGCTTGGTGGGGGGGACCTTACATTGTGGTCTTTCCCCATTGAGCCTTTGCTGCGGCTGCCCCAAGCTTTAGTGCGTCCCTCAGCACGTAGTCCTGGACCTTGGAATGTGCCAGTCCGCAACATTCGGTGGTGGACAACTCTTTGCGCTGGAAGACCAGCAAGTTTCGGGCAGACCAAAGGGCGTCTTTCACCGAATTGATAGTCCTCCAGCAGCAGTTGATGTTTGTCTCGGTGTGCGTCCCTGGGAACAGCCCGCAGAGCACAGACTCCTGTGTTACAGAGCTGCTTGGGATGAACCTTGACAAAAACCACTGCATCTCTTTCCACACCTGCTTTGCGAAAACACATTCCAGGAGGAGGTGGGCGACCGTCTCTTCCCCAACACAGCCACCGCGGGGGCACTGTGCGGAGGGGGCGAGACGTCGGGTGTGCATGAAGGATCTGATGGGGAGGGCGGAGGGCCCTTCTCACCACCAGCCAAGCTACGTCTTGGTGCTTGTTTAAAAGTTCTGGTGATGAGGCATTCTGCCAAATGACTTTGACGGTCTGCTCAGGAACCATGCCACAGGATCCACCGTCTCCTTGTCCCGTAGGGCCTTGAGGACATTCCGTGCAGACCACTGCCTGATGGACCGGTGGTCAAAGGTGTTTTCCCGCAGAAACTGCTCCACGAAGGATAGGTGGTACGGCGCCGCCCAACTGCATGGAGCGTTCCGCGGCAATGTGACCAGGCCCATCCTTAACAACACCGGGGACAGATAGAACCTCAGCACATAGTGACACTTGGAGTTTGTGTCCTGGAGATCTACACACAGCTTGATGCAGCCGCACACAAAGGTGGTCATCAGGATGAGGGCCACGTTGGGTACATTTTTCCCACCGTTGTCCAGAGATTTGAACATCGTGTCCCTCCGGACCCGGTCCATTTTAGATCCGCAGATGAAGCAGAAAATGGCTCGGGTGACTGCCACAGCGCAGGAGTGGGTTATGGGCCAGACCTGCGCCATGTAGAGCAACAACGTGAGCACCTCACACCTGATGACCAGGTTCTTACCCACAATGGAGAGAGATCGCTGCCCCCACATACCCAACTTTTGTTGTACATTGGCTACTCGCTCCTCCCATGTTTTGGTGCACGTCCCGCCCCTTCCGAACCATATCCCCAGCACCTTCAGGTAGTCTGACCTGACGGTGAAGGGGACAATGGATCGGTCAGCCCAGTTCCCAAAGAACATGGCCTCGCTCTTGCCGTGGTTAACTTTGGCTCCCGAGGCCAGTTCAAACTGGTCGCAGATGCTCATCAGTCTGTGCACGGACAACGGATCCGAGCAGAAGACGGCAACATCATCCATGTACAGGGAGGTTTTCACCTGAGTGCCTCCGCTGCCTGGGATTGTCAACCCTCTTATGCTCGCATTCTTCCTAATAGACTCAGCAAAGTGTTCAATACAGCAAACAAACAAGACCGGGGAGAGAGGACAGCCCTGTCTGACTCCAGATTTGATCGGGAAACTTTCCGATTCCCACCCGTTGATTGAGACTGCGCTACTGATGTTTGTGTAGAGCAGTTGGATCCAATTGCAGATTCCCTCCCCAAACCCCATTTTGGAAAGCACGTCCATCATGTAGGTGTGCGATATCCTGTCAAAAGCCTTCTCCTGGTCCGGGCTGATGAGGCAGGTGTCCACCCTCCTGTCCCGTACGTCGGCGATCGTATCCCTGAGTAGCGCGAGACTATCAGAGATCTTCCTGACGGGTACAGTACAGGTCTGGTCAGGGTGGATCACCAACTCCAGAGCAGACTTGACTCGACTGGCTATGACTTTGGACAGAATCTTGTAGTCAACATTAAGCAGTGAGATGGGCCGCCAATTTCTGATTTCTGCCCTCTCCCCCTTCCGCTTGTAAATGAGGGTGATGATGCCTTTCCTCATGGATTCTGACATGCTGCCGGCCAGGAGCATACTCTCGTATACTTCCAGCAGGTCCGGGCCGACCCAGTCCCACAGGGCCGAGTACGAGGAATATCGGCCTTGTCGACTCAATCTCTTCTCATAGGACAATTCCCTCATCCCAGGAAGCAATCGAGTGACACTTTGTTACACTTCCTTTAAGGCAAGTATGTCCTTCGTTAGGTTAGGGGAACCAAAACTGTACACAGTGCTCCAGGTGTGATCTCACCAAGGCTCTGTCTAATTGTAGTCAAACTTCTTTATTCTTAGAAAAACTCTTCACAATGTTGAACATAACTATTAACTGCCTCATTAACATCTCTGCTCTAAGAAGAAGGACCCCAGCTTCACACACCCCAGACCCCTATTCTTTCCACATTAGCTGAATTCTTGTATCTCTGATACATTCTAGTAAATCTCCTCTGTGCCCTCTCTGAGGCCTTGACATTCCTGCTAAAGTGTGGAACATGGAATTAGTCACAATGCTCGAGCTGAGGCCTTTAAT
The DNA here is from genome assembly GCF_036365525.1 of Heterodontus francisci. Classification (NCBI taxonomy): domain Eukaryota; kingdom Metazoa; phylum Chordata; class Chondrichthyes; order Heterodontiformes; family Heterodontidae; genus Heterodontus; species Heterodontus francisci. The sequence continues at coordinate 576,121 of NW_027141369.1, read as the reverse complement.
CAGTGAGATTTATAAAGGTTCAGTCTCAATTCCTTGTCTGTGTCCCGTACTCCCATTTCTGGTTTCTGACTCAATGTCGGCTCTGAGCTGTTGAAACTGCCTGAAGAAACATTTCCACCCAACAAAGCGCTCGGAATGTGAGAAGGGACAAAGTGAGTGACCAAGTACATCAACTCCAAGTAAAACTCCACCATGTAGTGAAAACACTCGAAACAAAACGGGTCTTTTAAGAGCCACCCACAATCTCTCTGAAAAAGCTGCATCATCTCTCTCGAATTGGTTTATTTAATTGGTTTTAATGCTAAGTAACTCTCTTGAACTTTCTCTGTCTATGTTTTCTGTTTCAATCTGGTATGGAGATTCTGGGAAGATGAGTTTCACTGCCTGGGAGGATCTTTGTGGTTTTCCTGCAGAATGCAGCATCAGTGAAGCGGTCACCTGCACTGAGCAGGTCAAGCGCAAGATGTAACCATGTGGTGTCCGCTCTGAAACGGCAGGGCCGCACTCCCTGTGGATTCAGCGGTCAAAAAACTCGACCGTTTCTCTCAAACAAAAAACAAAGTCTCTTTTCAGAGTCACCCACCGCCTCATAGGGACAGCAGTGACCTGGGAACGGGAACTGGGGTGCGTTTTATGCCGGAAATAACAGTTAATGATTTATGTTGTGCTCTCATTATATTCCAATCTCTGAATTGAGCCTTTCCACCGCACCAGGGTTATGGGGAGAGTTTTCATCGTTTCTTTTCTAAACGTACAGACGATGTTATAAAGTTGCTGATTTATCCAGATGGCGGATTCTCCCCTCACAGTGAAAAGTAACATCGCACCTTCACATCTGCCCATTGTTTTATAATTGAATAATTAGTCAAATGGAATTATTTGTGATGTTATTTCCCCCGAGACGGTGTTTCCTGCAGTGAAACTGACAGGGTTTGTGAAACTGATCAGTTTCAGCTCAGTCATTCAGGGACCTGGAATTCCTGCAGTTTGAACCCGCTGTAACCCCAGCCCACTTCTGATTGGTCACCCTCTTCTCATAAAGTCAGTGACAGCACTTTTTCTTGAATTCCAAAATATACTTTATTCATAAAAATCTGCAAAAATTACATTGCCAAACAGTTTCAAACAGCACCAAAAAATACAAACATTGCAAGGGAGATCAGTTTCCTTCTCTACTATCATGAGTTTCTTCACAACCCTTCCATTTTACTATTGTCATGCCAATTACAGTTTTACATTTACAGCAAATGAAAATATCAACAATACAGTTCGAGGGGTTTCCCATGGATCAAGCCCCTCAGTTCAGCTTGGTGGGGGGACCTTACACTGTGGTCTTTCCCCATTGAGCCTTTGCTGCGGCTGCCCCAAGCTTTAGTGTGTCCCTCAGCACGTAGTCCTGGACCTTGGAATGTGCCAGTCTGCAACATTCGGTGGTGGACAACTCTTTGCGCTGGAAGACCAGCATGTTTCGGGCAGACCAAAGGGCGTCTTTCACCGAATTGATAGTCCTCCAGCAGCAGTTGATGTTTGTCTCGGTGTGCGTCCCTGGGAACAGCCCGCAGAGCACAGACTCCTGTGTTACAGAGCTGCTTGGGATGAACCTCGACAAGAACCACTGCATCTCTTTCCACATGAGGAGGCCATTCGCCCCATCAAGTCCATGTCGGGTTTCCAATCTGTTCAGTCCCTGACTCGATCCCCAAAGCCCTGCATGACCCCTTTGGGTCAAAATGACCGTGGCAGAACTCGAACCTACAATCTTCCGATAACCTCATAAAATACACTGAAGTTAAACGCCTTATCCATTCGGCCACACGGCCATTAGATAAAATAAATGATCCAATCAGAGAACCTCGAAGCACAAAATACAGCAAATCATTGGCTGAACTTGTCAACCTGGCAGAATATTTGAATTCGTGAAAGCCGCCAATTTCACTGTGGAAAAGAAGTGATCGACTGGAAAAGTACATAAAAATCTATTTTCCCGTCATGCTTTAAAAAAACGCTTTTAAAACACAATTCTGCTTTTACCGACTCAAATTGCTGGTGCTATTTTATGAACAGCTTTATTTTGCCAATTTTTGTCAACTTCTCATCCGTAACTGACAGTAAAAGACTCCGTTCAGCAAACTTTCACACGACAAATAACTCAAACTCGGTGTGGAAGTAATAAATTGCAGACTATTGGTAATTCCCCTTCACACAGGCTTCAGGGGGACAGTGAGAAGCCACTGAAATAGTTGCTTCATCCTTTTAAAAGGTTCCCATTCTGTCCTGTTACTGACGTGTTGGAATCAGATTTGTATTTAACAAGATATTTCTGTGAAAACAAAATCCTCAACAGACCAGCTGGGAATCTGGGAATCACTGGAGTAAAATAAAAGGCTTTTGATTGAGAAGACGGGACCTTCTGACCAGCAGCCGGGTTACATTCCCCTCACATCCTTACACAGTGAGCAGCTCTTTCCCTCGAGAAATGGACAGCAGCAGTTGGAAGTTCAGTGAAAGGATCAGTTCATTGAGACAAGTTTCTGACTGACAGGTGGTGCTGAATATGAATACAAGTAGGTCCTGGAATGGGAAACAAGTGTCCAGAGTGGGGTCTGAAATCAGGACAGGGAAGTGGCCAGCACTGACACAGATCATTTCATTATTACATTGATATCTGACTGTCTATAAGGAGAAGCGAGTTAAACACATGATGGTGAAAGGAATGGAAGATGACGCTGGTTGTTCTGGATGAAGAGGGATAGACAGAGGTGTGGGTACAGCAGACTTCAGACAGTAATCAGCCCTTTCAGATACAGTGGGTGGATCTGAAAAGAGCCTTTGGGTATTTGATAAAATCCTGGCAGATTGACTTGGTTTTGGTGCCCGGAGCGCAGGTTTTCTTGGGCAGCAACACGGCCTGGATATTCGGCAGCACCCTGCCCTCAGTGTCCTGGAATCAAAAGCAAGTGTCCAGAGTGGGACCTGAAATCAGGATAGGGGAAAAAGCTCTTTGTTTAAAAACCCTCAAATAGCTACCTTGTAATTGGTCAGGTTACTAATGTTTTAGTTAGTGTAATTTATAATAATTACGAATTAGAAAGTGCTGTTTGGACAGAGTGTAAAGCTGTGAGTTGATGTGTGAGGGACTTCACTGACTAGGGGAAGGAGGTGCTCTTTGGTCTCTTTTCTTTTCTGCTTTTTTAGCCTCCATGGTACAGGGGAAGAAGCTGATTGATGAGTAACTGGTAAATAATTCTACTTATTACACTTATTACACGAGCAATAATTAGTTTGTAAAGCTAAGTAATGGCAGGGCAGCTCGGCCAAGTGGAATGTGCCTCCTGTGGTATGTGGGAAGTCATGGATGCACCATGTGTCCTTGACAAACACATCTGCAGGAAATGTCACCAGCTGCAGAAGCTTGAGCTCCAGGTTTCAGAACTCGAGCAGCAACTGGAGTCACTGTTGCGCATCTGCAAGGCAGAGAACTACGTGGATAGGACTTTTCAGCAGGTTGTCACCTCGGAGCTGAAGAGAGCACAGGCTGAGAGGGATTGGGAGTTTGCCAGACAGACAAGAAGGTCAAGGCAGGTCGTGCAGGAGTCCCTGGAGGGCATCCCACTTTCTAACTGGTATTCAGTTCGGAGTACTGATGGGAGAGAGGGTTCCTCTGGAGATTGCAGTGAGAGTCATGACCAGAACTCCATGGGTGGCTCAGCTGTGCAGGGAGGGAGGAGAAAATACAAGCGAGCAATACTGGTAGGGGATTGTATAGTTAGGGGAACAGATAGGTATTTCAGTGCTCACAAACCAGGTTTCCTCCTTGGTGCAAGGATCTTGGATATCACTGGCTACAGAGCATTCTGGAGGGCAAGGATGCACAGCCAGAGGTCGTGGTCCACATTGGTACCAACGATATAGGAAGAAAGAGGGATGAGATCTTTCAGGCTGAGTTTAGGGAGTTAGGAAAGAGATTAGCAAGCAGGACCTCAAAGGTAGTAATCTCCAAATTACTCCCAAGGCCACATGCCAGTGAGTATAGAAATAGGAGAATACACCAGATGAATGCATGGCTGGAGAGATGGTGGAGGAAGGAGGGCTTCCGATTTCTGGGGCATTGGGACCAGTTCTGGGGAAGGTAGGACCTATATAAGTCGAACGGTCTGCACCTGAACAGGACTGGGATGAATATCCTTGCAGGTGCTGTTGGGGATTGTTTAAACTAATTTGGCAGCTTGATGGGAACCTGAGGGCAGTTTCAGACAGGGCAATTTCAGGGCAGGGAACGGGAGGCAGAAAATTAGCAAATGACTCTGAAAGACAGAAGAAGCAAAGTTTAAAAAGTGTGCAGCAGAGGAATTTGGCAGTGTTAAAGGATATTTATTTATTTAAAGAGGCAACTTGATTGAAACATATCAGATCCTGAGGAGTCTTGACAGGGTGGATGTGGAAAGGATGTTTCCCCTTGTGGGAGAATCTGGAATTAGGAGTCACTGTTAAAAAATAAGGGGTCACCCATTTAAGACAGAGATGAGGAGAATTTTTTTCCCTCAGAGGGTGGTGAGTTTTTGGAACTCTCTTCCTCAATAGGCGGTGGAAGCAGAGACTTTGAATATTTTTAAGGCAGAGGGACATCGATTCTTGATAAGCAAAGGGGTGAAAGGTTATCGGGGGTAGGCGGGAATGTGGAGTAATCAGTTCAGCCGTGAACTGATTGAATGGGGAAGCAGGGTCTAGGGGTCGAATGGCCTACACCTGCTCCTAATTTTTATACTTGTATGTATATTCATATCGTAAATAAAGCTGATGAGCTGAGGGCACAGATAGACACACAGAACAATACAGCACAGGAACAGGCCATTCGGCCCTCCAAGCCTGCGCTGATAAAGTAACATCACACTTTTTATTTTTATTTAGAGATACAGCACTGAAACAGGCCCTTTGGCCCACTGAGTCTGTGCTGACCAACAACCACCCATTTATACTAACCCTACAGTAATCCCATATTCCCTACCACCTACTTACACTAGGTGCAATTTACAATGGCCAATTTACCTATCAACCTGCAAGTCTTTGGCTGTGGGAAGAAACCGGAGCACCCGGCGAAAACCCACAGGGAGAACTTGCAAACTCGACACAGGCAGTACCCAGAATCGAACCCGGGTTCCTGGAGCTGTGGTGCTAACCACTGCACCATTGTGCCCACACATGGTAACACAATATCATTAAAATCAGGGAAACTTGGCTTCAAGAGGGCAAGAATGGCAGCTCAACATCTCTGGATATAGAGTTTTCATGTGGCATAGGGATAAAAAAGGTGGGAGTGTAGCATTATTAGTTAAGGAAGGCATACAGCTTTGAGGAGGGATTATATGCTAAATGAATCATCAAATGAGGCCATATGGGTGGAGCTCAGAAATAAAAAAGGGGCTGCCACACTACTAGGAGTGTTCTGTAGACCCCCAAATAGTGAGAGAGAGATAGAAGAACAAATATGTAGGCAAATTGCTGAGTGCAAAACTATAGGGAAATAATAGTTGGGGATTTCAACTATCCCAATATCAACTGGGATACAAACAGTGTGAAGGGCACAGGGGGCACAAAATTCTTGAACTGCATTCAAGAGAACTTTAATAGCCAGCACATCACAAGCCCAATGAGAGGGGGCACAATTCTAGAGCGAGTCTTCAGTAATGAAGCTGGGCAAGTAGCAGTGGGTGACCATTTTGGAGATAGCTTTTTTTTATTCATTCGTGGGATTTTGGGCATCGCTGGCCAGGTCAGCATTTATTACCCATCCCTAATTGCCCTTGGGAAGGTGGTGGTGAGCTGCCTTCTTGAGCCGCTGCAGTCCATTTGGGATAGGTGCACCCACAGTGCTATTCAGAATGGAGTTCCAGGATTTTGACCCAGTGACAGTGAAGGATCAGCGATATAGCTCCAAGTCAGGATGGTGTGTGTCCTGGTGGGGAACTTGCAGGTGGTGGTGTTCCCATGCATTTTCTGCCCTTGTACTTCTAGTTGGTAGAGGTCACAGGTTTGGAAGGTGCTGTTCAAGGAGCCTTGGTGCATTGCTGCAGTGCATCTTGTATATGGTACACACTGCTGCCACTGTGCTTCGGTTGTGGAGGGAGTGAATGTTTGTCGATGGGGTGCCAATCAAGTGGGCTGCTTTGTCCTGGATGGTGTTGAGCTTCTTGAGTGTTGTTGGAGCTGCACCTATCCAGGCAAGTGGAGACTATTCCAACACACTCCTGACTTGTGCCTTGTAGATGGTGGACAGGCTTTGGGGAGTCAGGAGGTGGGTTACTCGCCTCAGGATTCCTAGCCTCTGACCTGCTCTTGTAGCCACGGTATTTATATGGCTACTCCAGTTCAGCTTCTGGTCAATGGTGCCCCTAGGATGTTGATAGTGGGGGATTTAGCAGTGGTAATGCCATTGAATGTCAAGGGGAGTTAGTTCGATTCTCTCTTGTTGGTGATGGTCATTGCCTGGCACTTGTACGGCCCGAATGTTACTTGCCACTTATCAGCCCAAGCCTGGATATTGTCCATGTCTTGCTGCATTTCTACACGGACTGCTTCAGTATCTGAGGAGTCATGAATGGTGCTGAACATTGTGCAATCATCAGCGAACATCCCCACTTCTGACCTTATGATTGAAGGAAGGTCATTGATGAAGCAGCTGAAGATGGTTGGGCTGAGGACATTACCCTGAGGAGCGCCTGCAGTGATGTCCTGGAGCTCAGATGATTGACCTCCAACAACCACAACCATCTTCCTTTGCGCTAGGTATGACTCCAGCCAGTGGAGGGTTTTCCCATTGACCTCAGTTTTGCGAGGGCTCCTTGATGCCATACTCGGTCAAATACTGCCTTGATGTCAAAGGCAATCACTCACACCTCACCTCTTTTGTCCATGTTTGAACCAAGGCTGTCATGAGGTCAGGAGCTGAGTGGCCCTGGAAGAACCCAAACTGAGTGTCACTGATGCAGGTTATTGCTTAGCGAGTGCCGCTTGATGGTACCTTCTATCATTTTACTGATGATTGAGAGTAGACTGATGGGGCCTAAAGTGATGGAAGGTGTCATCAACATTGCCATCAAGCAGCACTAGCAGATATGTCCTGTAGGATTCGGCCAGTAGAGATGATCCCGAGCCACTCTTGGTGATGGACATTGAAGTCCCCCACCCAGAGTACATTCTGTGCTCTTGCCACCCTCAGTGCTTCCTCCAAGTGCTGTTCAACATGGAGGAGTACTGACTCATCAGCTGAGGGAGGGCAGTAGGTGGTAATCAGCAGGAGGTTTCCTTGTCCATTGTTTGATCTGATGCCATGAGACCTCATGGGGTCCAGAGTCGATGTTGAGGACTTCCAGGGCAATTCCCTCTCTACTGTACCGACACCTCTGGTGAGTCTGTCCTGCCCGTGGGACAGGACATACCCAGGGATGGTGATGGTAGTGTCTGCGACATTGCCTGTAAGGTATGATTCTGTGAGTATGACTATGTCAGGCTGTTGCTCTCCCAACTTAACACAAGCCACCAGATGTTACTAAGGAGGACTTTGCAGGGTCGACAGCGCTGGGTTTGCCATTGTCATTTCTGGTGCCCAGGTCGACCGCGGGTGGTCCGTCTGGTTTCATTCCTTTTTATTGACTTCGTAGTGTTTAGTTTCAACTGAGTGGTTCGCTCGGCCATTTCAGAGGGCATGTAAGAGTCAACCACATTGCTGTGGGTCTGCAGTCGCATGCAGGCCAGACACGAACAGCAGATTTCCTTCCCAAAAGGGCATTAGTAAACCAGATGGGTTTTTACAACCATCAACAATGGTTTCATGGCCATCATTAGACTTGCTTTTTAATTGCAGATTTATTATTTGGATTTAAATTTCAATGGTGGGAGTTGAACCCACGTCCCCTGAGCAATACCTTAGGTGTCTGGGTTACTAATCCACTGATAAGTCCACTGACAAGACCACTACACCACCTAGTGACCAAACTGCAATTAGTTTTGGCATAATCATGTAAAAGGACAAAGATACAACTGAAGTAAAAGTTCTAAATTGGGGGAAGGCGAATTTTACAAAACTGAGAGGTGACTTGGTGGATGTGGACTGGATACAACTACTTGAAGGAAACCCCAAAGATGTTCTGTCAGTACATTAAGAGCAAGAGGATAACTAAGGAAAGGGTACGGCCTATCAGAGATGTACAAGGGAACGTATGAGTGGATGCAGAAGATGTGTGTGGGGTTCTTAATGAGTTTTTGTCTCTGCCTTCACAAAGGAGAGGGATGATGCAGACAAAGAAGAGGAGTGTGAAATATTAGATACGATAAGCATAATGAGAGTGGAAGTACTAGAGGGTCTGACATCCTTCAAAATGAATAAGTCACCAGGGCCGGATGATTTGCATCTAAGGTTGTTAAAGGAAGCCAGGGAGGAAATAGTGGATGCGCTGAGGATCATCTTCAAATCCTCACTGGATATGGGGGAGGTGCCGGAGGATTGGAGGTCTGCGAACGTTGTACTATTATTTAAAAAGGATGTGAGGGATAGGCCAAATAATTATAGGCCGGTCAGTCTGACCTCGATGGTGGGTAAATTATTAGAATCAATTCTGAGGGACAGGATAAACTGCCACTTAGAAAGGCACGGATTAATCAGGGATAGTCAGCATGGATTTGTTAAGGGAAGGTCATGTCTCACTAACTTGATTGAGTTTTTTGAGGAAGTAACAAGGAACATTGATGAGGATAGTGTGGTGGATGTGGTCTACATGGATTTTAATAAGGACCCACATGGCAGACTGGTCAGTAAAATGAAAGCCCATGGAATACAGGGGAATGTGGCAGGTTGGATCCAAAATTGACTCAGTGACAGGAAACAAAGGATAGTTATCGACGGATGTTTTTGCGAATGGAAAGCAGTTTTCAGTGGCATTCCACAGGGCTCAGTGTTGGGTCCCTTGCTGTTTGTGGTATATATTAATGATTTGGAATTAAATGTGGGAGGTATGATTGGGAAATTTGCTGATGACACAAAAATTGGCCGTGTAATTGATAGTGAGGAGGATAGCTGTAGACTTCAGAATGATATGAATGGATTGGTTGAGTGGGCGGAAAAGTGGCAAATGGAATTCAATCTGGAGAAGTGTGAGGTAATGCATTTGGGGAGGGCAAACAAAGCAAGGGAATACACAATAAACGGGAAGATATTGAGAGGGTTAGAAGAAGTGAGAGACTTTGGAGTGCATGTCCACAGGTCCCTGAAAGTGGCAGGACAGGTAGATAGAGTGGTGAAGAAGGCATATGGAATGCTTTCCTTTATTGGCCAAGGTATAGAATAGAAACGCAGGGATGTAATGCTAGAACTGTATAAAACGGCGGTTCGGCCACAGCTGGAGTATTGCGTACAGTTCTGGTCACCACATTACAGAAAGGACATAATTGCTCTGGAGAGAGTACAGAGGGGATTTACAAGAACGTTGCCAGGGCTTGAAAGTTGCAGCTATGAGCAAATATTGGAGCAACTCGGGTTGTTTTCCTTAGAACAGAGGAGTCTGAGGGGTGACTTGAATGAGGTGTACAAAATTATGAGGCGCCTAGACAGAGTGGACAGTAAGGACCTGTTTCCCCTGGTGGGGAGGTCAGTTACCAGGGGGCACAGATTTAAGGTGATTGGTAGAAGGATTAGAGGGGACATGAGGGGAAACGTTTTTACCCAGACGGTGGTGGGTGTCTGGAATTCGCTGCCAGGAATGGTGGTGGAGGCAGAAGCCCTCAACTCATTTAAAAATACCTGGACATGCACCTGAAGTGCTGTAACCTGCAAGTCTACGGATCAGGTGCTGGAAGGTGGGAATAGATTGGGTGGCTAGTTTTTTCGGCCAGAGCAAACGCGATGGGCTGAATGGGCTCCTTCTGTGCCCTAATTTTTCTATGATTCTATGGAAATTGCCAGCACTGACACAGATCATTTCATTAGTACATTGATATTGGACTGACTATCAGGAGAAGCTAGTTAAACACATAATGGTGAAAGGAATGGAAGATAGCATTGGTTGTTCCAAATGAAGAGGGATAGACAGAGGTGTGAGTACAGCAGACTTCAGACAGTAATCAGCCCTTTCAGATACTGTGGGTGGCTCTGAAAAGAGCCTTTGAGTATTTGAAAAAATCCTGGCAGATTGACTTGGTTTTGGTGCCCGGAGTGCTGGTTTTCTTGGGCAGCAACACGGCCTGGATATTAGGCAGCACCCTACCCTGAACGATGGTCACCCCTCCCAGCAGCTTGTTGAGCTCCTCATCATTGAGGACGGCCAGCTGTAGGTGGCTGGGGATGATGCGGGTCTTCTTGTTGTCCCGGGCCGCGTTACCGCCCAGCTCGAGGATTTCAGCAGTCAGATACTCGAGCACAGCAGCCAGATAGACCTGGGCTCTGGCACCCACACGCTCAGCATAGTTACCCTTTCTCAGGAGCCTGTGAACGCGGCCCACCGGGAACTGCAGTCCAGCCCGAGAGGAGCGAGACTTGGCCTTGGACCGAGCTTTCCCGTTGGTCTTTCCTCTTCCAGACATTTCCACAATCTCACAAATACTTTCACAATGAATGGATAATTTCGTCAGCATTAAACATACACATGGGGTAGTCAGGATGGTCGAGCAGTCTGAGACGGTTCAATCAGATCACAATTCTCTCTGCAGGGGTGAGTTCAAATTCCCCTTCTGACAAGTTGTGTTTTGACATGACTAGAGGTATTTGGGAGTAGCGATGAAGAACATAAAGAGACCATGAAAGAATATAATCAAGCAAAATCAAAACAAATCCAAAGATGTTTCATCAATACATTGCAGTCAGAGGCAACTGAGGAAAGAGTAGGGCCTATCAAAGACCTAAAAATGTAACCTATGTGTCAGTGTAGAAGATGTTGGTATGTTTATTAATGAATATTTTACTGTCTTCACAAATGAGGGGGTGATGCAGATATTGTAATTAAGGAGAAGGAGTGTGAAGTATTGGACATGATAAACTGAGGGAGAGAAGAAGTATAAATGGGATTAACATCCTTGAAAGTGGATAAATCATCAGGGCCGGATGAAATGTACCCCAGGCTGTTAAAAGAAGCCAGGAAGGAAATAGTGGAAGGTCTGACCATCAGTTTCCAATCCCTCACTGGATACGGGTGTGATGTCAGAGGATTGGAGGTCTCGGAACACTGCAATAAAAGCAAAATTCTGCAGATGCTGCAAATCTGAAATAAAAACTAGTTGCATTGGAAATACACAGCAGATGTGGCAGCAACTGTGGAGAGAGAAGCAAAGTTAACGTTTCTGTTCTGATGAAAGGTCACTGACCTGAAATGTTAACTTTGCTTCTCTCTCCACAGATGCTGCCAGACCTGCTGTGTATGTCCAGCACTTTTTGTTTTTATTGCTAACATTGCACCATTCTTGAAAAAGGAAGCGAGTGATCGACCGAATAATTAAAGACCAGTCAGCCTAACCTCAATAGTGGGCGAATTATTGGAATTAATTCTGAGAGACAGGATAAACTGTCACTTAGAAAGGCACAGATTAATCAATTATCATCAGCATGGATTTGTTCAGGGAAGCTCCTGTCTGACTATCTTGATTGAATGTTTTTGAAGAAGTAACAAGGAGGATTGTGAGGATAGTGCAGTTGATCTGATCTACATGGATTTTAGCAAGACTTTTGACAAGGTCCCACATGGCAAACTGGTTAAAAAAAATAAAAGCACATGGGATCCAGGGGAATGTAGCAAGCTGGACACAAAATTGGTTCAGTGGCAGGAAACAAGAAGGAATTGGTTACAGGTGTTTTTGCAACGGGAGGACTGTTTCCAGTGGTGTTCCACAGGGCTCAGTACTAGGTCCCCTGCTTTTTGTGGTATATATTAATGATATGGACATAAATGTAGAGGGCACAATCAAGATGTTTGCAGACGAAACAAAAATTGTCCGTGTTGTTGAAAGGGAGGAGGATAGCTGTACACTGCAGGAAGATATCAATAGACTGGTCAGGTGGGCAGAGAAGTGGTAATTGGAATTCAAATTGGACAAGGGTGAGGTGATGCATTTGGGAGGTCAAAAAAGGCAAAGGAATACACAATTAATGGGAGAACACTGAACGGTGCAGAGGAAGTGAGAGACATTGAAGTGAATGTCCACAGATCCCTGAAGGTAGCAGGACAGGTCAATAAGGTGGTTCAGCAGGTATATGGAATCCTTTCCTTTATTAACTTAGGTATAGAATATAAGGGTGATCTGGGTGTCCATGTCAATAAGTCACTGACAGCTAACATGCAGGTGCAGCAAGCAATTAGGAAGGCTAATAGTATTTTAGCCTTTATCACAAGAGGATTTGAGTACAGGAGTAGTGAATTCTTGCTTCAATTGTATAGAACCTTGGTTCGACCGCACTTGGAGTACTGTGTACAGTTTTGGTCTCCTTACCTTCGGAAGGATATTATTGCCATGGAGGGAGTTCAACGAAGGTTCATCAGACTTGTTCCTGGGATGGTGGGACTGTTCTGTGAAGAGAGATTGGGAAACTGGGGCTGTATTCCCTAGAGTTTCAAAGAATGAGAGGTGATCTCATTGAAACCTACAAAATATTTAAAGGACAGTCAGGGTAGATGCAGCTAAGATGTTTCATCTGGATGGGGAGTCGAGAACCAGGGGCTCAATTTCAAAATAAGGGGGAAGCTCCTTAGGACAGAGATGAGGAGAAGTTTCTTTACTCGGAGGGTTGTGAATCTTTGGAATTCTGGACCCCAGAGGGCTGTGGAAGCTCAGTCGTTGAGTATGTTTAAAGCAGAGATTGACAGATTTCTAAATACAAATGACATAAGGGAATATGAGGAAAGTGTGGGGAAAAGGGCATTGAAGTGGATGATCAGCCATGATCATATTGAATGGCGGGGCAGTCTCGATGGGCTGAATAGCCGACTCCTGCTCCTATGTTCCTATGTTCCTAACTCCACATGATCGGCGAGACACAGCCTCAGTCCGACTTGGTGTGAGTCACCTTAAATCTATAACCTTCGGTTATTGAACTTTCAGCAGTTAGAAACAGTTCCTCAGTATTTACTCTACCTCAAACCTTCAAGGAAGCTCTGCAAAGTAACTGAAAATCAAGTTGTCAGAAGTGGGATTTAAACACATGCCTCCAGTGAAAGCTGCAACCTGAACACAGAAGCTGAAACCGCTCAGTCACCTCAACTGTTCAGTCCTTTTTGACCTCGTCCTCACTTCTGTACTTGGAAAGGTTCACTCAGTTCAGGAACTTGTTCAATGTTGCTGGAATGCTCAGTGACTGGGATATTAACTCCCCCGGGTTTTCCTGAGCTTGTTCTCGGTGTATGGGGATGTTTGTCCTGGGCCGTGGAATCTTGCATCCCTGTAATGGACATTAACCCACTGATTGAATCTGTATTCACTGCTTTCTGCTGGTGCTGGGTAATTGCAGAGCGTGGGGCTGGAATGTTGCTGCTTGTCCCGGCCTCACTCACTCTGGGAAAGAGTGAATAATTGATGCATCTGTTTCTGTATCTGAAATGTGACTTCGATCTGCTGTTATTAACCGAGGCAGCGCTGCAGCAGGATACGTTAATAATCTCTCACTAATCAACTGCAAACAGTCAGAATGTGTGACTTTGAGCAGCGCTTTCTGCACCGTCAGGGCTGGAAAGTTGAGGGAGGGAGAGACACTGTCAGTATCTGAGTGTGTACAGCACTGTACAGAGAAAGAGCCAATATACCGGGGCTGAGACACAGTGCATCTTTTCACATTTAATCACAATAATATCCACAGTCAGGAGCTGAAAATGATGAAAAACCGAATAGCAAGAGCAAAATTAAGAAATGTAAGTAATTATAGATTAGCTGATCAGCTTTCACTGTGTTACCTGGTGGTCTACTGTTTTATATTCAATGCTGTCTCCACTGTGGCCAGGGAATGATTTCTTCTCAAAGGCTGAACATTAACAAAACTGCTTGTAATTTAAAATCTTTTAAAAGTATTTCCATGGAGCGAATGGGTCAAAGTCAAATAACGGCATCAATTATAGGAGAGCTGGTTGGTGATGACGTGGATGTGTCTGCAGTGTGCAGGACCAGACTGTTTCTATCGATTCACAATGAATGTTCCATCTTTATTTATAACAGTAAAACTGATCGTGGACAATGGCTATTCTGGTTGCAGCAACCTGAAGCTTTAACTCATTAACATCCTACTTTAGGGTAATTTAGAAAGCACAACATGCAGCTCTGTCAGTTAGTGTGCTTGTTTGTTCACCCACAATTTGATGGTTCAAGCACATAAATGGATGAGGCTTTATTAACTTAAACTCTTCTACATCTGCTATATTACTCTTGCTGTTGATTTTTCAAAGATAAGGTTCATCAAGTCTTTCTTTATGAAATCCATGCTGACTGTGTTTTATTATTTTTCATTTCCATCTGTATTTTCTACTTTGGAGGATTACAGGATATTATCATTTTTTTTATTCATTCATGGGAGGTGGGTGTCGCTGGCTCGGGCAGCATTTATTATCCATCCCTAATTGCCTTGAGAAGGTGGTGCTGAGCTGCTTTCTTGAACCACTGCAGTCCATGTGCTGCTGTTATGAAGAGAGTTCCAGGATTTTGACCCAGCAACAGTGAAGGAACGGTGATACAGTTACAATTCAGGATGGTGTGTGGCTTGGAGGGGAACTTGCAGGTTGTGGTGTTCCCATGCATCTGCTGCCCTTGTCCTTCTAGGTGATAAAGGTCGCGGGTTTGGAAGGTGCTGTCTCAGGAGCCTTGGCACATTGCTGCAGTGCATCTTGTGGATGGTACACACTGCTGCCACTGTGTGCCAGTGATGGAGGGCATGAATGTTGTAAATGGGGTGCCAATCAAGCGGGCTGCTTTGTCCTGTTGAGTTTCTTGAGTATTGTTGGAGCTGCACCCAGCCAGACAAGTGGAGAGTATTCCATCATACCCCTGACTAATGTACAGGCTTTGGGGAGTCAGGAGGTGAGTTACTTGCCGCAGGATTCCTAGTCTCTGACCTGCTCTTGTAGCCATAATATTTATATGGTTACTGCATTTCAGTTTCTGTTCAATGGTAACCCCCAGGTTGTTGAGAGTGGGGGATTCAGCGATGGTAATGCCATTGAATGTCAAAGGGAGATGGTTAGATTCTCTCTTGTTTGGGATGGTCATTGTCTGGCAGTTGTGTGGTGAGAATCTTATACATCTTTATTGTAGGGAACTCTATTGTACTGTTGAGTGACTACACTTTAAAGTCCTTCCTTCATTGGCTGTAAAAGGGTTTGCAATGTCCTGTGGTCGTGAAATGCAAGTCTTGCTTTTTCCATTGTTATCAGTGTCATTGTGATCAAAAGATAGGATTCATGAGCACAAAGTTTAAATCAATTTTGATTAAAATAATGGAAAAGTATCTATATTTTTGCACTGTACTTAATAATCTCCATCTTCCTATCCTTACCATGTACAAAGTCTTTGACCCTGAAATTGATTCCACAATCGCAGTCCCTCAGACAATTTCAGCTCAGTTCTGATGAAAGGTCACAGATCTGAAATGTTAACTCTGTCTCTCTCTCCACAGATGCTGCCAGACCTGCTGAGTATTTCCAGCATTTTCTGTTTTTATTTCAGATTTCCAGTATCAGCAGTATTTTGCTTCTGTGTTACTTTGAAAGTTAAAACTGACCCACCTGTCTACAATTCACAGTGGGGTCTCCCATGAAATGATTCTGTATAATGTTGATGTAATGAATACAGACTCCGAGCACAGAACTTCCTGTGGGGAATTGGGGATATGAAAACCAGCAGACTTTGCAGGAATTTCCACTGGGAGCACAAATTCACAAAATCTACCTTTTATATATCGATTCATTTTGATTGTCCTTCTGGAAAATTATTTTGAAGCAATTTAAACATCAACCCACAGCTCCATGACTGGGTCAATTATGAGGTCATCCTCTGACAGGTCATGTGACAGCTGGAGCCACAAGACATCAGAACCAGATTTGTGACTGGATTAAAACCCGGAATCCTGTCATAATGGCTTTTCAAATAAAACTGTTGCTGTTTGAAAACACAGCAGTTAAACTTTCTGCCTGACCATGAGGGGAGCTGGGGAGAAATTTACAAAACTAAATCCTTTTACAAAATAGTTCAAAAACCATTCACTGAAAAATCATGTGAGGATTCATATGCAGTAGAGAAACAAGCAGAATACAGAAAGTACAGAGGAGAGCTGAAAAAGGAAATGAGATCAGCAAGAGAATGTATGAGAAAGGATTAGCAGGTCACATAACTGGGAACACTGAAGTCTTTTACCAACATATGGACCGTCAATGAAAGGGTGGGTCAATTAGGAGATCCTGTGGAGGCAGAGGGTGTGGCTGAGGTACCAATTAAGTACATTTCATCTGTCATCACAAAACAAACGTGTGCTGCAAATGTCACAGTAAAGGAGGAGGAAGTGGAGAATTTGGAGGGGATGAAAATAGATAAAGAGGAGACTATTACAAGGTTAGCAGTACTCACACCTGTCTACAGGTCACCCGGTCTGGATGGGCTGCATCCTGGGTTGCTGAGGGAATTCAGGGTGGAAATAGCAGAGACTCGAACCACAATCTTTCAATCCTCCTTGAATATGGGAATGATGCCAGAGGACTGGAGGATGGAGGTAAGCTTGGGTAGTTCGATCTCAGTTTAACTTGACCATTTTTATCATGTATCCATTGTCATAACTAACAACGTTAAGAAAGCCATTTTATAATGAACACATGACCAAAGGAACCATTTTGTGTTCAGTACTAACGTTTATATCCTGTATAATTAATGAGTAGCTACCCATCCTGAAACAGATGATTGTAAAAGTAACTAACCTTGATTGAGTTATAATTAAAGAATCAATAAACATTTTAGAGAGAATGGGTTTTCATTTAAAGTTAGTTCAATCTATTTACTGTGAGTTTCTGTGTCTGTGTGGGAAAGGACAGTTTCAGCTAAATGTATTTAAACAATGGACCTTTCTCGGACCCCTGATAAAACCCATGGTATGGTACATCGTGACCTTCAAGAGTCTGGATTTAATGAACAGGAAACTTGTTTCAGATCAGATTGGGAGACAGTGTGAAACCACTCCATTGTACTCATGTCTGAGATTCTGAGCACAGGTGGCTGTTAGTGGAAGACATTATTAAGAACAAATTAAATGTACCAAGCAACAGCTAGGACCAATTATTATTTTACATGGTGGTGTGATGGCCATCCAGGGGTTAAAAGTAGGGATCTTGCAAGGTTTCAGTGTGCAGGAACACGAGAAGGCCTCAGGGGTAAATGCTCAGATCATCGACCAATTTCTCCACCTGATGAGGGATCTAGACTGGACAAAGAGGACCGTGACACTCTGAGACCAAGCTCGACCAGTCCCCAGAGCTGTAAAGTTATCTTCCCCAAGTTTGTTAAGTATAATTTTACTTTCAATTATTAAGTACTATTTTACTCTCAATAAAAGTTCTGGACTTATTAATGAAGTATCCTGTTGCTTTAATTGGTTAAAGTCATTCCCAAAGTGATTGTCTGCAATAGACTTTCCAGAATTAAAGGATAAGTCTGCAAGGGTTGTGAATATTACAGCCCTGTTTAAAAAGAGAGATAAACCCAGGAACTACAGACCAATTAGTCTAATGTCGGTGGTGGGGAAACTTTTAGACACAATTATCCAATAGAAAATTAACTGTCACTTGGTGGAACATGGGCCTAATAAACGACAGCCAGTACAGATTGGTTAACAGAAGATTGTGTCTGAAATAATTAATGCATTAATTTCTTTGATGAGGTTTCAGAGAGAGTTGACGAGGGTGGTGAGGTTAATGGTGCGTGTCTGGACATCAGAATTGTGTTTGAAAAGATCCCATAAACTAGACTTGGGGCAGCACAATGGCACAGTGGTTGGCACTGCAACCTCACAGCTCTCGCAACCCAGGTTCAGTTCTGGGTAGTGCCTGTGCAGAGTTTGCAAGTTCTCCCTGTGACTGTGTGTGTTTCTGCTGGGTGCTCCGGTTTCCTCCCACACGCAAAGACTGCAGGTTGATAGGTAAATTGGCTGTTGCAAATTGCTCCTAGTGTAGGTAAGAGAATGGTGGGAATGTGGTAGGGAATATGGGATTATGGTGTAGGATTACTATAAATGGGTGGTGATTGGTCAGCACAGACTCAGTGGGCCGGATGGCCTGTTTCAGTTTTCCATCTCTCTCCGACTTGCTAACAAAATTCAAGCAGATGGGATTAAAGGGGCAGTGGCAGTGTGGATCCAAAATTGGCTGCAGGGTAAAAAGTAGGGTGAATGCTTGTTTTTCAGAATGGAGGGAGTAATACAGTAATGTCCTTGTTGCTGCAATATGTTCAATGTCAGACCCCGAGCTGTCCGAGGGATGGGGCAATTTGTGATGTTCCTGTGGTTGCAATCTTTGCAGTGTCTGACCTTGATCTGTCACAGGGACGTGGCATTTATGAGGTCCCTGTGGGGTGCTGTTTGTTTGGTGTATCACACTGACCTGTCCCAGAGAGCGGGAAGGTTGTGATGTCCTTGTGGGTTGCAATCTGTTCAGTGTCTGTCTCTGATCTGTACCAGAGATGGGGCAGTGTGTGATATCCTTGTGCATGTCATACAGGCCCACTGGTGTGTGGTTCCATCCTGATGCCAAGAAACAGAGCCCCATCTCTGGGCAAAAAGTCTCACTTCTCAAGGGGTGTCTCGAGAAGACACAGTGGCGCAGTGGTTAGCACTGCAGCCTCACACCTCGAGTGACCCGCGTTCGATTCTGGGTACTGCCTGTGTAGAGTTTACAAGTTCTCCATGTGACTGCGTGGGTTTCTGCCGGGTGCTCTGGTTTCCTCCCACAGCCAAAGACTTGCAGGTTGATAGGTAAATTGGCCATTGTAAATTGCCCCTAGTGTAGGTAGGTGGTAGGGGAATTGAGGGGATGTGGTAGGAATATGGGATTAATGTAGGATTAGTATAAATGGGTGGTTGATGGTCGGTACAGATTCGGTGGGCTGGAAGGACCTGTTTCTGTACTGTATCTCTAAATAAATAAATAAGAAGGCTGAGGCAGTAAACCTGGACAGTAAATCCGGAGTGGAGTCCTGGAGGCCGTTACCTGTAACTTATCAGGCAGTTTTCCAGCAACTCCTACAGCAGAACTGGTAACAAACAGTACTGGTTTTTCCTTTCCTTTGGACAAAACGAGCAATGCTGAGAGGGGGTCCTGATGCTCAGGGTCTCCATACTGCTTGCCCAGGCCTGTGCCCCAGAGAGGACACTCCAGCTTCGTGGTTAAACATGAGCACAACCCGGGAATAAACAGTTACTGATTATAAGCTCTCATTTAATTGGTGTAGAGTATGAGCGCCAGGGGTTACTTCGGACAGTGGGAGAGCTCTTAGTGTCTCATTGGATAGCTGCCAGTCACTCCAAGCTGGGCAGCCCCCAGTCAGTTAGGTGCTGTGAAGCCACGACCTGCTTGCTTCAATGGGTGCTTGGAGCTTAGAGAGTCATCTCTCAACAGGCGGATTGATAATCTATGCACCAAGAAAAACAAACTCAACAAAGAAGACACCAGTCCTTCGCATCACAAGCTGGAATGTGAGGAACATGTGTCCTGGCCTTACCGACAACCTTCTGCAGGTTGATGACACACACAAGATAGCTGTGATCGACAAGGAACTCACAATGCTCAATGTGGACATTGCTGTGCTGCAAGAAACTAGACTCGTTCAAAGTGGATCCCTCAAAGAGAAACACTATACCTTCTTCTGGCAGGGGAAAGCCCAAGAGGTAACTCGTGAGCATGGAGTGGGTTTCACAGTAAAATACACGCCACTTGAGATGAGTGAACCACCCACAGTAGGCTCAGACAGACTTCTTACTCTTCACTTGTCAACACGTGTGGGCCCAGTTAATCTCATGTGCATCTATGTCCCGACACTCACCTCCACCCCAGATGTCAAGGATCAATTCTATGTGACACTTGACACTGCCATCAGTAGAATTCCCAGCACTGAGGGACTGTACCTTCTAGGAGACTTCAACACAAGCTTGGGTACTGACTACACAGCTTTGCCAATGTGCATAGGGCACCAGGGGATTGGCAAGATGAATGAAAATGTACAGAGGTTGCTGGAGCTATGCTGTCACCATGGATTCTGTGTGATGAACAGCTACTTCCAGGTCAAGCTGTGCTACAAGGTGTCCTGGAGACATCCGAAATCATGCCATTGGCACCAGCTAGACCTTATCTGCACCAGACATAACACCCTCAGCAGTGTCCTCATCACTCGCAGCTATCACAGCGCTGACTGTGACACTGATCACTCCCTGGTGTGTAACAAGGTCAGGCTTCAGCCAAGGAAGCTTCATCCATCCATGATGAAAGCTCGTCTTCTGATCAACACTTGCCGAACCACTGATCCAGAAAGGACCCAGGAGTTCCTCAACATACTCGATCAGGCTCTTTCAGACAACAATGCTCAAGGCCTCAGTGCAGTGTCAAAGTGGAATCATCTGCACACCACCATCTATAACTCTGCACTCACTGTGTATAGGAAAAGAGATGGGAGGAATGCTGACTGGTTTGAGGCTTATTGGACTGAAATGGAGTCAGTTACTGTAACTAAGAGGAGAGCCCTCATGAACTACAAACAAGTCCCCAGCAAACAACATCTAAATGCTCTCAGAGCTGCCAGAAACAAGTCTCTGCAGACTGCTCGGCACTGCACCAATCAATACTGGTTAAAACTCTGCTGCTGAATCCGGGGATGCTGGAGGGATGTATGAAGGAATTAAGAAAGCAATGGGCCCAGTAGTAACTAAATCAGCACCTTTTGAAGACAAAGAGAGGGGTGATCATCACTGAACCTAACAAGCAGATGGAAAGGTGAGTGGAGCATTATCTTGAACTCTACATAACGGAGAACATTGTCATTGAAGTCGCTCTCAGTGCCATTCCAGACTTCCCTGTCATGGAGGAACTGGACAGTGAGCCCTCCATAGTCGAGCTCAACAAGGGCTCAAAACATGCGCGATGCAAACATTGTCACCTTGTACAAAATTAAGGGGGATCGCAGTGACTGCAGCAATTATCGGAGCCAGCTACTCAGTTCCACTCACCTGCTCGATCCCTTTCCTCCTGCAAGTTCCTTTGCTTCAAGAATCCATCCAATTTCCTTTTCAAATCATTGATTGTCTCTACTTCCACCACACTCGTGGGTCAGGACATTACTACTCACAGCATAAAAAAATTCCACCTCACCCAAGGATGGGAAATATTTATATCTTCTATATTTAGCTTATTCCCTATCTCTACGAGAATAGAATGGCAGTCAACATGAAAGGGAACCCAAAAATCTTCGAGCAGTATATAAATAATAAGCAGGTAGTCAGCGGTCAAGTGGGCCCCATTAGGGACAAAGAGGGTAATATATACTTAGAGCTGCAGGGCAATGTTAATCTAGTTAATAAGTACCTTCTATCAATGATCACTAAGGAAATGGAATTTCACAAAATATCAGTAGAAGTGGAGAGTGTAGAGGCAATGGAGAGGGTACAAATTGAGAGAGGGAGGTACTGAAAAGGCTGGTTATGCTTCAGGAAGATAAATTACCTGGTCCGGATGGCTTTCATCCCAGATTGCGAAAGGAAATGTGGATGCAGATAACAGAAAGGCTTTCTATAATCTTCCAATCTTCCCTGGATATGGGGGAGGTGTCAGAGGATTAAACAGTGGCAAATGTGACACCCTTATTCAAGAAAGGGTGTAAGGACAGTCCGGCTAACTACAGGCCAGTTAGATTAACAGCAGTGGTGGGTAAGGTTTCAGAAAGAACAATCAGGGAAAAAATCAACAGTCACTTGTAGAGGTTTGAGTTAATTCAGGAGCGTGAGCATGGATTTATAAATGGGAGTTCATGCTTGACTAATCTAACTGCATTTTTTGATGAACTAACAGAGAAGGTTTATGAAGGGCATGCAGTGGATGTTGTTTATGTGGATTTTAAGAAACGACACATAAAAGGGTGATTAACAACATTGAGGTTCATGGAATAGGAGGGTCAGTGTCCAATTGGATAGAAAATTGGCTTAAGGACAGAAAACAGCAAGTCGTAATAAATGATTCATTCTCAGACTGGAAGGTTGTCGACAGTGCTGTTCCCCAAGGGTCACTGCTGGAACCACTGCTTTTTACTTGCGACAGATAAATGACTTGGATCTTGGAATATAGAGTAGAATCTCAAAATATGCCGATAACACCAAACTTGGAGAAGTGGCAAACAGTGAGGATGAAATGAACCACCTGCAACAAGACAGTGATCGGCTAGCAGAATGGGCAGACAGGTGCAGATGGATTTTAATAGTGACTAGTGTGAGGTGATGCATTTTAGCAGAAGGAATAGGGAGAGGCAATATATACTTAATGGCACAGTTCGAAAGAGTGTGCAGGAATAGAGGGACCTGTTCACTGAACAATGAACAACGTGAACAATTACTTCTTGTTGTGTGCTCTCAGATTTGTCACCTTCACTGGACTGGAGTGAGGTGACATCTACTGGCAGGAAGCAAGAACTGCAATCAAGCAGCAGAAATTCCATCGTCTGTCAGGGTGAAAGAAACATTGCAATGTGAGGAAATAGTGAATGGGTTTGATTGGGTTGATGGAGACATGATTCCACTTGTGGTGGAGTCCAAAGCAAAGGCCAGAAATATAAAATTGTCATTATTAAAAGATATGAGGAATTCATGATAAATGTATTTAGGTAGTGTGTGGGTGGAATCTAGATAAAATAGAAAGTGAGATTGGGTGGACAGAAGCAGTGTGAAAGGATGGCTCAAACAAAAGGTAAACGCCCTGAAAGGTGAACTCTGTTTCTCTCTCCACAGATGCTGCCAGAGTTTCTGAACATTTCCAACACTTGCTGTTTTTATTTCAGAATTTGCAAGATGTTGCTTTGCTCTGAAAAAAAATTGGATGATCGGCTTTGACTGCCAGTGAAATTCCACAGGAGCTAAAAGGAAGTTCTGATATCAGTGGCATGTTGATCTAGGGGTTTGATTCTTGCTTAGGGTGAGTGATTAATTAATGTGTGAGAGATCCTGGGTTCAAATCCTGGACAAGCCCTTCTTCTTTGGCATTTTTAGTTTAAGGTCATTGATTGGTTTCAGCCTTGCAGAAGGCGGAATTGATTTCCATATGGAGCCTGCTTGAGGACCAGAGAGCTGGATTCAAAGAGCTTGATTAACTAAATGTACAGATAGCCAAGTGGGAATATAGAATTGTTGCAGTAATTGTGACCTGACTCCAAAAACAACAGGACTGGGTTCTGGACTGGAATGGAATGGAATTCTTCAGTGTTTCTGATGTTTGGCTTGCATTGACTCATCGATTTTCTTGTTTTTCACTTTGTCGATGCCTTTGAATAATTGTGGATCCTTCTTCAGATTGTCTTCTTTCACCAGGTAGTTCTGACCTCTGATGATGATGATCGTAATGAGCTTCAACTCACTGATAGTTTTGGAACTGAACAGATTTCCTTTGCTTGAGTCTACAACATGGAACTCAGTCTGACATGTGGACCCATGGGAGGATTTGAATGCCACCCCTGCGTTGAAGAATACAGTTGCATCCATCCAATAAGAGACCGAGTAGAAGTGACAGTTCAGTCAGTCAAACATTAAACTTTTAATTTCAGGGTGGTGAGTTTGAGTGCCATTTTGTTTTTCCCTTTTTTAAGGCTTCATTAGCAGAGAGTACAAGGAGTGTTTGAAATGAAATTCAGCAAAAGTATGAGAAAGTCTCACTTTGATTCGGGACTCATCTCTCTGCAGCATCTCGCTGTGAAAGATTGAACTTCATCTCATTTCATTCCCAGCTCGGGATCAGTGCGGCTCAGTGGGACTTCTGGCTGTCTCCTGCTTCACAATCCATCAGTGCTGAGAAAGCAATGGGGAATATTATTCATGGCTCAGTAACCTGAGGCCACCGTCTTAAGGTGAATGGCAAAAGAACCAAAGGCAACATGAGGAAAAACTTCTTTTGCACAGCGAGTGGTTAAGATCTGATATGCACTGCTTGAGAGTGTGATGGAGGCTGATTCAACCATGGCTTTCAAAATGGTATAAGATAATTATCTGAAGTGGAAAAATTGCATGTTTTCATGGAATACATGATTCTGTGGCGTGAGCTGAGTTGCTCGTGCATAGAAGCAGCACAAGCACAATGAGCTGAATGGCTTCCTTTTGTTCTGTAACTATTCTATGATCTATGATTCTTTTCAGAGTGAAATCAACACTCACATACAAGAAACTGACAGGTACAATGTAAACCCCACACTAACATACCAGCGAATGCTAGGGACAGAGTAAAACCAATCAGTCCTGGACTAGAAACTGACAGGTACACTGTGAACTTCGCATTACCAGGCAAGAAATTGACAGATACAGTGTGAAACCCACAGTCACGTAGCAGCAGTTGGCAGGTAACGTGTAAAAATCTTTCTTTCATATCCCAACTGCAAGGTACAAAGGAAATTAGGTACAAACCCAGGCTCACACTTCAAAGACTGAGAGATACAAAGCAAAACACATATTCACCTACAAGTACAGAGACGAAGAAACACTCAGAGGAGGTGCAGATTAAAGACACATGCATGTAACAGAAACTGATAGGGATAGAATCAAACCCTTTCTCACTTCTCAGAAACTGATAGATATAGACAAAAGCTGATGCTCACATACAAGTTGTTGAAAGATATGTGGTGAAACTCACAGAGCAATAGCAGAAACAAACAGGTACTGAATAATACCCACAGTCACAGACCAAAAACTGAAATATACTGAGTTAAACATCACTTTCTCACACCAGAAACTCATGGCTACAAAGTGAAGCTTACTCTATCCTCCCAGGCATTGACAGGTGCAAAAGAAAACACTCACGAAGATACCAGGTCATGAAATGTGCGTAATAAAACCTTTGAGCTGAAAGAATAGCATTCATGACAGGTGTGGTACCCAGAATGCTCAGCGGCCGAGAATCCGCCCAATCTGTGACAGGAGCGGGGCGCGCAGGCGCAGTAGAGACAGCTTTGTCAGCAGCTGGAGCTGCGGGTTCGGAGTTGGAGCGGGATATTCACAAAGTGCGAGAAGACTTTGCGGGCTCACACAGCTGGAGCAGGGCCTCAGGGCCACAATAACATGGAACAATCCCATCTGTGTCCCTGCGGATGGCGGTGGTGAAGCTTTTCCCGGTGAAGCTTCCCGAAACCGCGTCTATAAATGGATAAGAATTGGGGACTGGGCAGGGAGCGTCTCTAAATGAATAAAATTTGGGTACTGGTCAGGGAGCGTCTGTAAATGGATAAGAATTGGGGACTGGGCAGGGAGCGTCTATAATTGAATAAGAGTTGGAGACTGGGCAGGAAGTGTTTCTAAATGAATAAGATTTGGGGACTGGGCAGGGAGCGTCGATAAATGCTTAAGAATTGGGGACTGGTTCGGGAGCGTTTTTTTATTCGTTCGTGGGATGTGGGCGTCGCTGGCTCGATCTCAGCTCGAGTAATGTGTCCAGTTCTGGGCACCAGGCTTTAGAAAGGACATCAAAGCTTCTGATACAGTTCAGAGGAGATTTACTAGAATGATCCCAGAGATGCGGGGTGTCAGTTCTCTGGACAGGCTGGTGAAGCTGGGATTGTTCTCCTCAGAGTAGAGAATGTTAAGGGAAGATTTAATAGAGATGTTCAGAATCATGAAGGATTTTCATAGGGTAGAGAGGGAGAAACTGTTTCCACTGTCCTGGGGGTCAGGAACCAGAGGACACAGATTTAAAATAATTGGCCAAAAATGTCAAGGGGAGGTGAGGAGAGATCTTTTTACCCAGTAACTGATTCGGATTTGGAATGAATTGTCTGACAGGGTGGTGGAAACAGATTCAATTATAACTTTAAAAGGAATTGGACAAATATTTCAAAGTGAAATTCTCCAGGATTATGGGGAAATAGGCAGGGGGTTGGACTAATTGCATCTTTTTGTCAGAGAGTCAGCAGAGGCACAATGGGGCCGAATGGCCTCCTTCTGTGCTGTATGATTCTATGAACATAAGAACGAGGAGCCGGAGTCGGCAAGTCAGCCACTCGAGCCTGCTCTGCCATTCAATACAATCATGGCTGATCTCATCACGGCAGTTCTTGTTTCTTGCCAGTAGATGTCACTTCACTCCAATGCAGTGAAGTTTACAAATCTGAGAGAGAAACAACAGGAAAGAATTGTTCCCATGATAGTGAATGTGTTGGATTTAGAAATACTAGGAGTGGAGACGAGTTATTACTTGTCTGCTCGATCCCCATAGCCCAGTAAAATTATTTCCTTCAAGTGCCCATTCAAATTCCTTTTGTAATTCTCGATTGTCTCCATTTCCACCGCCCTCGTGGGCAGCGAGTTACAGATCATCACCAATCAGTGTAAAAAATGTTCTTGCGCACATTCCCCCTGTACTTCCTGTCCAAAACCTTCAATCTGTGTCCCCTAGTCCTTGTACCAATAGTTAACGGGAACAATGTTTCCTTGCCAACTTATTTAAAACTGTCATAGCCGAAAACATACCTATCAATTCTCCCCTCACTCTTCTTTGATACAGGCAGAACAACCCTAGCTTTTCCAACCTAACCTTGTAACTAAAATCCCCCATCCCTGGATCCATTCTGGTAAATCACCTCTGCATCCTCTCAAGGACGCTCACATTCTTTCTTAAGTGTGGTAAGCAAAACTGGAAGCAACACTCCAACTGGGGCCGAACCAGAGCTTTATAATGGTTCAGCATAACTTCCCTGCTTTGTACTCAATTCCTCTATTTATAAAGCCCAAGATCCCATATGTTTTGCTAACCACTCTCGCAATATGTCTTGCCACCTTCAAAGATTGATGCACATGAACCCCAAGTCCCTCTATTCCAGCACACACTTTAGAACTGTGCCATGAAGTAAATATTGCCTCTCCCTATTCCTTATGCCAAAATACATCACCTCACACTTGTCACTATTAAATTCCATCTGCCACCTGTCTGCCCATTCTGCTAGCCTATCATTGTCCTGTTGCAGGCAGTTCATATCATCCTCACTGTTTGCCACTCCTCCAAGTTTGTTGTCATCGGGATATTTTGAGATTCTACTCAATATTCCAAGATCCAAGTCATTTATCTTTAGCAAAAAAAGCAGTGGTTCTAGCACTGACTCTTGGGAAACACCACGGTCGACTATCCTCCAGTCTGACAAAGAATCATTTCATAAGACTCGCTGTTTTCTGTCCTTAAACCAATTTTCTATCCAATTGGACACTGACCCTCCTATACCACGAACCTCAAGTTTGTAAAGCCCCCTTTTATGTGGTACCTTGTCAAACGCTTCCTGAAAATCCATAGAAACAACATCCACTGCATTCCCTTCATCAACCTGCTCTGTTAGTTCATCAAAAAATGCAGTTAGATTAGTCAAGCATGAACTCCCATTTATAAATCCATGCTCACTCTACTTAATTAACTCAAACCTCTCCAAGTGACTGTTGATTTTTTCCCCTGATTATTCTTTCTAAAACCTTACCCACCGCTGCTGTTAATCTAACTAGCCTGTAGTTAGCCGGACTGTCCTTACACCCTTTCTTTAATGAGGGCGTCGCATTTGCCACTGTTTACTCCTGGCACCTCCCCCATATCCAGGGAAAATTGGAAGATTATGGCAAACTCTTCCATTATCTGCATCCGCATTTCCTTTCGCAACCTGGGATGCCAGCCATCCAGACCAGGTGATTTATCTACCCGAAGCACAGCCAGCCTTTTTAGTACCTCCCTCTCTCAATTTGTACCCTCTCCATTGACTCTACTCTCTTCACTTCGACTGATATTTTGTCAAATTCCACTTCCTTAGTGATCACTGAGACAAAGTACTCATTAAGTAGATTAACATTGCCCTGCACCTCGAAGCTTATATTATCCTTTTTGTCCCTAATAGGCCCGACTCAACCTCTTACTACCCACTTATCATTTACATGCTGCTCGAAGATTTTTGGGTTTCCTTTCATGTTGACTGCCAGTCTATTCTCATAGAAATAGAGAGTAAGCAAATATAGAAGATATAAGTATTTCCCATCCATGATGAGGTGGAATTTTTTATGTTGTGGGTAGTAATGTCTTGGCCCACGAGTGTGGTGGAAGCAGAGACAATCAATGATTTGAAAAGGAAATTAGATGAATACTTGAAGGAAAGAAACTTGCAGGAGGAAAGGGATCGAGCTGGTGAGTGGAACTGACTAGATTGCTCCGGGTAGAGCCAGCATGGACATGATAGGCCAAATGACCACCTTCTATGCTGTAAATGACTCTGTGTTGTTTCTCAAATTCAATCCACTGGTGCTTGGCAAATAATTTCAAAGTAAATTGTGCAACCGGAAAATCAGAACCAAGGCAAGGGACGCATAAGGAAGCAAAATTGCTGAAACCCAGGATTGAACCAAGGACCGTTAGATTTTCAGTCTAATGCTCTCCCAACTGAGATATTTCAGCCCTACATTAACAGTGGTTTGGTGTCCTTGTTTTGGAAGAAAATACATACATTCAAGTTTTCCAAAAAGTTAAAGAACACAACATTTGAGTAATATTCCCCATTGCTTTCTCAGTGCTGATGGATTGTGAAGCGGGAGACAGCCAGAAGTGCCACTGAGCCACACAGACCCCGAGCTGAGAATGAAATGAGATCAAATTCAATCTTTCATAGTGAGATGCTGCTGAGAGGTAAGAGTCCTGAATCAAAGCGAGACTTGCTCATTTTAAACACTCCCTGTACTCTCTGCTCATGAAGCCTTAAAAAAGGGAAAAACAGAATGGCACTCAAACTCACAACCCTGCCATTAAAAGTCTCATATTCGACTGACAGAACTGTCACTTCTACTCGGTCTCTTATTGGATGGATGCAACTCCAACGCAGGGGTGGCATTTCACTCCTCCCATGGGTCCACATGTCAGACTGAGTTCCATGTTGTAGACTCAAGCAAAGGAAATCTGCTCAGTTCCAAAACTATCAGCGAATTGAAGCTGATTACGATCAACATCATCAGAGGTCAGAACTACCTGGTGAACGAAGACACTCTGAAGAAGGATCCACAATTATTCAAAGGCATCGACAAAGTGAAAAACAAGAAAAACAAGAAAATCAGTAAGCAAGATGCTGGAGAGAGTTAAGAATCACAGAATCATAGAAAGTTGAGCGCACAGAAAGAGGCCACTTGGCCCATCATGTCTGTGGCGTCTGAAAAATTATCCACCTGTTCTAATCCCACCTTCCAGCATTTGGTCCGTTGACCTGCAGATTACGGCACTTGAGATGATTATCCAGACTCCTTTTGGATGAGTTGAGGGTTTCTGTCTCAACCACCCTTTCAGGCAGTGAGTTCCACACCCACACCATCCTCTGGGTGAAAAGGTTTTTCCTCGTCTCCCCTCTAATTTTTCTACCAATCACTTTAAATCTATGCCCCCTCGTCACTGACCTCTCTGCTAAGGTGAATAGACCTTGCACTTCCACTCTATTTAGACCGCTCAAAATTTTGTACATTTCAATCAGATCTCCTCTCAGCCTTCTCTGTTCCAAGGAGAACAGCCCCAGCCTATCCAGTCTTTCCTCAGAGCTGCATTTTTCCAGTCCTGGCAACATCCTTGTAAATCTCCTCTGTACCTTCTCTCGTGCAATTGCATCCTTTCTGTAATGAGGTGTCCAGAACTGCACACAGAACTCAAGTTGTAGCCGAACCAATGAGTTATACAGTTGCAGTATAAGCTCGCTGCTCTTGTATTCTATACCTCGGCTAACAAAGGAAAGGATTCCATCTGCCTTCTTAACCACCTTATCGACCTGTCCTGCCATCTTCAGGGATCTGTGGACATTCAATCCAAGGTCTCTCACTTCCTCTATACTTCTCAGTATCGTGTATTCTGTTGCCTTGTTTGACCTCCCCAAATGCATCGCCTCACACTTCTCCAGGTTGAATTCCATTTGCCACTTTTCTGCCCACTTGACCAAACCATCAATATCTTCCTGCAGCATACAGCTATCCTCCTCATTATCTACCTCATGGCCAATCATTGTGTCATCTGCAAAGCTCTTGATCATGCCCCCTACTTCCAAATCGCTAATATGTACCACAAAAAGCAGGGGACCTGGTACTGAGCCCTGCAGAACACCACTGGAATCAGCCCTTCGTTCGCTAAAACACCCGTCAACAATTACCCTTTGTTTCCTGCCACTGAGCTAATTTTGTATCCACCTTACTGCATTTCCCTGTATCCCATAGGTTTTTATTTTTTTTAACCAGTCTGCCATGTGGGACCTTGTCAAATGCCTTGCTAACATCCATGTGGGACACGTCAGTTGCACTACCCTCATTTATCTTCCTTGTTAATTCTTCAAAAAATTCCATCAAGTTGGTCAAACAAGATCTTCGCTTAAAAATCCATGCTGACTATCCTTGATTAACCTGTGCTTTTCGAACTGACAGTTTATTCTGTCTCTCACAATAGGTTCCAGTTATTGGGCCATGACTGAGGTTAGTCTGACTGGCCTGTAATTACTCGGTCTTTCCTTCGCTCCCTTTTTCAACAGAGGTTCAACCTCTTTTGTAGCAGACTATTGTAAATTTCACAATTCGCATGGGAAAAAGTATTAAATACTTCACTTACAAGTTCTAATGTTACTGGCGAAATGAGGGCTTATGTATGATTTGAACCCAGGACCTCACACAAATACACAGCAGGAATTCTGCTCCTTTACCAAAAAGCCATCTCCTTTGTAGAGATGTAAATATGCAGTATTGGAAGAGTGGAGGACTTGGGACCAAAACAGTGACTTTGACTTTTCTGCCTGTCTTCCAAATTCTGCAAGGTTCCATGCAGACAATTAATGAACTGTCAGGGTGTTACTTTATTCCATTCTTCTTCTTCTTATTCTTCTTCTTAGGCAGTCCCTCGGGAACTAGAATGATTTTCTTCCACTTCAGGGTTCTGGGTCCAGTGACTAGATGTCTACTTAAATCGCAGAGAAATTAAACACTTTTCAATTTGTCTCACGACATAAATAGCAACATTTGCAGATATTTCACAGCTGTATGATTGGATGCTGCTAACGTTGTTACACTCAGTACACATGGTACTTTCATGTTGCAATAAATATTATAATATCTATTCAGGTAACTGTCATCCCACAGCTCCAAAATTTCACTGGTTCAACATTCTCATCAAATACTAAAGCATTCCACAAAGCAAGCCTCACAAATTCAACACCAGTTTCTCTTTTGGAGTCTCCCTGGTGTAATCTGATCTCTGATAGATTACTGGTGATCACCCTCCACATGAGCAGTCGTCCTAATCCCATGAACCTGTCCTGTTCCCACCTCCCTTTCCTGTATACACAACAGAATTCCATACTGCTGATATATGCTGGTAAACACTTTCCTTGTTGTATGAAACTGTGATTACAGTGGAAATCCGCAAGAGAGGAAGCTATTGTAGGCACCTTTAACTCTGCAGCCAGTGACCAGAAGAATTTTCACTCCTGAACGAGGACTGTTTCAATTTCCTTTTGGAAGATCACATCATCACATGAAGGAAGTGAAGTGCTTTTGTATCACAGTGACCACAGAGGAGTTTTAAAACAAACTATTAAATTATGAATTCATATTTTATTTTGAATGCTACATTGGAGGTTAATTTCACAGACAGTCCTGCAGTTTATGATTTGTGTGAAATCAGTGAGATTGTGAGTTGGGTCGACCCCTCCCGATCAGAGTCACCAGGACAAAGGGAGTGTTTAGTCATCGACATCTTGCTCAGTTCAGCATTTTGGTGGCTGGCTCTTGAACTCACACCGTCTCCTGACAGTGACAGGAGTAAACAAGTTATCGCTGAGGATTTCAAGTGCTATTTAAAGATTATTCACCTTTTACTGTTCACGTACTGCTGGAGGTTTGAAGAGGACATTTGAAACACGTTGGGAGACTTTCTGGGAAACTTTGTCAAGACTTCACCAACACTCTGTCAGCATTTACTCGGGAAATACTCTGAGGATTTCACCTATAAAGAGTAAGTGCTGTGTTACTCCACCTTATTGGAAACTTTACAGGAATCAGCAGGAGAAAGGGAGCGTTTGGTCATTGACATCTTGCTCGGTCCGCGGGAGAAATGGGAGGAGGACACGAGGCCAGGCTGAGCAGCACCAGCCGCGGCAGGAGAGAAGGACAGGAGAGACAGGAGAGGGAGGTGGACTCCTTCTCCTCTGTAAGTACAGGACATTCCTCCTCCTTTGGACCTCCTCCATCAGGACCTCCAGTACTGTACCTGTGAACCTGTGCCTTCGTTCCCTCAGTCCTTGAGTGATCCTGAAACATGCTGCTGTGTGTCAGACAGCACACTTCACACCTTCAGTGGAAATGTGTGTGTGGAATCCACTTATACTGCACCAAGAACATTGCTTCGAGTGATGAACTGCAGCTTTCTGTTTTCATGCCTCCAGGCAATTTCAAATTATGGTCATCAGAATGTTGTGTGAAAACCAGATTTCAAACAGGCGAGTCTTATTATCACAGCACCCGTATCCCAAAATCACCAGCTGGAATTTCCTTCCAAAAACCACCCACTTCTGGGAGCTGGTCTGGCAAGTGAAGTGGGACACGGCCCCACAGCAAAACTCCACACCAGAAGTGACCACTGGGATTTCTGCCATGATTTCCCTCTCTGAGCCTCTGTAACTCTGATCATTTTGTGACAGTGCACCCACCAGAATCAAATGACTGGGGCGACGGGGGAGAAATGGCTAAATGTGAACACACAGTGGGCTAATTCTGGATTACGGATTTACCAGGAGTTATGGCAATGATGATGAAACTGCAGTTTCTGAGCAGTCAAGGCTACGTTGTCAGAATGCCAGCTGTGGAAGCAGTAACTGTTGTCACTGTAGAAGTGACCAGAGCTCTTCTACCCTCATCCTAATGTCTGGTTGGCAGCTACATTGATCTCCCGGACGGCCAGTGCCCAGGGTCTTCCTCACTTCATGTGTTGCCTCCCTCATTGTGTTGTCGGTGTGAGTTCTGGACTCCTCCAATTGTCCCGTCATCTGCACCAGGAGAGAAGAGACTGTCTCCACAGCCTGTGTGTGAGACCAATGCTCATCAATCATTGATCTTTACCAGCCGAGGCCTCAGAGATCTTGCTCTTGGAATCCTCAGCTGAGACCTCCTGCTTCTGTCACCCCCGGGGTGGGAGACAGATTTCTCCTCAATGTTATCCCCATTTCCTCCTGCTCACTGCTGCTCTGTGTCAGGAATACTGCCTCCCTGAATGGGTTTGAAGATTCACCAATAGTTAAAATAACACAACAGAATATTTATTTAATTACAATCCATACATTTACAAATGTGTAGGTCATGTTGAAAGAATGATCAGTTTGTTGTTCTGAAGAGGAGGAGGTGGAGGAGGATCGGGGTCTGTGTCTTTAGGTTTCATTCTGGTGGGGGACAGCAGCAGTTCATTACACAGCTCGTCCACCAGGTAACCCACCGGGCGGGTCGGACACGTTCCAGCTGCTGCAGGAGTAAAGTTGAAAAGGTCACTGCGTGTTCTCGGAGCTGCTCCTGCTCATTATTGAAGAATAACTCACAATCCATGGTATAGGAATTGATCTTTCACTGATCAATGGTTTTGTTTCTGAGAGTGAATCACAGCAGAGAGAATTCACAGCTAAATTTCAAACATCTATAAGTAGGGATTTGTGTGCCAATAGTGTGGAGACACTAAAGATCCCTTTGAATCAGACAATTATAGAGACGGAGCTGAATACATGGAAAGAAATGGAGGATGGGAACAGATGATGAACCTCTGCAAATTCAACAAGGAGGTTGTTCTGCTGCCAGAGCAATGGTGGAATATGCTGGTCCCAGTCTGCCTGGTATTGTGGAGCAGCTGGCTTCTCTCATCCTTAAGATCCAACACTGTCAGGCAGTCACTGTGACTGTCTTCCTTGGAGAACTGATAAAAGCTCCACAGGTTTCGAAGCATCTTAAACTAACTGCTGTGATAGGTATCTGAGGAAGTCCATGTAACTCCCATTGGGCTCCTCTAGATATCAATGAGGAAGCCTCGGCAGATCCAGTAAGTGGCAAGATCATCCACAGTGTTGACCTACAAGATCTGATGATCTCCTCACTCTTTCCATCCAAGTGCAACAATAAGTGAACCAGTTTGGAATGGACCTGTTGGTAGAAGAAAGATCTTCACCCTCAGATTCCACTTGGTCAAGTTTCCCAACACATTGGAACATTTCCACCAGTACTTTCTCACACCTTCCCTCAAAGAGTGACTGAATTCTGCTGAGGATTGTATCGACAAAGGGTGGATTAGTGTTTGCTCTCAACTGAATCATGTTCTTCGACAGGTATGACAGCACCTCAAGCGTTAGCATCTCTTTGTTGTGCTTATTCCTCAACAGGATAATGATTGAGTCCAGCACCCTCCAAAACCATCCAGCATCTCCAAAGGTCATGTTCTCCAGGCCCCTGACACACTGCAATGAGAGAAGCAAACAGCAAATACCTCAACAATCTGCTCACCAGAGTGATTGTGAGTGGTTGCGAAGAGGATGGAAGGACAGCAAGTGACAATATTAGCTTGCCCAGCGGAGACAGAAATTGATGAAACCTGGTGGTGTTTGGAGGATCCCCCAGCTCCAAAACTTGAACAGAGACAGGGAATGAGGCCACCGTTCCCTTTCTCACCTGCTTTATCATCTCCGACTTCGGAGCACCAAACCTACATGGTTCAAGTGGTGACTGAGGTAACTGCAGCAGCCCGACAGCGTCTCTAGTTTAAATTAGCTAACTCAGCCAAGAGTGGGAATCAAACCTGAGATCCTCTGGTTCATATGGTTGAATGCCAGGTGAACGGCAGTGCCTTTACCACGAGACCATTGGGGAACTCGAGAAACTGCGTTTCTAAATTAAAAAGTGCAATTTGTTTTCAGCAGCTTAAAAAACACAGATTTAGTATATTTTCACAATTCCCTGTCTGGTTTTTACACAAATGCACTGAGTTCCCATTGAGCCTTGAGGATAGAGTGTAATTAGTCTACAAAAGCAGACAGGTCAAATGGCTCCTGATTGGGACAATCTGATTAATGTCATTTAAGAATTATAATAACTTAAATCTCTGGGAAGGAGAGGAACTTATTACACTTGGTTTTTAAAAATCTACAATATATGTGATTATGTTTGTAAACGGTTTCAAAGCAGATGTTTACAGAAGTTAAAGGAACTCGGTTATGAATTATAGTCATCTTTTTGATGAGGCATTATTAGAGGTCATGCTAGATTAACGCTGGTGTTTTGTAGAACCACCGTTTCTCTGGCCTCAAAATTCCTCGCGTTCTGCCACAATGTTGCTCATCAACACACTTAGCCTTTAGATCCTTAACTATTTACAAACATCTCCCACCCCCCAAAAAATTATATTCCCTGTGCTTGAATGGATCAGATTGTCAGACGGCTCTAATCTTGATTACCTCATGTTTTTTCATGCTTGTAGAGAAAGGGAACACATCTACAAAAGGTCAGGGATGAGTTTTGTTTGACCTGTAGGTTCTGGATTTCTTCGGTAAGTTGTATGGTCTGTTTAGTAGTGCAGTCTTCGGAAGGCAAGCCTGCTTTTGCTGCAGAGCCTCTGCTGGAAGCACAGCAGCTCAGTGAAGTGCTTGAAGACTCAATATCATCTGTCAAGCTGCTGTCTTCTAGATCTGGGGAGTAAAAAACACAATCACATGAATAAAAAGTTACTGTGCTGAGAATGTTTCAGGTTATTGAAGTGTTGTGGCTCAGTCTGGGTTCAACAAACTCCATAAGAGAAACAAGCAGTTTGCAAGAACCGGTTTCTCAATTGTATAAAAACCGTCATTCTTCAACTCAACCGAAAGCGAAACAAATGTTACATTCTGTAGAAAAAAATTATTCCCTTATTGCTCGGGCTGTCAACACAGGCCAAACCCATGCATACGAGGGAGTCAGTGTGACTGCATGGTGTCACAAGTGTTTCCACCCGGACCATTGAGGCCAGACTCCTTTTCTTAAAGATGGTCTTTTTGCATCTTCCCCATGCCCTGCACCATAATTCACTCCTCGCCAAGTGTACAAGTGACCTTACACACTACAAATTAGCAGCACTAGAACAGAACCATGTGGGGCACTGCTACCCACTTCCATCCCCTCGGAGAAACTGCCCTTAACTCCTACTCTCCCCTCCCTCAGAACCAGTTTTTAATCCCATTTCATCCCATTCCCCTAATACCAAAAGTGTTAATCTTCTCCAATGGTCTCCTCTCTACTAACTTTTCCAAGGCATTCCGAATGTCCCTGTACACACGGCCACCATTATCTGTCACTTCAAAAGAACTCTATTGGGTTTTGTCGAGCACGATTTTCCTTTATGAAACCAGTGTTTCTGCTTCTAATAATTTTCTCACTTGGATATTTAGTAATTTTATCTTTAAAGATTCTAAACATTGACCTAGAAAATAAGAAATAGGAGCGGGTGTAGATAGTACGGCCCCTCGAGCCTCTCCACCATCCAATAAGATCATGGTTGATCTTCTACCTCAATCCATTTCCCACCCTATCCCCATTTCCCTTGTTTCCATTCGTGTCCAACACTCTCCCAATCTCAGTCTTGAACATACTCACTCAACTAACATAGATGTTAAATTAACTGGGCTGCAATTATTCGGCTTAGTTCTGTCACCCTTTTCGAAGATGGATATTACATTACCTTTGAATGAACATAATAAAAGTGTCAGTGCAAAGTTGAAACCACTTCACACTGATCGAAAATGCAGTCTAAATACACCCAAAATGCAAGAGGGAACTTCAGGATTTTGACCACAAAGACTTAATAATGGATCCAGTTGATGTGAGGATTAGTGAAATAGATTCAGAAACACATTTGTGAATAAGATCTTGGGTTTTACAAAGAGGAGATGTAAAATACATACAGGTTTTCCAAATCTATTTTGAAGATCTGTTAGCTGAACCTTGAGCTCGCAGTTCTGTGTCCTCACCATGCTTATCATAACCTTGTCACTGCATGAGAGGGAGTCTCATGTAGGTGAGTTACCTCTTTTCCATTGGTTGTTTTGCCCATGCGAGACACTTCACTCAGACTACGAAGCAAACAGATAACCTATCCCCAGACATATAGCAATTCAGCCTTACAGGTTATAAACATTGGGATTCTGAGGAATGCCATCTGGCCTATTCAAGCTCATTGATTCAGAAAGAACTGCATCCCTCACTCCCACACTCTCCAACTGTTTCTTCAGTGTTGACAAGCTTTTTTATCTTCACTGCCCTATCTGGAAGTCTTTTCCACACGGCGATCACTATTTGTGTCCAGAAATTCCTGACATCAGTCCTAATTTTGCTTTCTACCAGTTGAACCTGTGTGTCTTAGTTGGCTAAAATAACTGGCACTAGCTTTCATGTCCTAGGCTGACACTCCAATTTCACTTTCACTGAGGAGCCTCCTAGTCTGTAGATGGAGAATATTACTGCTGGGCACTTACGGGTTCAAACCCACATCATGTTGTTTTGTTGCAGCATGAACTGTTGCATTATATATAACTTTACAAACAGCATTTCAATTATTTTATCCAATCATTGTTTTTCTCCTCCTCTGGTTGTTGTGTCCTCACTGGGATTATGATCCATGGGTTCGGTCAGCCTTCTAGAACATTCTTCATGTGTGAGCTGAGAGAGCCATTGTTGACAGGCTGCTTGGAGCACATCACAAGTTCAGCTTAATCTCTCCCTTGCCTCAGGTCCATCCCTGTGTAATTGACATCAAGTCACTAAATTGCTATTAGGAGGAGGAATCCTGGCTACGTTTTCCCATTCTTAAACTAAGGACACTGAGACTAAATGTGGTACGTCAGCTCAGCACAAATCTGGGCAAATCTACCTTGGGGTTTCCGAGTTTCCATCATTCCATTGCCACGCCACATACACCCATTAAACCTTTAGGGGAGGTGGAACAACAAACAGCGGAAAATAATTTTGATCCCGTTTCTCCAGTTGAATGTGTCCAGTGCATTTCTTTCTTTGTTTTAAAGAACATTTTTTCCTCAAGCCCCAAGAGAGTGGGAAAAGGAACTGGATTGCTCTCTCACATCATTCTGTGCAGTTCAGTTCAGTCAAAACTCTGAATGGATGTGTTCTTTGAGATTTATGTCTTCTGGGAAAGCCATTCCTCCTCCCCCTGCCCTAAATGAAGAGGGAGCCCCTCTTATCTGTGCAGGGATAGGCACTGACATGTTGATGTTGCACCATGGACATTTGACAAAATTATTGACTCAGCCATGGACATGGGGGCAATTAATCTGTATATAAATTGTATAGCCAATCTGATGCCTTCAAAACACAGTCTGATTTAAAACATATTTTCTCCCTATAAATAAAGTAGCATACAAACATCAATGGAGAGCAGCAAAATGCATTAGCTGGCAAGCAAGCAATATAGTATGTAATGCCAATGCGAATTACTTTCATTGATAGAATAAAGCTAGCTACACCATGTCACGGGGCAGTAGATGGACCTTATCGATGACTTCTGTGGATTCACACTTTGTCAGGACTGCAAATTCATTCAATAAACCAAGAAACCCAAGGAGATGATTGTTATTGTGGTTATTGAGGTGAGGCAATAGAAAAATCAGCAGGAAAATGGACCATTTCTCATACTACTGATGTTCTTGTGTTCTTGTGTCTGGACAGAGTAGATAGGGAGAAACTGTTCCCATTGCTGGAAGGATCTACAACCAGAGGACACCAATTTAAGATGATTGGCTAAAGAATCAATGGCACCATGAGGAAAAACTATTTTAAGCATCGAGTGGTTAGGATCTGGAATGCACTGCCTGAGAGTGCGGCGGAGGCAGGTTCAATCGAGGCCTTCAAAAGAGAATTGGATAATTATCTGAGGAGAAATATTTGCAGGGCAATGGAGAAAAGGCAGGGGAGTGGGACTGGGTGAGTTGCTGTTGCAGAGAGCTAGCATTGACACGATAGGCTGAATGGCCTCCTTCTGTGCTGTAACCAGTCACTGATTCTATGAGTTTATCACCTGAAAGCCCTGTTACATTTGCTCTTCCTTTCATCCATGTTAAACTCGAACATTTTTGATTTCTTGTGTTAAATACTGCTTACATGCTTATTTGCACGACTCTATTATTTATTCAGGTTGAATTGTCTTATTCAAAAAAAATTATCTGTTTATTTATTTCTGTTTTATTTATTAATAACACCTAAGTACATTTATACACAAAGATACACACAAATATATTCCAAAACCACACACACAGACATACACATTTATTCATAATGAGCCCATTGATGCACCCCTGGCTACAGTAAAATAGTGGTAATATTTACTGCACTAGTAATCCAGAGGTCTGGACTAATAATCTGGTGACAGTGATTTCAAATCCCAGCAATAATCTGGTGACTGTGATTTCAAATCCCATCGCTAAACTGGTGACAGTGATTTCAAATCCCAGCAATAATCTGCTGACAGTGATTTCAAATCCCAGCAATAATCTGGTGACAGTGATTTCAAATCCCATCAGTAATCTGGTGACAGTGATTTCAAATCCCAGCAATAACCTGGTGACAGTGATTTCAAATCCCATCAGTAATCTGGTGACAGTGATTTCAAATCCCAGCAATAATCTGTTGACAGTGATTTCAAATCCCATCAGTACTCTGGTGACAGTGATTTCAAATCCCAGCAATAATCTGGTGACAGTGATTTCAAATCCCATCAGTAATCTGGTGACAGTGATTTCAAATCCCATCAATAATCTGGTGACAGTGATTTCAAATCCCATCAGTAATCTGGTGACAGTGATTTCAAATCCCATCAATAATCTGGTGACAGTGATTTCAAATCCCATCAGTAATCTGGTGACAGTGATTTCAAATCCCATCAATAATCTGGTGACAGTGATTTCAAATCCCATCACCACAGTTGCAGAATTTAAGTTCAGTTAATGAAATAAATCAACAATAAATAGCTTGTATCAGTAATGGTGACAATGAAACAACTGGAGTATTGATTCACTAATGTTCTTAGGACAGGAAATCTGTTTTCCTCACCTGGTCTGGCCCATGTGTGACTTCAAACTCACAGCAATGTAGTTAACTCTTTACTGCTCTCTGAAATGCCCAAGCATACCGTTCATCTGTTTCAAATGAACAACTACAAGAAAAACTGCAAATCCACACGGGCTGCAGCTGTTCAGGAAGCCGGATTAGCACCAGCATCTCAAGGGCAAGTCAGGATGGGCAGTAAATGTTGGCCTTGTAAACGATGTCCACATCCAATGAATGATTAATAAAACTCACCATTTACAGGAGCACAGTTTCAATCATAGATATGTATAACATATTACAGATTAGAAACATAATGAAAATACATTTACAACTGACACTGTCATAACTTCAGCACTCATTTTGTATAGAAATGTGACACCCACATTCACACACTGACAGTTTATATTGTCACAAGGTACTATTTGCAGCTCTGGGAAAAGTCTACACACCAGACCTTTACAAAGCCAAATGCTGCAGTTGTAGAAAATGTGAAATTAGGATGGGAAATGTTCATCGAGTCATAGAATAGTGAACAAAGACCATTTGGCCCATCATGCCAGTGCTGTATCTTTGGCTGTGTTCTCCAATTAGTCCAACTGCTCTGCTTCTTCCTAAAAGCATCTCAAGGTGATCCTCCCCTGTCCTGGCAATATATCCACGTTACATTCATTTTACAAAAACTTTGCATGTATGTCAGCCAATGACCAGAAGAGGGCAGCATGAACCGCCATTGCAGCTGAACATACCGGGCTGAATTTTACCAGCCTCTCGATGTCATGGGTCCCGGCAGGAGGGGGCCATAAAATTCCGCGGGAAGAGACCCGCCGCGACCCCCGACTTCGGGAAAGGCCCGCCGCTCCCCCACCCCCCACCCTCACCTCCCCACCGGCCGCTGGGCAGTGGGACCAAGTGTGAGATTCTGAAACCAGTTTTCAGTCTTCAAAATATGTTCAATGGGGAAGAAGAACAGTCAGAAGTCGTGGTCTATTTTGGAACCAATGACATGGGTATGAAAAGGGTTGAGATCCTACAATCAGAGTTTTAGGAGCTGGGAAGGAAGTTAAAGAGCAAGACCACAAAGGTTATAATATTTGGATTACTCCCATGTGCATTAGTGAGTATAGGAATAGTAGGATAATACAGGTTAATGCATGGCTGGAGAAATGGTGGATGAGGCAGGGCTACAGCTTCCAGGAACATTGTCACCACTTCTGGTGTTGATGTGACCTGCACAAGATGGACAGGACAAATGTCCTCGCTGTCACTTTAACTAATGCTTTGTGAAAGGATTTATACTAATTTGGCTGGGGGAGGGGCACAAGGATGAAGCATTAGAGAATAGATACAAGGTGCACCGAGGACTGAGAGAAACAAACAGCATTAGAATAAAGAATAGTTCAGAAACACAAAACTCAAACAGGAGACAAATGCAAGGCAGACTGAGATAGGTTTAGAGTGCATGTTTGTAAATACTTGAAGCATGGTAAATAGGATTGGTGAGCTGCAGGCACAAGTAGCCACATGGGATTGTGATCCAGTGGCAATAACGGAGACATGGATCAAACAAGGGGAGGAATGGGAACTTAATATTCCTCACTGCGATGTATTCAAGAAAGATAGAGAAGAAAAATAGGCAGAAGATTGTGTGGGTGCAGCTGTATTGATCAAAGATACTGTTACAGCACTAGGAAGAGAAAATGTACTTGAGGGTTGAAAGGTAGAATCTATTTGTTTAGAATAATGCATCAACAGAGGAGTTAGTCCACTGCTCAGTGTATATCCAGGCCACTAAATAGTAGGAAGTGGACAAAGGAGCAAATTTGCAGGCAAATTGTCGAAAGATGCAAGAACCTCTGAGTAATGCTAATGGGGATTTCAATTATCCGAATACAGGCTGGGAAAATAACTGTGTGAAGGGCAAAGAGGGAGAAGAATTCCTGGAATGTGTGTAAGAGAACTTTCCGAATCAGTATATTTCCATCCAATGGGGAAGGAGATGGTACTGGATCTAGATTTGGAGAATGAAGTCAGGTGAATGAAGTA
Organism: Heterodontus francisci; assembly: GCF_036365525.1. Lineage (NCBI taxonomy): Eukaryota > Metazoa > Chordata > Chondrichthyes > Heterodontiformes > Heterodontidae > Heterodontus > Heterodontus francisci. Next base: position 533,766 of record NW_027141369.1, on the reverse strand, counting down.
TGTTTCAGTCGGAAAGGATTGTGTGAAAGAGTCATTAAAATATCATTCGTTTTAGATTAGCTGTGAAAAAGGACTATCTGTGTAGGTATAAGAGCATAAGAAGTAGGAACAGCAGTAGGCCATTCAGCCCCTTGAGCCTGCTCCGCCATTCAATAAAATCATAGCTGATCTTATCGTTGTCTTTACTCCACTTTCCTGCCCCCCAATAACCCTTGGTTCTCTTGTCAATCAAAAATCTGTCCAACTCAGCCTTGAATATATTCATTGACCCAGCCTCCACTGCTCGCTGGGAAAGAGAATTCCAAACGCTAATGACCTTCTGAGAGAAGAAATTCCTCCTCATCACCATCTTCAATTGGAATCACCTTAATGTGAAACTGTGTCCCCTATTTCTACATTCCCCCATGAGAGGAAACATCCTCTCAGCATCTAGCCTGTCAAGCCCCCTCAGGATCTGATATGTTTCAATAAGATCACCTCTCATTCTTCTAAACTCCAATGAGTACAGGCCCAACCTGCTCAACCTTTCCTCACAAGACAAACCCCTCATCCTAGGAATCAGCCTTCTCTGAAGTGAACCTTCTCTGAACTTTTTTTTTATTTCCAAAATATACTTTATTCATAAAAATCTGTAAAAAATACATCACCAGTTTCAAACAGCACCAAGTCAAAAATTACAAACAGTGGAAAGGAGGTCCGTTTGCTTCAATACAATCATGGGTTGCCTCACAACCCTTCCGTTTCACATTTGTCGTGCCAGATACATTTTTACATTTTACAGGAAAAAACATTTTCCCGATGCAGTTCAAGGGGTTTCCCATGGATCTAGCCCCTCGGTTCAACTTGGTCGGGGGACCTTACACTGTGGTCTTTCCCCATTGAGCCTTTGCTGCGGCTGCCCCAAGCTTTAGTGCGTCCCTCAGCACGTAGTCCTGGACCTTGGAATGTGCCATTCTGCAACATTCAGTCGTGGACAACTCTTTGCGCTGGAAGACCAGCAAGTTTCGGGCAGACCAAAGGGCGTCTTTCACCGAATTGATAGTCTTCTAGCAGCAGTTGATGTTTATCTCGGTGTGCGGCCCTGGGCACAGTCTGTAGAGCACAGACTCCTGTGTTACAGAGCTGCTTGGGATGAACCTCGACAAAAACCACTGCATCTCTTTCCACACCTGCTTTGCAAAGACACATTCCAGGAGGAGGTGGGCAACTGTCTCTTCCCCAGAACATCCACCGTGAGGGCATTGTGCAGAGTGGGTGAGACTTCGGGCGTGCAGTAAGGATCTGACGGGGAGGGCTCTTCTCACCACCAGCCAAGCTACATCTTGGTGCTTGTTGGAAAGTTCTGGTGATGAGGCATTCCGCCAAATGACTTTGGCAGTCTGCTCGAGGAACCATCCGACAGGATCCACCGTCTCATTTTCCCGGAGTGCCTTGAGGACCACTGCCTGATGGATCGGTGGTCCAAGGTGTTATCCCGCAGAAACTGCTCCACGAAGGATAGGTGGTTGGGCACAGTCCAACTGGATGGAGCGTTCTGCGGCAGTGTGACCAGGCCCATCCTTCGCAACACCGGGGACAGATAGAATCTAAGCACGTAGTGACACTTGGAGTTTGCGTACTGGAGGTCTACACACAGCTTGATGCAGCCGCACACGAAGGTGGTCATCAGGATGAGGGCCACGTTGGGTACATTTTTCCCACCCTGATCCAGAGGTTTGAACATCGTGTCCCTCCGGACACGGTCCATTTTAGATCCCCAGATGAAGCGGAAAATGGCTTGGTGACTGCCACAGCGCAGGAGTGGGGTATGGGCCAGACCTGCGCCACGTACAACAACAACGTGAGTGCCTCACACCTGATGACCAGGTTCTTACCCAAAATGGAGAGAGTTGCTGCCCCCACATTCTCAGCTTGTGTTGTACCCTGGCTACTCGCTCCTTCCAGGTTTTGGTGCATGCCCTGGCCCTTCCGAACCATATCCCCAGCACCTTCAGGTAGTCTGGCCTAACGGTGAAGGGGATAAAGGATCGGTTAGCCCAGTTCCCAAAGAACGTGGCCTCGCTCTTGCCGTGGTTAACTTTGGCTCCCGAGGCCAGTTCGAACTGGTCGCAGATGCTCATCAGTCTGCGCACGGACAGCGAATCTGAGCAGAAGACGGCGACGTCATCCATGTACAGGGAGGTTTTCACCTGAGTGCATCCACTGCCTGGGATAGTCACCCCTCTTATGCTCGCATCCATCCTAATAGACTCAGCAAAGGGTTCAATACAGCAAACAAACAAGACCGGGGAGAGAGGACAGCCCTGTCTGACTCCAGATTGGATCGGGAAACTTTCCAATTCCCACCCATTGATTGAAACTGCGCTACTGATGTTTGTGGAGAGCAGTTTGATCCAATTGCAGATTCCCTCCCCAAACCCCATTTTGGAAAGCACGTCCATCATGTATGTGTGCAATATCCTGTCAAATGCCTTCTCCTGGTCCAGGCTGATGAGGCAGGTGTCCACCCTCCTGTCCCGTACATAGGCGATCGTATCCCTGAGTAGCACGATACTATCAGAGATCTTCCTGCCTGGTACAGTACAGGTCTGATCAGGGTGGATCACCAACTCCAGAGCAGACTTGAATCGACTGGCTATGACTTTGTGCAGAATCTTGTAGTCAACATTAAGCAGTGAGATGGGCCGCCAATTTTTCATTTCTGCCCTCTCCCCCTTCCGCTTGTAGATGAGAGTGATGATGTCTTTCCTCATGGAGTCTGACATGCTGCAGGCCAGGAGCATACTCTCGTATACTTCCAGCAGGTCCGGGCTGACCCAGTCCCACAGGGCCGAATACAACTCAACCGGTAAGCCGTCGCTTCTGGGAGCTTTACTTGTCTCGAAGGATCCGACGGCCTTTGTCAGCTCGTCCAGAGTTTGCGGCTTGTCTAGTCTCTCCCTCCTGCTGTTATCTAAGACCTCTGTGATAGATGACAGGAAGGACTGGGAGGCTCTGCTGTCTGTGGGCTTCGCGTCATACAGCCCAGCATAAAAGGATTTGCTGATCCTTAGTATGTCGTACTGCGACGCCGTCACCGAGCCACCTTCTTCCTTCAGGCTGCTGATCACAGAGCTCTCTCTGTGTACCTTTTGGAAGAAGTAACACGGGCACATCTCATCCTGCTCAATGGAGCGGACTCTGGACTGGAAGATGATCTTGGAGGCCTCCTTGGCAAAGAGCGAGGCCTGCTGGCTCTTCACCTCTTGGAGGTCCTCCTCGACCTCGCCCCCCATTGACTGCAGCCGGAGCAGATTTTGCATACTTTTCTGGAGTCGGGACATTTTCCTCTCTCTCTCTCTCTCACCCTCTGAACACCTTTGTGGATGAAGAACCTCTTGATGTTCTCCTTGATCGCTTCCCACCAGTGAACTGGAGACTCAGGAGGGGTTTCACGGTCCTCCAACCTTTGTAATCCCTTTTGAGTTCCTCAACGTTCTCTGGGGTTAACAGTGTAGCATTGAGCTTCCAAGTCCCTCTGCCAACCCACTGGTCATCCTGTAAGTGAAAGTCAGCCAGTAAGAGGCAATGCTTGGAGAAGAACACCGGCTTGACGTCGGTGGATCCGACCATGACAGTGCGGGACACAAACAGGAAGTCAATGCTGGAACGGGCAGACCGGTCCGATCTTGACCAGGTGTATCTGTGCTGCGCTCCGTCTGCAGGTTTGCTGAAGACGTCGTGCAGTTTGGCATCTTTAACTGTTTCTATTAGGAATCTGGACGTAGCGTCCAGTTTGCTGTCGTCTCTGCCGGATCGTCCAGCTGCATCAATGCTGCAGTTGAAGTCACCGCCTAGGATGACCGGCCTGGATGTCGCCAGCAGTAGTGGGCGCTGCTGGAAGACGGTCAGCTGCTCGTTGCATTGTACCGGGGCGTACACGTTGATCAACCGGAGCGGAGCGTTGTTGTAGATTACATCTGCTACGAGGAGGCGGCCGCCCACCACCTCCTTAACTTCGGAGATGGTGAAGTTACCTCCCCGCAGCAGAATACCCAGGCTGGAGGAACGGCAGTCATTACCCCCCGACCAGATCGATGGCCCGTGGGACCACCATCGCGACCACTGCCTGTAGGTGCTGAGGTGTGGTATTCCACACTCGTGCAGAAACAGTCGGTCGGCTTTGACCTTGGCAAGGTAATCCAAGGTTGAAACACATCGCGCAGTGGATTTAATGCTGTGCATGTTACTGGAAGCAATTCTTATACCCATTTTTTAAACGTTGGTTGTTGCTTCCCATACCATTTGTCCTAGCTAGTCCCAGTCCTTCGGGATGTTCCTGCATACCCATAGTGTACGCAAGCTGTTTCACATTTGTTCCGCTGGGGTGACAACGGGGTGGGGGGGGGGCGGTTTTGCAGGTAGCAAGTATTGGTTTGTTCTCTGCTGTTCCCCTTTGTTCCTCCTCGAAAACATCACTGCTCCCGGCTTCCCGGAGCTGAGGTGCGCCAGCCGTGTCTTTGCTCCCGGTATCCCGGAGCTGAGGTGCGCCAGACGTGTCTTTGCTCCCGGTGTCCCGGAGCTGGGATGCGCTGGCCATGTCGTTAGGTTTGGCGCTTTGGGGTTGGGGCTCGCCAGGCCCATCACAGCCTCCTGTGTCCGGGGGCTGGGGGGCTTTATCTTCCAGCTCCTTGGAGTTCTGCCGCTTCCTTTGAAGGGGCCGTCGTTCCAGCACTTCCTCATCCAGTGAAGAGGAGCTGTTGTAGTCTGTCTCAGATGGTAGTCTCCTCTTGCCACTGGTTTGGGTGGTGGCCTATTCCGCTTTTGGAGGTCTTTTCTTTGTGGTTTTCCTTTGTACCACTTGCCACTGACCGGTTTGTCCATCTGCTGCCTCCTCCTCCATTGATTCTGTCTGTGGAGGAGGGGTTTACGGGTGCAAGGTAGGTGCTGGGTCGCTGGTTTCAGCTGCCTCCCCTTTCTTCTCCTTCTCAGGTAGAAGTTCCTCAATGCAGAGAAGGTTGCTTGTCTCCTTTCCAGCACCGGACGCCTTCGTTGAATCTTCTCCCGGCTTTTCCTTGGACCTTGCCGCCTGAGCATAACTGAGGCAGCGTTTGGGGCAGGTTTTGTAGAGATGGCCTGCCGCACCGCACAAATTGCAACACTTAGTCTGCTTACAGTCCTTGGTCTGATGGCCTTCCTCCTTGCAGTTCTTACAAACAACCGTGCTGCAGTTAGCTGCCACGTGACCAGATTTGCCACAGGTGCAGCAAAATCTGGGCTGCCCACCGTAGACCAAGAAGCCTCGACTTCCCCCGATAGCGACGCTGGAGGGAGGATGGATGATGGCTCCACTGGCATCGACCTTCAAGGTCACCTTGACCTGCCGCTTGCTGGTCCAAATCCCAAAGGGGTCCTTGACATCAGTGCTGCTGCCGGCCACCTCGACGTACCTGGCGAGAAAGGTGAGTACATCCACCACCGGAACATGGGGGTTGTAGAGGTGAATCGTCACCACCCGGTCACGTTGTGAAGAGTGCCTCCACTGTGAGGATCGACAACGGCGCCCGGTCCCCTTTCTCCTTGAACGCCTTCAGGAACTTGATGCATCCCGCCACATTCTTGAACGTCACGTCGAAATACCCACTGCTGGGGAAATCCTGCAGGCAGAAGATGTCCGAAGCTTGAGTTCCACAGCAATCGATGAGAATTTTCTTGATGAAGAAGGTGCGATCGACCAGTGCATCTCCTTCCTTGTCCTTCACCACCACCCGAACGGTGTTCCGCACTCCCTGGCCTGAAGCGCAAAGATTGGTTATAGCCATTTTACTCAAAACCTACCCAGGATCAAAAGCCACTGATCATGGTTACTTCTCTTCCAAATAAGCACTGATAAGAACAGATACTACACTTGATCTTAGCCAAAAGGCCCTTATTTATGTTTAAATACTGGTCTGGGACCCACTCTTCTCTCCCTCAAACTGAATGTAAAATTCAATTATATTATGATTGCTACTACCTAGAGGCACCTTAACTATGAGATCATTAATTAACCCTATCTCGTTGCACAATGCCAGGTCTAGTATAGCCTGCTCTCTGGTTGGCTCCAGAATGTATTGTTCCAAGAAATTATCCCAAAAACATTCTATGTACTCCTCATCTAGGCTACCTCTGCCCATCTGAATTTTCCAGTCTATATGTCGATTAAAACCCCCCATAATTATCACTGTACCTTTCTGAAAAGCTGCCATTATTTCTTCCTTTCTACCCCATCCGACAGTGTGGTTAATGTTAGGTGGCCTGTACACCGCTCCCACAAGTGACTTCTTGCCTTTATGATTTCTCATCTCTGCCCAAACTGCTTCGACATCGTGATCTCCAGAACTCAGGTCATCCCTCTCTATTGCGCTAATACCATCATTAATTAACAGAGCTACCCCGCCACCTTTTCCTAGCTTCCTGTCCTTCCAAAATGCCATGTAACCTCCAATATTCACATCCCAATCTATGTCGCCCTGCAGCCATGTCTCTGTAATGACGATCAGATAGTACTTATTTATTCTATTTGTGCTGTCAGTTCATTTGTTTTGTTTTGAATGCTCCATGCATTCAGATACAGAGCATTTAGTTTTGTCCTTTTATTATTTTTGTCACCTCTCGCCTTATTTGTTGATTTACTCTTTGATTTGTACATTCTGTCCCTTCCTGTCACAGTCTCTTTATCATTTCCCATATTTATACCTTTCTCTCTTGCCTTGTCTCTACTCCTTGATTCACCATATCTTCCCAAATTTGATTCCTTGCCCCCACTATTCACTTTAAAACTGTCTCTACTTCCCTCGTTATGTGGTTCGCTAGAACACGGGTCCCAGCACGGTTCAGGTGCAGACCGTCCCAACGGTACAGCCACCTCTTTCCCCAGTACTGGTGCCAATGCCCCACGAACCAGAACCCACTACTACCACACCAGTCTTTGAGCTGTGCATAAATTTATCTAATCTTATTTGTCCTCTGCCAATTTGCACATGGCTCAGGTAATAATCCAGAGATGATTACCTTTGAGGTTCTGCTTCTTAATTTGCTGCCTAGTTCCTCATACTGACTTTGCAGAACCTCTATCCTTGTCCTGCCTATGTCGTTGGTCCCGACATGGACCACGATGACTGGATCCTCCCCTCCCATTGTATGTTTCACTCCAGCCCTGAGCAGATGTCCTGAATCCTAACACCGGCAGGCAACACAGCCGTCTGGACGCTTGCTCTTTGCTGCAGAGAACAGAGTCAATCCACCTTCCTATACTGTCCCCTACTACCACTACATTCCTTTTTTCTCCCTCTTTGAGCCGCAAACACTTACTGCAGCCGTGTTTGCCCTGGATCACACTGGCATCCAGGAACTCCCACATGCTGCAGCTGTGACACATCACCTGTCCTGTCATCCTTAACGTGTTTCAATAAACTACTTAAATATTTGATTCAATTATTTATTTTACTGTCTATTTTATTAAGCTTACTACTAGTTTGTTTACTATTTTAAACGTTAGGACTAAAATGGATCTTAATCACTTACCAGATACTCATCAAACAGGTAGCTTCTTCCAAACCAATCAACTACCTGCCTGCCTGTGATGTCACAGCTTACCAGATCCTCACCAAACAGCTCCTTCCACTGCACCGAAGCAAGAACTAAATCCTGCAAACTCACCCCAGCAGCTCTCTGTTTCCCTGCTCTCACTCTCCATTGTGATGTCACTCTTGCTGTGCTTTTCTCTCTCTTGTTCTGTCTCAGAGTCTGTGCTTTTGACGCATTTCTGAACTCTCTGTTCCGTCGTGTTCCTCTGTCTCTGGTGGGATTTAAACCCACAACCTTTGAATATTTTTTTAAATCATTATTTAACAGTCCAACACGCTATCCATTGCACCACAGAGGCATACATGTATTGGAAGACATCACCAATGCCTTTGATCTTGTTAGCAGAGACGGACTCTTCAAACTGCGATGGAACATTGCCTGCCCTCCTGAACACTTGGGCGTCATTTCTTCTTTCCACGAGAACATGCACAGTTCCATCAGTTACAATGGAGCAACATCAGACACTTTCAAGATCAGCAGTGGGGTAAAGCAGGGCTGCGCGCTGGCGCCAACTCTCTTAGGAACAGAGGAACATCGGAGGAGGCCATTCAGCCCGTTGAGCCTGCTCTACCATTCAATTAGATCATGGCTGATTATCTACCTCAATGCCCCTTTCCCCTGCTATCCCCATATCCCTTGATGTCATGAGTATCAAGATTTCTATCAATTTCTGTCTTGAACATGCTCAATGATTGAGCTGCCACAGCTCTCTGGGGGACAGAACTCTAATGACTCACCACCGTCTGAGTGTAGAAATTCAACCCTATCTCAGTTTTAAATGGCCTACTCCTTATTCTGAGACTATGTCCCCTGGTCTTAGACTCACCAACCAGGGCAAACATCCTGTCGACACCCACACTATCACGCCCTGTTAGGATTTTGTCAGTTTCAATGAGATCACCTCTCATTCTTCGAAAGTTTAAGGAATACAGGCCCAGTTTCCTCATGAGACAATCCCACCATCCCAGGGATTAGTCTGGTGACCCTCTGTTTCACTCCCTCTATGGCAAGTATATCCTTCCTGAGATGAGGAAACCAAACTATTCACAATACTCCAGCGCGGTTTCACCAAGGCTCTATACAATTGCAACAAGACATCTTTACTCCTGTACTCATGACCCCTCGTGTGAAAGCCAACATACTATTTGCCTTCCTAATTGATTGCTGCACCTGCACAAGAGCTTTTAGTGTCTCAGGAACAAGGACACCCAGGTCCCTTTGGACATCAACACTTCCCGACCTCTCACCATTTAAGAAATACTCTGTCTTTCTGTTTATTCTACCAAAGTGGATAACTTCACACTTATTCACATTATATTCCATGTTCTTGCCCATTCACTGAACTGCTCCAGGTCCCCTGGAAGCCTCTCTACATCCTCCTCACAACTCACACTTCACCGAGCTTTGTGTCATCTGCAAACTTGGAAATATTACATTTAACCCCCACGTCCAAATCATTTATATAGGTTGTTAACAGCTGTGGCTCCAACACTGATCCTTGCAGTACCCCAATAGTAACAGCCTGCCATCCTGAGAAGGACCCGTTATTCCTGCTCTCTGTTTTCGGTCTGTTAACCAATTCTCAATCCATACCAGTATATTATCCCCAATCCTACATGCTCTAACTTTGTTTACTGACCTCCTGTGTGGGACCTTACCAAAGGAAAATGCAAATACCACACATCCACAGGTTCTCCTTTATCTGTTCTGCAGGTAACATCCTCAAAAAACTCAACAGGTTTTTCAAACCTGTTTTTCTTTTCATAAATCTATGTTGACTCTGCCCAATCAAATCATTATTTTCTAACTGTCTACTTATCACATCCTTTATAATTGGTGTATTCTTCTCCATGCTGCTATTGTACGCTTTCTGTACTCAGATGGGCGAGTGCACCTGCACATCAGAGCTGACGACAAGCTGTTCAACTTGGCAAGACTGTGCCCAAGACCAAAGTGGGTAAAGTCCTAGTCTGTGAGTTGCTGTTTGCTGATGACGCTGTGCTGACATCCCATAATGAAGTTCACTTACAGCAGCTTGTATATCGGTTCTCCCTGGCCTGCAAGGAGTTTGGACTGACGATCAGCCTCAGGAAGATGAAAATTATGCGCCAGGATGTCGAGACTCCACCTTCCATCAACATCGACAACATCACTTTGGAGGTTGTCAACAGCTTCACATACCTTGGATCAACAATCACCAGCAATCTGTCCCTTGATACTGAAATCAGCACCAGGATTGCCAATGCTGCAGCTGTCATGTCAAAGTTCAGAAGACAAGTGTAAACCGACAGCAAACTGACCATAAATACAAAGCTCCACGTGTACTCGGCTTGTGTTCTCAGCACCCTCCTTTATCGCAGAGAAGCATCAACAACTTATGCAAGCCAAGAAAAGCAGCTGAGCAGCTTCCACCTCCACTGCCTCAGATGGATATTGGGCATCTCCTGGCAGGACAGAGTGCCGAATGCGGAAGTACACCAGCGTGCAGGGATCCGCAGCATGTTTGCCCTCTTGAGTCAGTGGTGGCTCTGTTGACTGGGTCAAATGAATGACGGTCACATTGCCAAATACATGCTCTATGGTGAGCTTGCTGTCAGCACGAGACCAACAGGTCAGGGAAAAAAATCAAGTCATTTGGAGAGGTTTGAGTTAATTAAGGAGAGTGGGCATGGATTTATAAATGGAAGTTCATGCTTGACAAATCTAACTGCATTTTTTGATAAACTATCTGAGAAAGTTGATGAAGGGAATGCAGTGGGTGTTGTTTATTTGATAAAGTACCACTTGCAAACTCCACACAAGCAGTACTCAGAACTAAACCTGGGTCATTGGAGTTGTGAGATTGCAGTGCTCACCACTGCACCACCTTTTGAATGTGGATAGAATAAAAAGTGAGATTGGATGGACAGAAGCAGTCTGAAAAGATGGCTCAAACAAAAGGTGAAAACCCTGAAATGTTAACTCTGTTTCTCTCTCCACAGATGCTGCCCGAGGTGCTGAGCATTTCCTGCACTTTCTGTTTTTATTTCAGCTTTGCAGGATGTTGCTTTGATCAGAAAAAAATGGATGATCGGCTGTGGGTGCCAGTGAAATTCCACAGGAGGGAAAATAAACTTCATCGACAGCGGCTCATTGGTTTAGGGGTATGATTCTTGCTTTGGGTGTATAAATGATTAACGTGTGCGAGGTCCTGAGTTCGAATCCTAACTGACCCTTTCTCTGTTGCTATTTTTAGTTGAAAGTCATCGATTGGTTTCAGCCTTCCAGAAAGCGGAATCGATTTCCATACTGAGCCTGCTTGAGGGCCGGGGAACTGGGTTCAAAGAGCTTGTCGACAACATTGAAATGAACAAAATATGCAAATCGTCAAGTGGGAAAATAAAGTTGCAGCAGTAACTAAAGGCCTGCTCAGGTCTGCAAATGAAACCTGACCCAAACTTGACAGCGCCACATCCCACCTGGTCCGAGTCCTTTCATTTTTTTCCCGTGCCCGAACCGACCACCAGAATGTTCAGTTAAACTTGCTTCCCTTTTTCACTTTTTCACTTGTGCAGATAAGCAACAAAAACTGTAACTGGACTTGAAAGGTTGTTTCAATGTACATTAAGGTTCGAGCTACGTACCGGAGGTGATGAGTTGAAGATTGTAACCATAGAAGTTAGTGTTTGTTAGGTCACTAGTTAAAGAGAAACTCATGGAGTTGTGCCCAGACAGGTTGTCCCACACTGTATTGATTAAAATATTGCCCGAAGGCTAGAAAATATCATTATACATTCCCTAGACTCCTGCTTTACAGGCTGAAATACTTGCTGCAAGTTTATCAAGAGAGCAGCTGAGATGCAGAGACCAGTAAGGTCTTGAGTGATTAATTATTATAAAATATACATTCTTATATTAAAGAGATTGTGCTCTACCTTCGATGGAATCGCTCACTGCAGACTAGTGCAGAGTGTTTCCCACCTTGACGTCCTGGCTGTCACTGGATCTTGAGTCCAGGCCTCTGGATTACTGGTTCAGTAATCTTTCAAATGTCTCCCTTGATTTAATATTTTAATCTGGTAAGTCAGATTTTACAAAAAAAAATTAACTTATTTAAGACTGCTTCGTATTTAGCAGTGTCAAATGAATAAAGAAATTAAAATATATTCAAAATTATATATCAACTATTAAGTACTAATGCCGAGCTTTGTATATAAAAAATGCCTCTTAATTTCATTAATTATCCATAAACACTGAGGCCACATTAAACTAAAAGCAGCGATTTATCAAGTCTGACACTTAATTGATTAAATATATTCCAAATTCAGAGCATAATTCATTGTCTTTCCCCTTTAAATCTCTTAATTTGCATTACAAGCCTCCTTTGCTTTACAATCTTTATTCAATACAATATGTTTTGAGGCAGGCACAAGACGTCTTGCCAACCCCTAACGGGATGCAGTCAATTCATTTGCAAACTGTGCAATTAAAGAAAAGGGTGAAGTTGCTATTAATGCAGATTGAAGCTGTTCAAATGCTTTTGTCACCAAGAATACAAAGCACGAAGGAAAACCAAGAAATAAACCAAAACATAAAAAGGTTAAATTTGTGTCAATGAAAAATAGAACTCATTAAAAACATCTTATTACACAACAGTGCAGCAACTGATTACATTGTAAATATTTCATTAAGATTAAAATGGCAAAGGCCTTCAACACCACTAGAATCAGGAAAGGGCAAGAAAGGGCTAACTGGATAATTCTGTCCCTGGGGCTGAGGTCTGCTACAATGTACACAAAAACTGTTTATTGAATAGTACACAGGAAGTTGAAATACCAAGCAGAGTAGGAAGTACACTTCAAAAGATCTGTGGTTTCCGGTGTTTCACTAACACAATTATAACACAAGGCATTTAGAGTGTTCGAGTGTGTCTGACCCAGCCCGGCCTGACCCGAGCCCGAATGCTGAACCCAAATGCTGAACCCGGAGGAGCGACCCAAACCCGACACATGTCATCGGGACCCTTCGGGTTAGGGTCAGGCAGGGAGCCATGTTCTAGCATTAACTGAGACCTATCTCCAAAAGCAACAGTACTGTGTTCTGGTCTGGAATGGAATTCTTCTGTGTTTCTGTTTGGCTTGGATTGGAATTCTTCTGTGTTTCTGTTTGACTTGGATTTTCTTGTTTTTCACTTTGTAGATGCCTTTGAATAATTGTGGATCCTTCTTCAGGGTGTCTTCTTTCACCAGGTAGTTCTGACCTCTGATGATGTCGATCGTAATCAGCTTCAATTCGCTGATAGTTTTGGAACTGAGCAGATTTCCTTTGCTTGAGTCTATAACATGTAACTCAGTCTGACATGTGGACCCATGGGAGGATTTGAAAGCTGCCCTTGCATTGGAGCATACAGTTGCATCCATCCAAACAGAGGTAGAGTAGAAGTGACAGTTCAGTCTGTCGATCATGGGACGTTTAATCTCAGGGTTGTGAGTTTGAGTGCTATTTAGTTTTTCCCTTTTTTTCGGCTTCATTAGCAGAGATTACAAGGAGTGTTTGAAATGAAAGTCAACAACAGTATGAGCAAGTCTCACTTTCATTCGGGACTCTTAACTCTCTGCTGTGAATGATTGAACTTTATCTCATTTCATTTTCAGCTCGGGGCAGTGCAGCTCGGTGGCACTTCTGGCTGTCTCCCACTTCACAATCCATCAGTACTGAGAAAGCAATGGGGAATATTACTCACATGTTGTGTTCTGTAACCTTTCGGAAACAATTGAATGTATGTATTTTCTTCCAAAACAAGGACACAAAGACATTAACAATGTGGGGCTGAAATAGCTCAGTTGGGGGAGTGTTAGATTGAAGATCTAAAGGCAATTTCAATTCTTTATGCGTCCCATGCTTTGGTTCTGATTTTCCAGTTGCACAATTTACTTTGAAATTATTTAACAAGCACCAGTGGATTGGATTTGAGAAACAACACAGAGTCATTTACAGCATAGAAGGTGGTCGTTTGGCCTATCACGTCCATGCTGGCTCTCCCCGGAGCAATCTAGTCAGTTCCACTCACCAGCTCGATCCCTTTCCTCCTGCAAGTTTCTTTCCTTCAAGTATCCATCCAATTTCCTTTTCAAATCATTGATTGTCTCTGCTTCCACCACCCACGGCATAAAAAGTTCCACCTCACCCAAGGATGTGAAATATTTATATCTTCTACATTTAGCTTATCCTCTATTTCAATGAGAAGAGACTGGCAGTCAACATGAAAGGCAACCCAAAAGTCCTTGAGCGGTATATAAGTAATAAGTGGGTAGTAAGAGGTGGAGTGGGACCTTATTAAGGACAAAGACGATAGTGTTTGCTGAGAGGTGCTGGGCAATGTTAATATACTTAATGAGTACTTTGTATCAGTGATCACTAAGGAAGTGGAATCTGACAAACTATCAGTCGAAGCGGAGAGAGTAGAGGCAATGGATAGGATACAGATTGAGAGAGGGAGGTACTAAAAAGACTGGCTATGTTTAGGGTATGTAAATCACCAGGTCCGGATGTCTTACATCCCAGGTTGCAAAAGGAAATGCTGATGCAGATAACGGAAGGGCTTGCTATAATCTTCCCTGGAAACAGGGGAGGGGCCAGAGGATTTAACAGTGGTAAATATGGCACCCTTATTCAAGAAAGGGTGTAAGGACTGTCCGGGTAACTACAGGCCAGTTAGATTAACAGTAGTGGTGGGTAAGGTTTTAGAAACAATAAACAGGGAAAAAATCAACAGTCACTTGGAGAGGTTTGAGTTAATTAAGGAGAGCGAGCATGAATTGAGAAATGGAAGTTTCATGCTTGACTAATCTAACTGCATTTTTTGATGAACTAACAGAGCAGGTTGATGAAGGGAATGCAGTGGATGTTGTTTATATGGATTTTATGAAAGTATTTGATAAGGTATCACATAAAAGGGTGGTTAACAAAATTGAGGTTCATGGAATAGGAGGATCAGTGTCCAATTTGATAGAAAATTGGTTTATGGATAGAAAACAGTGAGTCGTCGTAAATGGTTCTTTGTCAGACTGGAGGATAGTCGACAGTGGTGCTCCCCAGGGGTAAGTGCTAGAACCACTGCTTTTTTTGCTCCAGATAAATGACTTGGATCTTGAAATATAGAGTAGAATCTCAAAATATGCCGATAACATCAAACCTGGATGAGTGGCAAACAGTGAGGATGATATGAACTGCTCGCAATAGGACAGTGATCGGCTAGCAGAATGGGCAGACAGGTGGCAGATGGAATTTAATAGTGACTGATGTGAGGTGATGTATTTTAGCAGAAGGAATAGGGAGAGGCAATAGATACGCAATGTTACAGTTGTGAAGAATGTGCAGGGGTAGAGGGACTTGGGTGCATGTCCATCAATCTTTGAAGTTGGCAGGACATATTGCGAGAGTGGTGAGCAAAGTAGATGGGATCTTGGGCTTTATATATAGAGGCATTGAGTACAAAAGCAGGGGAATTATGATGAAACTCATAAAGCTCTGGTTTGGCCCCAATTGGAGTGTTGCGTTCAGTTCTGCTCACCACACTTTAGAAAGAATGTGCGGATCTTTGAGAGGATGCAGAGGAGATTTACCAGAATGGTTCCAGGAATAGAGGATTATAGTTTCAAGGTTAGGCTGGAAAAGCTAGGGTTGTTCTGCCTGTATCAAAGGAGATTGAGGGGAGAATTGATAGAGGTGTATAAGGCTATGACAGTTTTAGATAAGTTGGCAAGGAAAAATTGTTCCCATTAACTATTGGTACAAGGACTAGGGGACACAGATTGAAGGTTTTGGACAAGAGATGCAGGGGGAATGTGCGGAAGAACCTTTTTACACAGTGATTGGTGATGATCTGTAACTCACTGCCCATGAGGGTGGAGGAAGTGGAAACAATCGATGATTACAAAAGGAATTTGGATGGGCACTTGAAGGAAATAAATTTACAGGGCTACGGGAATCGAGCAGACGAGTGGGACTGACTGGATCGCTCCCTGGAGAGCCGGTCAGGACTCGACGGGGCGAATGGCCTCCTTCTATACCACAAATGACTCAATGACTCGATGACTCTAAGTCACTCGCAGAGTCAAGACGGATTTAACACAACATTATAAGTTATGTTTGTTTTGACAAAATGCAATAATAACTCGTCTCCACTCCTCGTGTTACTAAATCCCACACATTCACTATAATGTGAACAATTATTTCCTGTTGTGTCTCTCTCAGATTTGTAAACTTCACTGTATTGGAGTGAGGTGACATCTACTGGCAGGAAACAAGAACGGCAATTAAGCAGCAGAAACTCCACAGTCTGTCAGGGTTAAAGAAACATTGCAATGTGAGGAAATAGTGAAGGTATTTGATTGGGTAGATGGAGACATGATTCCACTTGTGGTGGTGTCTGAAGCAAGGGTTGGAAATATGAAATTGTCATTCATAAAAGAAATGAGGAATTCATGAAAAATGTATTTACATCGTGAATGGTTCGAATGTGGATAGAATAGAAAGTGAGATTGGATGGACAGAAGCAGTCTGAAAGGATGCCTCAAACAAAAGGTGAACACCCTGAAACGTTAGCTGTGTTTCTCTCTCCACAGATGCTGCCAGAGCTGCTGAACATTTCCAACACTTTCTGTTATGATTTCAGCATTTACAGGATGTTGCTTTGATCTGAAAAAAAAATGGAAGAACAGCTTTTCCGCAGGAGCTAAAAAAACACATACTGTAAGTGGCTTGTTGGTTTAGGGGCATGATTCTCGCTTTGGGTGTACAATTGACTAACATGCGAGGGGTCTCGGGTTCAACTGCCCGACGAGCCCATTTTCATTTGTGTTTTTAGTTGAAGGTCATTGATTGGTTGCAGCCTTACAGAAAGCGGAATTGACTTTCATACGAAGCCTGTTTGACGACCAGAGAACTGGATTCAAAGAGCCTGTCGACAAAATTGAAATGAACAAAATGTACAGATCACCAAGTGTGTGTCTGAAGGTGGAGCAGTAACTGAGAGCTGGATGCAAAACAACACGACTAGTATCTGGTATGGAATGGATTCTTCTGTGTTTCTGTTGTTTGGTTTGGATTAACTCATCGATTTTCTTGTTTTACACTTTTTTGATGTGTTTGAATAATTGTGGATCCATCTTCAGGGTATTTTCGTTCACCAGGTAGTTCTGACCTCTGATGATGTTGATCGTAATCAGCTTCAACTCACTGATAGTTTTGAAAGTGAGCAGATTTCCTTTGCTTGAGGCTACAACATGTCACTCAGACTGACATGTGGATCCATGGGAGGATTTGAAAGCCGCCCCTGCATTGGAGCATACAGTTGCATCCATCCAATAAGAGACTGAGTAGAAGTGACAGTTCAGTCAGTCGAACATGAGACTTTTAATCTCAGGGTTGTGAGTTTGAGTGCCATTCTGTTTTTCCCTTTTTTTAGGCTTCATTAGCAGAGAGTACAAGGAGTGTTTGACATGAAATTCAACAACAGTATGAGAAAGTCTCACTTTGATTCGGGAATCTTAACTCTCTGCAGCATCTCGCTGTGAAAGATTGAACTTTATCTCATTTCATTCTCAGCTCAGGGTCTGTGCGGCTCAGTGGGACTTCTGGCGGTCTCCCGCTTCACAATCCATCAGTGCTGAGAAAGCCATGGGGAATATTATTCACATGTTGTGTTCTGTAACCTTTCAGAAACAATTGAATGTATGTATTTTCTTCCAAAACATTCATTCTCAGTACTGGGAAAAATAGAGTATATGATTGACTGTTTCAGTAAGTGGGAAAAGTTAAAATATGTTGTGACCTGTGGAGAAATGGGATGAGAATAAATAGTGCCCTCCTCTGATTTCAATTGCACACACATCTGTGCTCTGGCTCTGTAGCTTAATTGGTTAAAACACCCACCTAACAAACAAGAAATCTTGAATTCAACTCCCAGCAGAGCCTTAATTCACAGTAGCAACATGCTTTAGAAGTTTCCTTACCTACATTTACATCTGTGTCTTGTGAACTTCAACTCAGAATTCAAATTACATGATGAATTTCAGTCACAGAAAAATACAGCCTTTGTGAAGGATGTGAATTTGGAATGGCTGTTCCTCCTTCAGTAAATTCAGTGCTGATACACCAAAGGCAACTCCTTTGACAGAAATTTGTTCACAGTTGCATTCAATCTGGAAAACAGCTAGACATTAATCTCACTGAAGGAAAGTGTGACCACGTTGTATGTTTCAGAGTGTTTGAGTCGATATGTGTTGCTTTTAACCGAGACTGGGACATGACGCAAGAGGGAGGGTTGATCTGAGGTTTGGAATATTTGTCAGTCAGGAACAATCCCATCTCTGATGGGATTGAGTTGATTTTCAACTGGCAGCTGTTACTGTTTCGATAAATCAAGTTCCCTCCACCCGTTTTCTTGGACAGACAGTGCAGTATAAGGATGTAATGGGTTAATGCTGAAGACAGTGGGATCAACCCCTCCCACTGTCAGAGTGATGATGTAACAGTCACATGAGATGAGGTTTGGGAGAAGAGAGAGCAGCAGCAAGGATGCTAGTTTAGGAGGCTTGATGACTGTGTATATAGTATTGTGTAAATTAGAAAAGAGTTCTTAGTTCTTTCAGCAGGAACTTTGTCCTGAAAATATCAAGAAACTCACAATTTTATTATTTAGGAGTTGGAACACAGGGATATTAACTCCAAGTGACAGTTCATTTAACAAAAGAAAAGTAGAAAATAATATTGCTCATTGATTGAAATCCCCAAGTGAGGAGACAGTTAAACAGGTGATCTGTTGGGGCATCCTTCGATCCAAGGTTTCAGAAGCATTTAATCTCCCTTTTTG
This sequence comes from Heterodontus francisci, assembly GCF_036365525.1. Classification (NCBI taxonomy): domain Eukaryota; kingdom Metazoa; phylum Chordata; class Chondrichthyes; order Heterodontiformes; family Heterodontidae; genus Heterodontus; species Heterodontus francisci. The sequence goes on along the minus strand of NW_027141369.1, from coordinate 515,303 downwards.
GTGAAATTCTCTGTTATTTGCATCTTTTTTTAATCCAACTTTGATGGGCGAGTGAAAAAACTGAAAAAAACTGAACAGTTCCATTTTTTCTTTTCTTCTTTCTTCCATCAGTTTCTCTTTTCTGTCCCAGATCAATATAATGATGAGAATCCCAATTTAATCTGCTGTTTTAATCATTCCAATCAAAATTCAACATTCCAATCAAATCGATTTGTTATTCCACAGTGTCTCTCCATGTGTTTTATTCTGTGTATTCTCTCACAGTCTGTTTGATGATCAATGTGACATCTCATTCTCTGTTCTGGTGAAGATCAGAAGCAGTGATATCTGTTTGCACCGCCCACCAAGTCGGCCTGAGGCTGTGACTCACCGATCATGTGGAGTGAGGAACATAGGAGCAGGAGTCGGCCATTCAGCCCATCAAGTCTGTCCCGCCATTCAATATGATCATGGCTGATCATCCACTTCAATGCCCTTTTCCCCACACTTTCTTCATATTCCCTTATGTCATTTGCATTTAGAAATCTGTCAATCTCTGCTCCAAACATACTCAATGACTGAGCTTCCACAGCCCTCTGGGTAACAGAATTCCAAAGATTCACAACCCTCTGAGTAACAACATTTCTCCTCATCTCTGTCCTCAGTGGCTTCCCCCTTATTTTGAAATTGCGTCCCGTGGTTCTTGACTCCCCAACCAAGGAAAACATCTTAGCTGCATCTTATCACCTCTCATTCTTCAAAACTCTAGAGAATACAGTCCCAGTTTCCCCAATCTTTCTTCATAGGACAGTCCCACCATCCCAGGAACAAGTCTGTTGAACCTTCGTTGCACTCCCTCTGTGGCAATAATATCCTTCCTAAGGTAAGGGGACTGAAACTGCACACAGTACTCCAAGTGCAGTCTAACCAAGGTTCTTAACAATTGAAGCAAGAATTCACGACTCCTGTACTCAAATCCTCTTGTGATAAAGCCTAACATACTATTAGCCTTCCTAATTGCTTGCTGCACCCGCATGTGAGCTGTCAGTGACTTATTGACATGGACACCCAGATCACCCTTATATTCTATACCTCAGCTAATAAAGGAAAGGATTCCATATACCTGCTGAACCACCTTATTGACCTGTACTGTGACCTTCAGGGATCTGTGGACATTCACTTCAACGTCCCTCACTTCCTCTACACCGTTCAGTGTTCTCCCATTAATTGTGTATTCCTTTGCCTTTTTTGACGCCTGCTCTCGCTGTTCCCTGCTCTCCGAGGGAACTCTTGCTCCCTCTCCTGGGCTCTTTATGCTCCATTGTTCTCACTGTTTCCCGCTCTCTTGATGTATCAATATTTATTTGCCTTGTGTTTAATTTAAAATATGGATTAACTGTATTTTACAGTTGTAAGTTGTATTTGGTAGTCCTGTGTAAGTTGTGGATTGGTATTTAATATTTAGCTCTGTGAAAACGATTGTGAATGAAAATATAACTTTCAATCTTATACATGGGCTGGTCTGCAAGCTCCAAGTCCTTCAGTTTGTAGTAATGGAATTGATACTGTATCTTTCAGTCTTAATCTCTGTGGGATTTTTGAACTGGTATGTAATACATGACTTGGTCTAACGTCTGATGTACATTATTGGGATTCATAGGATCATAGGAAATAGGGGCATTAGGCCATTCAGCCCATCGAGCCTGTTCCAATATTCAAACAGATCGTGACTGATCATCTACCTCTACGCCATTTTTCCCTGCTATCTCCATATCCCTTGATCTTGTTAGTATTTAGAAATCTATCGATTTCTATCTTGAATATGTTCAATGATTAAGCCTCCACAGCCCTCGGGGATAAAGAATTCCACAGATTTCCCACCCTCTGAGTAAAGAAATTCCTGCTCATCTCAGTCTCAAATGGCCTGCCCTTACTCTGAGACTGTGTCCCCTTGTTCTAGACTCACTAGACAGAGGAAACATCCTTTCCATATCTACCCTGTCACACCCTGTAAGAATTTTGTCTGTTTCAATGAGATCACCTCTCATTCTTCAAAACTCTCAAGAATTTAGGCCCAGTTTCTGCAGTCTCTCATCTTTCAACAATCCCACCATCCCAGGGGATTAGTCTGGTGAATCTCTGTTGCTCTCCCTCTGTGACAAGTCTATCCTTCCTTAGATAAGGAAACCAAAGTTGCACAGAATACTCCAGGTGCGGTCTCAGCTAGACTTTATATAATTGAAGCAATACATCTTTACACATGTACTCAAATCCCTTTTCAATGAAGCCAACATACCATTTGCCTTCTTAATTGATTGCTGCACCTGCACACTAGCTTTTAGTGTCTCATGAACAAGGACACCCAGGTCCCTTCGGACATCAACACTTCCCAACCTCTCACCATTGAAGAAATACTCTGTCTTTCTGTTTATTCGACCAAAGTGGAGAACTTCACACTTATTCACATTATATTCCATCTGCCATGTTCTTGCCCATTCACTTACCCTGTCCAAATCCCCTTTGAATCCTCTTTGCATTCATTCTGTACCTTTCAATCATGTAAATTTTGTCTGTTCTATTTCAGATTTTATATTTAAAATGTGACCATGGTGACAGAGTTTATTCAGATCTGATAGTGGGTTTGTTTTTGGACTGCGATTGATGTATCCACCTTTCAGGTGAACTGAATTGGAGTGAAATGGAAACAAGTTCTGTCTCTCCTGCTGTTGTTTGACAGTTGGATTGAAAATGTGTCTCTCGATTTTGGGATCAGTGTATGTCGAGGAATCACCACATCCATTCAGGTTCCTTCTTGTATTTTCCTGCAGGAATGAAAGAACTGGTGAGGGAGAAGATGCAAAAGCGATCAATGTAATCGTCCCAATAATAATCATTATGAACAATCACAAAATGAAAACCAGGAACACAAACAGTGTCAGTGTCTGACTCCACTGCAGTACTGCAGCATTCAGCTTCTGTTTACCAGGTGTTTGCAGTGGTTTTACAAAAAGTTTGTGACATTCAGAAACAACACAAGCCCTGCACTGCTCAATGACTGGGACTGTCCGATAGAGCAGTGACCTTTGCACAGTCACATTTCTATTTCACCGGAAAACAAGCAGCCACTATTTAAAATATGCCTTTCACACTTCTCACCTGGTGTCTGCAATAAATGTTCTTTGTCTAACTGTCCACATCGTTATTTTGCGGCTATTTTCCCCCCACTGTTCACAATCCAACAAACAGTGAGAGACTGGAACTAAAGCAGGAAAATTCCCTCTCCTTTGGGTGGTGAAATTGTCAGTGATTTTCAATAGTGATTTCTTCCCATTGTGTCTCCCTGAGCCTGTACAGACACTGTCCGAGAATGAACTCTCCCTTCCCCGTGTCCCCGGCTTACTCCATGTTCCGGGAGCAGCTCCTGCTCCACAGTGTCTGTTACAAACACTCCCCGACTCCCCCTCAACTTTCCACCACTCAATGCTAATCTCTGAGCACATCTGCGGACACGCTCGCAAAGCAGTGGCTGCTGGAAGCAGATGCTGTTTGTTCCCTTCCCCCGGGCCCGGGAAGTCTCCATTAGCAGCTGATTTAAAGCATCTTCCCCTGATTGAGTGAATGGCCTCACAGACTGGGTTGGGGAAGGATGCGCATGCGCTCCACTCCTCATTGTGACGTCTCACTGGGGGCGGGGTTATGTGGCGCGTGCGCAGATCTTTGCAGCAATTCAGCATTCAAACATCAATGGGAACTTTCCCCATTTCACCCTCATCAATGTCCCAAAGAAAGTGAAGAGGGGCTTGGGCTGGAGCGAGGGAGGTGCGGGGTAGGGGGAACCTAGAACCCAGAAAGCTGCCCACTTGCCCCATTTAGATGCTCAATTTGCGGTCATTCCCTGCAGGGGGTTTGTTATTATTGAGCCCCTCCTGGTAAAACAATCCGATAGAAAGAGGGGAGAAAGGAGGGAGCCGGTGTGTTTGCTGGGACCTTGCAGAATTCATTTCAGCAGCAAAAGTCCCGGGTTATATTAACCCGAGTGAAACACGCTGTCAGTGAGAGGAAAACCGAACGGCCCTTTTCATCTTTTCATTGGAAACAAAGTAGAGCCGGAAGTGCGGCGAGCAGAGCAGACACACAAGCTCAATGACAGGAGAGCTCGGCCGTCGCTGAGTTTCAGCTCCCGGCTCTTACATTTCCTCATCCACACTGTCTTTACTGTGGATGTTCAGGGGTTCCTTGTCGGATCTGAGGACTGTATCCATTAAACATTCTGAGTCAGGAGATGCACACACTCTGTTATCAAGATTTATGGGCAGGAATGTTTCAAAACTTTGTCTATTAAATCATTGTATTATTCACAGAACTAATGAGGCAATCGGTTCATTATTCAGGCCTTGAACTTGGTTTGGGTAGACCGAAAACTGAGAGGTTCAGCACCTTTCCACTTCTTCACCAACATAACTAATTTTTTTGATGAAGTAACAGAAAAGGTTGATGAAGGGAAAGCAATGGATGTTGTCTATATGGATTTTAAGAAAGCGTTTGACAGACGACCACATAAAAGGCTGGGTAACAAAACTGAGGTTCCTGGAATAGGAGGGTCAGTATCTGCTTCGATTAAAAAATGGATGAAATATCAAGAAAAGCGAGTTGTGATATTTGGTTGTTTTTCAGAATGGAAGATGGTGAACAGTGATGTCCACAAGGGTCAGTGTCAGGACCACCATATATATAAATGACTTGAATATTGGAATCACAGAATCACAGAATTGTTACTGCACAGAAGGAGGCCATTTGTCCCATCGTGTCTGCACTGACTCTCCAAATGAGCAATTCACCTCATGTCACTTCCCCGTCTTCTCCCCATAATCCTGCACATTCTTCCTTTTCAGATAACAGTCTAATTCCCCTTTGAATTCTTCAATTGAACCTGCCTCCATCACATTCTCAGGCAGTTCATACTTTAACCACTCGCTGTGTGAAAAACTTTTTCCTCATGTCGCTTTTGCTTCTTTTACCAATGACTTTAAATCTGTGCCCTCTCATTCTCGATCCTTTCACAAGTGGGAACAGTTTCTCCCTATCCACTCTGTCCACACCCCTCATCATTTTGAATATCACTATGAAATCTCCTCTTAGCCTTCTTTTCTCCAAGGGAAACAGTCCTAACTTCTCCAATCTATCTTCATAACTGAAATTCCTCATCCCTGGAACCATTCTCATGAATCTTTTCCATAATCTTTCCAATGCCTTCACATCTTTCATAAAGTGTGGCACCCAGAACTGGATGCAGTACTTCAGCTGAGTCTAGTGTCTCATACAAGTTCAACATGACCTCCTTGTTCTTGTACTCTATGCCTCTATTACTAAAGCCGAGGATACTGTATGCTTCATTAACCACTCTCTCAACCAATGACATATAACCCCAGTCCCACTGCTCCTGCACCCCATTTAGAATTGTACCCTTTATTCGATATTGTCACTCCATGTTCTTACTACCGAAATTAATCAATTCACATTTCTCTGCATTGAACTTCACCTGTCATCTGTCCTCCCATTCCACCAACTTGTTTCTGTCCTTTTGAAGTTCTACACTATCATCCTTACAGTTCACAATGCTTCCAATTTTCGTATCATCCATAAACTTTGAAATTCTGCCCTGTACACCAAGGTCTAGGTCATTAATGTATATCAGGAAAGGCAAGGGTCCCAACACTGACTCCTGGGGAACTCCACTACAAATCTTCCTCTCGCCCGAAGAACATCCATTGCTCACTACTCTTTGTTTCCTGTCACTCAGCCAATTCCATATCCATGTTACTACTGTCCCTTTTATTCCATGAGTTATAACTTTGCTCACAAGTCTGTTGTGTTGCATTGTATCAAACTTCTTTTGAAAGTCAATAAAAGCAAAATACTGCAGATGCTAGAAATCTGAAATATAAACAAAAAGTTCTGGAAATACTCAGCAGGTCTGGTAGCATCTGTGGAGAGAGAAACAGAGTTAATGTTTCAGGTCAGTGACCATTCAGATGCTGCCAGACCTTTTGAAAGTCCATGTACACGACATCAACAGCATTGCCCTCATCAACCCTTTCTGTTACCTCATCAAAAAACTCCAGCAGGACAGTAAAACATGACTTTCCCTTAAGAAATCCATGCTGTCTTTCCTGAATTAACCCACATTTGTCCATGGGACTATTAATTTTGTCCTGAATTATTCTTTTGAGAAGTTTTCCCACCACCGAAATTGAACTGACTGGGGAGTGAGACGAGGTGAGTTGCTTTAGCAGAGAGCCAGCATGGGTTCGTCAGGCCGAATGGCCTCCTTCTGTGCTTTAGCCATTCTATGATTGTATGGTTCTCGCAGCAACTGTTGGTGGAGAGGCAGTGATGCAGGAATGTGTTGACAGAAAGGGAAAAGTCTGGGCTGGTGTGTGTTTGCAGCATTTGCAGCTTGTGTTCGGGTTTGTGAATAAAGGTGATTTGGAAGCTGTGTTCCAAATTGAAGTTTTTATTGGAAGCAAGAAGTTGATGTCAATGAAGAATAAAATGTGTTAAGATGAAACGTGGTGTGATTGTGGATAGCAGTAAATATAGTGCTGGTAAATTACTTGTGTGAATAAACTTCCACTGCGCCCTCTGCTGCAGGCTGCTGTTTATATCCAGCTGTGTATAAGTGCTGTGTGTTAACGAGATAAATGTTTTTTTCAACGCTGTTTATAAAGCAATAGCATTGCACTCAAACAGTCCCAGACATAGCAACACACGTACAAAAGCAAAATACTGCAGATGCTGGAAATCTGAAACATAAACAGAAAATGCTTGAAATAGTCAGCAGGTCTGGCAGCATCTGTGGAGAGAGAACAAAGTTAATGTGAGCTAAGGAAACAGACCTGAACTGTTAACTGTTTCTCTCTGCACAGATGCTGCCAGACCTACTGAGCATTTCCAGCATTTTCTGTTTTTATTACAGCAACACCTTTGATCAGCAGTAGCGGTGATAGTGCGAGCCAGGGGGCAGCCGGGAAGGTACGTTTCACTATCAAGTACTTACCTGGCAATTCGGGGGACGCGGACACGGGGACTGCTGGATAAGTGAACTTATATATTCGCGTAGTGGCGAAACCCGAAACACTACACGTGTAGTGTTCCCAACCATCCTCCTCCTCCAACCAAAAAAAAGGACTCTTGTGTGGAGGGTTTGGTAAGGTAAGGTTTTCCTTTATATTTTTTTATTCTCTGTTGTCAATTTCGAGCAGAGGGGATGGAAGCTAGGGCAGTTGCATGCTCCTCTTGCAGGATGCGGGAGGTAAGGGTCACCACTTTTGTCCCTGCTGCCTTCACCTGTGAGAAGTGCACCCAACTCCAGCTCCTCACAGACTGCGTTAGGGAACTGGAGCTGGAGCTGGATGAACTTCGGATCATGCGGGAGGCAGAGGGGATGATAGAGAGCAGTTATAGGGAAGTACTGACACCTAAGTCACAGGATAAATGTAGCTGGGTGACCGTCAGGGGAGGGAAAGGGAATAGGCGCACAGTGCAGGGATCCCTTGTGGCCGTTCCCCTCAATAATAAGTATACCGTTTTGGATACAGTTGTGGGGGGGGGGGAACCTGCCAGGGGAAAGCCACAGCGGCCAGGTCTCTGGCACTGAGCCTGGCTCTGCAGCTCAGAAGGGAAGGGTGGAGAATAGGAGAGTGATAGTGAGAGGAGATTCAATGGTTAGAGGAACAGACAGGAGATTCTATGGTCGCGAGCGAGACTCCCGGATGGTATGTTGCCTCCCGGGTGCCAGGGTCATTGATGTCTCGGATCGAGTCTACAGGATTCTTAAAGGGGAGGGGGAGCAGCCAGAAGTCATGGTACATATCGGTACCAATGACATAGCTAGGAAAAGGGATGAGGACCTGAAAGGCGAATATAGGAGTTAGGTTGGAAGCTAAAAGGCAGGACGAGCAGAGTAGTAATGTCAGGATTGATACCGGTGCCACGTGCTAGTGAGGCTAGAAACAGAGAGCGAGTGCAGCTGAACACGTGGCTACAGAGCTGGTGTAGGAGGGAGGGCTTCAGTTACGTGGATCATTGGGATACCTTCTGGAGAAGGTAGGATCTGTACAAGAAGGACGGGTTGCATCTGAACTGGAGGGGCACCAATATCCTGGGTGGGAGGTTTGCTAGAGCTCTTTGGGAGGGTTTAAACTAGTTTGGCAGGGGGATGGGAACCGAAGCTATGGATAAGTGGATGGGGTAGCTGTTGATCAGGCAGATACAGAGTGCAGAGAGTCTGTGAGGAAGGTTAGACAGTTGACAGGGCAAAGTTGCAGCCAGTACGTTGGGTTGAAGTGTGTCTATTTAAATGCAAGCAGTGTCAGGAATAAGGGTGATGAACTTAGAGCATGGATCAGTACTTCGAGCTACGATGTTGTGGCCATTATGGAGACTTGGAGATCACAGAGGCAGGAATGGATGTTGGATGTTTCGGGGTTTAGATGTTTCAAAAGGAATAGGGAGGGAGGTAAAAGAGGTGGGGGAGTGGCATTGTTAATCAGGGATAGTATCACAGCTGCAGAAAGGGAGGTCATCGAGGAGGGTTTGTCTACTGAGTCATTATGGGTGGAAGTCAGAAACAGGAAAGGAGCAGTCACTTTATTGGGAGTTTTCTATAGACCCCCCAATAGCAACAGAGACACGGAGGAATAGATTGGGAGGCAGATTTTGGAAAGGTGCAGAAGTAACAGGGTTGTTGTCATGGGTGACTTCAACTTCCCTAATATTGATTGGAACCTCTTTAGTGCAAATAGTTTGGATGGAGCAGTTTTTGTCAGGTGTGTCCAGGAAGGTTTCCTGACTCAATATGTAGAGAAGCCGACTAGAGGGGAGGCTATGTTGGATTTGGTGATTGGCAACGAACCAGGCCAGGTGGCAGATCTCTCGGTGGGAGAGCATTTCGGTGATAGTGATCACAACGCCCTGACCTTTACTATAGTCATGGAGAGGGACAGGAGCGGACGGGATGGGAAAATATTTAATTGGGGGAGGGGGAATTACAATGCTATTAGGAAGGAACTGGGGTGCATAAATTGGGAACAGATGTTCTCAGGGAAATGCACAACAGAAATGTGGAGGTTGTTTAGGGAGCACTTGCTGCGACTGCTGGATAGGTTTGTCCTGATGAGGCAAGGAAGGGATGGTAGGGTGAAGGAACCTTGGATGACAAGAAATGTGGAACAGCGAGTCAAGAGGAAGAAGGAAGCTTACTTAAGGTTGAGGAAGCAAGGATCAGACAGGGCTCTAGAGGGTTACAAGGTAGCCAGGAAGGAACTGAAGAATGGACTTAGGAGACCTAGAAGGGGACATGAAAAAGTCTTAGCGGGTAGGATTAAGGAAAATCCCAATGCGTTCTACACTTATGTGAGGAACAAGAGGATGGCCAGAGTGAGAGTAGGGCCGATCAGGGATAGTGGAGGGAACTTGTGCCTGGAGTCGGAGGAGATAGGGGAGGTCCTAAATGAATACTTTGCTTCAGTATTCACTAGTGAGAGGGACCTGGTCGTTTGTGAGGACAGCGTGAAACAGGCTGATATGCTCGAACAGGTTGATGTTAAGAGGGAGGATGTGCTGGAAATTTTGAAAGACATGAGGACAGATAAGTCCCTGAGGCCAGACGGGATATACCCAAGGATATTAAGGGAAGCAAGGGAAGAGATTGCCGCGCCTTTGGCGATGACCTTTGCGTCCTCACTGTCCACTGGAGTAGTACCAGATGATTGGAGGGTGGAAAATGTTATTCCCTTGTTCAAGAAAGGGAATAGGGATAACCCTGGGAATTATAGACCAGTCAGTCTTACGTAGGTAGTGGGCAAATTATTGGAGAGGATTCTGAGAGACAGGATTTATGATTAGTTGGAAAAGCATAGTTTGATTAGAGACAGTCAGCATGGCTTTGTGAGGGGCAGGTCATGCCTCACAAGCCTTATTGAATTCTTTGAAGATGTAACAAAACACATTGATGAAGGAAGAGCAGTGGATGTGGTGTATATGGATTTTAGCAAGGTGTTTGATAAGGTTCCCCATGGTCGGCTCATTCAGAAAGTAAGGAGGCATGGGATGCAGGGAAAGTTGGCTGTCTGGATACAGAATTGGCTGGCCCATAGAAGACAGAGGGTGGTAGTAGATGGAAAGTATTCAGCCTGGAGCTCGGTGACCAGTGGTGTTCCGCAGGGATCTGTTCTGGGACCTCTGCTCTTTGTGATTTTTCTAAATGACTTGGATGAGCAAGTGGAAGTCTGGGTTAGCAAGTTTGCCGATGACACGAAGGTTGCTGGAGTTGTGGATAGTGTGGAAGGCTGTTGTAGGTTGCAACGGGACATTGACAGGATGCAGAGCTGGGCTGAGAAAAGGCAGATGCAGTTCAACCTGGAAAAGTGTGAAGTGATTCATTTTGGAAGGTCGAATTTGAATGCAGAATACAGGCTAAAAGACAGGATTCTTGGTAGTGTGGAGGAACGGAGGGATCTTGGGGCCCATGTCCATAGATCGCTCAAAGTTGCCACCCAAGTTGATAGGGTTGTTCCGAAGGCGCAAGGTGTGTTGGCTTTCATTAACAGGGGGATTGAGTTTAAGAGCCGCGAGGTTATGCTGCAGCTCTAAAAAGCCCTGGTTAGACCACACTTGGAATATTGTGTTCAGTTCTGGTCGTCTCATTATAGGAAGGATGTGGAAGCTTTAGAGAGGGTGCAGAGGAGATTTATCAGGATGCTGCCTGGACTGGAGGGCATGTCTTACGAAGAAAGATTGAGGGAGCTGGGGCTTTTCTCATTGGAATGAAGAAGGATGAGAGGTGACTTGATAGAGGGGTACAAGATGATGAGAGGCATAGATCGAGTGGATAGCCAGAGACTTTTTCCCAGGGTGGAAAGGGCTATCACCAGGGGGCATAATTTTAAGGTGATGGAGGAAGGTTTCGAGGAGATGTCAGAGGTAGGTTCTTTGCACAGAGAGTGGTGGGTGCGTGGAATGCACTGCCAGCGGTGGTGGTCGAAGCAGATACATTAGGGACATTTAAGCGTCTCTTGGATAGGTACATGGATGATAGTAGAATGAAGGGTATGTAGGTAGTTTTGATCTTAGAGTAGGTTAAAGGTTCGGCACAACATCGTGGGCCGAAGGGACTGTACTGTGCTGTACTGTTCTATGTTCTATGTTCCATAACACAGGTGTTGGGAGGCTCAGCCTGGCTACGCAATGTTACAAGGACGCTGAGTGACACCATCGACAACGGGACAGAGAGAAAAACACACAGAAAAGTAATAGACTGTGAGGAAATAAAAGTGAGGAACGGAGAGAGACAGACAACGAAACTGAGATGGAGAAACAAGGCATTTGCATGAATGTGTTCTCCCTGTTGTGTAACGGTATTTCCTGTTGTGTAAATATGTTTTCTGTTGTGTAAAGATGTACCCTGTTGTTGTGTAAAGGTTTTCCCTGTCATTGTTTTATTTTCTGTTACTGACCGTCTCCTCACTGTGACCATTTGTCCTGGTTTTATTGTGGCCAACATCACCATCTGGTGCTGGAGACGAGGCTCTGCAGGAAGGGGTTGACAAAGTGGGAGAGACTCGGCTGGTCCGTGTTTGCAGTTTGTGTTCGTGTGAGTAAAAGTGATTTGTTACTGATTGATGTGTTCACTCGAAGGAAAAAGCTGATTTCAATCGAGCGCATCTTGTTATTATGGAGAAACACTTGAAGTTTTGAAAGTAAGCTGTATGTGTTATCACCAAACATAAATGGCAGAGAATGGTTTCGATCCATCGACCTCTGGGTTATGGGCCCAGCACGCTTCCGCTGCACCACTCTGCTAACTACTATTTTCAATTTTAGCTGCCCGTTAGTGAAATATGTTCATTTCCCCAATTTTTTATAAAAATAGGATTGCAGTCGGATTTCTCAAGAATCCCGGACTCAGCAACACACGTGCTGACTGACTCACCCTCACTGCACAATGACACAAGGACACTGAGTAACAGCACTGACAATGAGGCACGCAGAGAAAGACACACAGAAAACCAGGAAGAGATTATCAGGACCCAGAAAGGAACAGACAGAGAAAGGTACTGAGCAAACCAGAAAGTAACAGCGAAAGACTGATTAACACCACTTGGAGGGAGCACTGAGGGTGGCAAGGGTGCAGAATGTAGTCTGGCTGGGGGATTTCAATGTCCATCACCATGAGTGGCTCGGTAGCACCACTACTGACCATGCTGGCCGAGTCCTAAAGGACATAGCTGCTCGATTGGGTCTGCAGTCGGTGGTGAGGGAACGAACAAGAGGGAAAAATATACTTGACCTCATCCTCACCAATCTGCCTGCCGCAGATGCATCTGTCCATGACAGTATTGGTAGAAGTGACCACTGCACAGTCCTTGTGGAGATGATGTCCCGTCTTCACATTGAGGATACCCTCTATCGTGTTGTGTGCCACTACCACTGTGCTAAATGGGATAGATTTTGAACAGATCTAGCAATGTATAACTGGGCATCCATGCGGTGCTGTGGACCATTACCAGCAGCAGAATTGTAGTCAACCACATTCTATAACCTCATGGCCCGGCATATTCCCCCACTCTAACATTACCAACAAGCTGGGGACCAACCCTAATTCAATGAAGAGTGCAGGAGGGCATGCCAGGAGCAGCACCAGGCATACCTTGAAATGAGGCGTCAGCCTGATGAAGCTACAGCCCAGGACTACTTTCATGCCAAACAGCAGAAGCAGCATATAATAGACAGGGCTAAGTGATCCCACAACCAAAGGATTAGATCTACACCCTGCCACATCCAATGATGAATGGTGGTGGACAATTAAACAACCAACAGGAGGAGGTGGCTCCACTATTATCCCCAACCTCAATGATGGGGGAGCCCAGCACATCAGTGCAAAAGACAAGGATGAAGAATTTGAAACAATCTTCAGCCAGAAGTGCCGGGTTGATGATCCATCTCGGCCTCCTTCTGAAGTCCCCAGCATCACAGATGCCAGTCTTCAGCCAATTCGATTCACTCAACTTGATATCAAGAAACGACTGAAGGCACTGGATACAGCAAAGGCTACGTGCCCTGACAATATTCCAGCAATGGTACTGAAGACCTGTGCTCCAGAACTTGCCGCGCCCCTAGCCAAGCTGTTCAAGTACAGCTACAACACTGGCATCCACCCGGCAATGTGGAAAATTGCCCAGGTATGTCCTGTACACAAATAGCAGGACAAATCCAACCCAGCCAATTGCTGCTGCATCAGTCTACTCTCAATCATCAGTATAGTGATGGAAGATGTCATCGACTGTGCTATCAAGTGGCACTTGCTTTGCAATAACCTGTTCAATGACGCTCAATTGGGTTCCGCAAGGGCCATTCAGATCCTGACGTCATTACAGCCTTTGTTCAAACAAGGACAAAAGAGCTGAACTCAAGAGGTGAGGTGAGAGTGTCTGCCCTTGACATCAAGGTAGCATTTGACTGAGTATGGCATCAAGGAGCCAGAGCAAAACTGGAGTCAATGGGAATCAAGAGGAAAACTCTGCACTGGTTGGAATCGTACCTAGCACAAAGGAAAATGGTTGTGATTGTTGGAGGTCAATCATCTCAGCTTCAGGACATTTCTGCTGGAGTTCCTCAGGGTAGTATCCTCGGCTCAACCTTCTTCACTACTTCATCAGTGACCTTCCTTCAATCATAAGGTCAGAAGTGGGGATGTTCACCATTCGCGACTCCTCAGATACTGAAGCAGTCCATGTAGAAATGCAGCAAGACCTGGACAATATCCAGGCTTGGGCTGATAAGTGGCAAGTAACATTCGCGCCACACAAGTGCCAGGCAATGACCATCTCGAACAAGAGAGAATCTAACGATCTCCCATTGACATTCAACGGCAATACGATCGCTGAATCCCCCACTATCAACTTCCTGGGGGTTCCCATTGACCAGAAACTGAACTGGAGTAGCCTTATAAATAGTGTGACTACATGAGCTGGTCAGAAGGTACGAAGCATGCGGTGAGTAACTCACCTCCTGACTCCCCAAAGCCTGTCCACCATTTACAAGGCACAAGTCTGGAGTGTGATGGAATACTATCCACTTGCCCGGATGGGTGCAGCTCCAACAACATTCAAGAAGCTCGACACCATCCAGGACAAAGCAACATGCTTGATTGGCACCCCGTCCACAACATTCACTCCCTTCACCACTGACGTACAGTGGCAGCAGTGTGTACCATCTACAAGATGCACTGCAACAATGCACCAAGGCTACTCAGGCAGCACCTTCAAAACCTGCATCCTCTACTGCCTAGAAGGACAAGGGCAGCAGATGCATGGGAATACCACCACCTGAAAGTTCTCCTCCAAGCTACACATCATCCTGACTTGGAACTATATCGCCATTCCTTCACTGTAGCTGGGTCAAAATCCTGGAACTCCCTTCCTAATAGCACTGTGGGTGTACCTACCCCACATGGACTGCAGTGGTTCAAGAAGGAAGCTCACCACCACCTTCTCATGGGCAATTAGGGATGGACAATAAATGCTGGCCTGGCTGGCGACGTCCACATCCCATGAAACAAATAATTAAATACAATAACAGCTCATCTCAATTCCTAGTATTTCTAAATCCCACCAGTCCAACAGAAGTGGAACAATTATTGCATGTTGTGATTGACGGTCTGGTCTGTAAACTGCACTGTATCACAGATTGCTGACATTTGCTAACTGGAAATGAGAACTGCAAAATCGGGACAGTAGTTCACATAGTCTGTCAGTGTGAAAGAATCAGGCAATGTGAGGTAATAGAATTTGTCTGTAAATGTTACACTCATATTGCTTTATATTTTTATATTGAAAATAAAAGTAATCATTTCGTGAAAATAGTGACATGTTGTCCAAACTTTGGTAGCCAGTTGTTTTCGTCTTGCACTCAGCAGGGCAATCCACAAGAATACCAATTAAAAGGAAACCAACAACTTTCTTCTGTATGAGAAGAGAGTGCTGATTGGTGGGCAAGTGAACTCTGATTGGTCAAGGCATTGCCCTGTGGAATGAGCCAGTCAATGGCTGTCACTTATTTTGTTTAGCTGAAACTGGCACAATGTGTGTGCATGTTCTTTCTGTCTGCAAAGAACAGGGCCCTATGTATTAATATATGTAGCTTACAGTACACACCAGTGCACCACACTGCGAGCCCGACTGACAGTCTTAAATTGGTTGTCAGTGTAATTCTTAGCACACTGAGAATTATTCAGCAAATGTTGTCCTATTGTGGAATCACATCTCATGTTGGATACTGTGTTTTGGGTTTTGCAAGCACAGGTTGGTTGGGTAGGGCCCATTGCGAACAGCGGAAGGGACATGTTATTTGATACAATCCGCCAGTTTTGGGATGTACGGTCTAGAAACCTAGCATCACACTGGTATTGAAATTCATATATCACGTTACTTATTTGTGTGATAGGCAGGACATCTCTTTTGCTTGACAGCAGCATCCTGTTAGTGGTGAACACCACACTTGTTGCTCCTGCATAGTAACAGCAGGAAACAGCGAGCTTCACCTGTTACTCAAATACTGGGGATATATTACCCTTCCAGGGTAATTTGAGGGAGACTGGGCACTTTTCAGGGCTCAAAATGACGTTCTTCAGCCCGTTTATAAGTTTGTGTGATATACAGATAGAAATGATCTGATCAGTGTAGCCATTGTAATGCAGGATGTCTTTGATTCGCCCTATTTCAGCATCAAGCTTGCATGGTGAGCAAATGGCTCAGCCCTATTTATGAGGTTGCCGAAAAGACCAATCTTCTAGCGCGTGGAACTGTAATAATCCCAACGCGTGTATTGACCAGTGAAAGTAGGTTTGCGGTAGACCGTGGTAGAAAACCCCTTAGCAGATTTCTCAACTAGTACATCAAGGAAAGGGAGCTCATTTGACTGCTCCATTCCAAAGGTGAATTTGAGTGTAGGATGGAGCCCATGAAGACGTGCAAGGAAATTACTTCATGCAGCTGCGGATTCAAATATAGCAAATGTATCATCGACATATTGGAAATATGCAAGAGGTCGGAGGTTAGGTGTCATTCCCTTAAAAACAGGTTTGTCATGGAATCCAACAAAGATGTTTGTGAGAGCTGGGCCTAGAGGGGATCCCATGGCAACACCAGCGATACATGGTGTCAATAAAACTGAACTCAACTGTGCAAGTTGCCGAGTTCATAAGTTCAATGAATACTGATTCACACAATGGTGACGGGTCTAGATCGCCATGATATAGCACTGCAGTGCAAATATCTATGGCTTCCTGAAGTGGTACATTGGTGAATAGGCTAGCAATGTCAAATGACACATGGACACGGCATTGCTATCGATATGCAAGTCCTGGATGGTCTTCGCAAATGTGAAGGAATCCTTCACTGTGTATGTGGAGAACTTGCCCAAAAGCTGGTTGTAACAATTTGCCCAACCATTTGGCAAATTCATTTCAGGATACTATTTACATTTCTTCAAATAAAGAAAACACAGCGACACAAAGAACTGAGCACAACGCTGAAAGTTTCACAGCAAATAGTCAAATGGGAAAAGGATGAAATACAGAAAGAAAAAGCCTAAAATACTGAAAACACTCAGCCAGTCCAGAAACAACTGTGGAGAAGAGAAGCTCGGGTTAGTGGTCCAGTTCTGTGACCCTTCTATAGACCTGAAACATTGCTCCTCCCTTCCTATCTCCACAGATACTGCTGGAACTGCTGAGTGTTTCCAGAATCTTCTGTTATTATTCAGGTTTCCAGTGTGTGCAGTAATTCTCTTTTTGAAAATAAAATATTCCCTGAGAGGAATGGAACTTTACATAAAAAATAGGAGTGGGCCATTCGGCCCATCGAAATAGCTCTGCCATTCAATAAGATTACAGCTGATCTCCTACATCAACTCCATCTTACCACACGAGCACAGATCCCTTCATTCCCTTCGTATCCAAAAACCTATCGATCTCTCTCTTGGATATACCCAATGATTGAGCATCCACATCTCTAGAGTCACAGAGAGATACAGCACTGAAAAAGGCCCTTCGGACCACCGAGCCTGTGCCGACCAACAACCACCCATTTATACTAATCCTACATTCATCCCATATTCCCTACCACGTTCCCACCATTCTCCTACCACCTGTCTACACTAGGGGCAATTTACAATGGTCAATTTACCTATCAACCTGCAAGTCTTTGGCTGTGGGAGGAAACTGGAGCACCCGGCGGAAACCCACGTGGTCACAGAGAGAACTTGCAAACTCTGCACAGGCAGTACCCTGAACGGAACCGAGGTCACAGGAGCTGTGAGGCTGCGGTGCTAACCACTGTGCGTCGAGAATTCCAAAGATTCACAATACTTTGAGTGAAAATAAATTCTCCTCTTCTCAGTCCTAAATGATTGAGCCATTTATACTGAGACTGTGATCCCTAGTTCGAGATTCCCCAGCCAGAGGAAACATCCTCCCAGCATTTACCCTGTTAAATCCCTTAAGATTTTTAGGTGCCAGTAAGATTACCTCTCACTCTTCTAAATTCTGAGGAATATCGGCCTCGTCTACTCAATCTCTTCTCATAGGTCAATCCCCTCATCCCAGGAAGCAAACGAGTGACACTTTGCTACACTTCCTTTAAGGCAAGTATATCCTTCCTTAGATAAGGGGACCAAAACTGTACACAGTGCTCCAGGTGTGATCTCACCGAGGCTCTGTCTAATTGCAGTCAAACTTCTTTATTCTTATAAAAACTCTTCACAATGTTGAACACAACTTTCAAATGCCCCATTAACACCTCTGCTCTAAGAAGAAGGACCCCAGCTTCACACACCCCAGACCCCTATCTTTCCACATTAGCTGAATTCCTGCATCTCTGATACATTCTAGTAAATCTCCTCTGCACCCTCTCTAAGGCCTTGACATTCCTGCTAAAGTGTGGAGCATGGAATTAGACACAATGCTCTAGCTGAGGCCGATAACCAGTGAGATTTAGAAAGGTTCAGCCTCAATTCCTTGTCTGTGTCCCGTACTCCCATTTCTGGTTTCTGACTCAATGTCGGCTCTGAGCTGTTGTAACTGCCTGAATAAATATTTCCACCCAACAAAGCGCTCGGAATGTGAGAAGGGACAAAGTGAGTGACCAAGTACATCAACTCCAAGTAAAACTCCACCATGTAGTGAAAACACCCGAAACACAACGGCTCTTTTCAGAGCCACCTACAATCTCTCTGAAAAATCTGCACCAACATCTCTCTAGAATTGGTTTATTTCATTGGTTTTAATGCTCAGTAACTCTCTGGAACTTTCTCACTGTCTTTGTGTTTTCTGTTTCAATCTGGTATGGAGATTCTGGGAAGATGAGTTTCACTGCCTGGGAGGATCTTTGTGGTTTTCCTGCAGAAACACAAAACAAAGTCTCTTTTCAGAGTCACCCACCGCCTCATAGGGACAGCAGTGACATGGGAACGGGAGCTGGGGTGTGTTTTATGCCGGAAATATCAGTTAATGATTTATGTTGTGCTCTCCTTATATTCCAATCTCTGAATTGAGCCTTTCCACCACACCAGGGTTATGGGGAGAGTTTTCATCGTTTCTTTTCCAAACGTACAGACGATGTTATAAAGTTGCTGATTTATGCAGATGGCAGATTCTCCCCTCACAGTGAAAAGTAACATCACACCTTCACATCTGCCCATTGTTTTATAATTGAATAATTAGTCAAATGGAATTATTTGTGATGTTATTTCCCCCGAGACGGTGTTTCCTGCAGTGAAATTGATCAGTTTCAGCTCAGTCATTCAGGGACCTGGAATTCCTGCAGTTTGAGCCCGCTGTCTCCCCAGCCCACTTCTGATTGGTCACCCTCTTCTCATAAAGTCAACGACAGAACATGAGGAGGCCGTTCACCCCATTCAGTCCATGTCGGGTTTCCAATCTGTTTAGTCCCCGACTCGATCCCCAAAGCCCTGCATAATCCCTTTGGGTCAAAATAACAATGGCAGGACACGAACCTGCAATCTTCTGATAACATCACGGAATATACCGAAGTCAGACGCCTTATCCATTAGGCCACACGGCCATTAGCGCACATGAATGATTCAATTAGAGAACCTCGATGCACAAAATACAAAAAATCATTGGTTGAACCTGTCAACCTGGCAGAATATTTGAATTTGTGAAAGCCGCCATTTTCACTTTGGAAAAGAAGTGATCGACTGGAAAAGGACATAAAAATCTATTTTCCCGTAGCGGTTTAAATAAACTTTTAAAACACAATTTTGCTTTTACCGACTCAAATTGCTGGTGCTATTTTATGAACAGCTTTATTTTGCCAATTGTTGTCAACTTCTCATCCGTAACTGACAGTAAAAGACTCCGTTCAGCAATCTTTCACACGACAAATAACTCAAACTCGGTGTGGAAGTAATAAATTACAGACTATTGGTAATTCCCCTTCACACAGGCTTCAGGGGAACAGTGAGGAGACACTGAAATAGTTGCTTCATCCTTTTAAAAGGTTCCCATTCTGTCCTGTTACTGACGTGTTGGAATCAGATTTGTATTTAACAAGATATTTCTGTGAAAACAAAATCCTCAACGGACCAGCTGGGAATCTGGGAATCACTGCAGTAAAATAAAAGGCTTTTGATTGAGAAGACGGGACCTTCTCACCAGCAGCCTGGTTACATTCCCCTCACATCCTTGCACAGTGAGCAGCTCTTTCCCTCGAGAAATAGACAGCAGCAGTTGGAAGTTCAGTAAAAGGATCGGTTCATTGAAACAAGTTTCTGAGTGACAGGTGGTGCTGAATATTAATACAAGAAGATCCTGGAATGGGAAACAAGTGTCCAGAGTGGGGTCTGAAATCAGGACAGGGAAATGGCCAGCACTGATACAGATCATTTCATTATTACATTGATATCTGACTGTCTATAAGGAGAAGCGAGTTAAACACATGATCGTGAAAGGAATGGAAGATGACGCTGGTTGTTTTAGATGAAGAGGGATAGACAGAGGTGTGGGTACAGCAGACTTCAGACAGTAATCAGCCCTTTCAGATACTGTGGGTGGATCTGAAAAGAGCCTTTGGGATAGGGAAAAAAGCTCTTTGTTTAAAAACCCTCAAATAGCTACCTTGTAATTGGTCAGGTTACTAATGTTTTAGTTAGTGTAATTTATGAATAATTACTAATTAGAAAGTGCTGTTTGGACAGAGTGTAAAGCTGAGAGTTGATGTGTGAGGGACTTCACTGACTAGGGGAAGGAGGTGCTCTTTGGTCTCTTCTCTTCTGCCTTTTCAGCCTCCATGGTACAGGGGAAGATGCTGATCGGTGAGTAACTGGTAAATTATTCTACTTATTACACTTATTACACGAGCAATAATGAGTTTGTAAAGCTAAGTAATGGCAGGGCAGCTCGAAAAGTAAAAGTTCTAAATTGGGGGAAGGCAAATTTTACAAAACTGAGAGGTGATTTGGTGGATGTGGACTGGATACAACTACTTGAAGGAAACCCCAAGGATGTTTTATCGGTCCATTAAGAGCAAGAGGATAACTAAGGAAAGGGTATGGCCTATCAGAGATGTACAAGGGAACTTCTGTGTGGATCCAGAAGATGTGGGCGGGGTTCTTAATGAGTTTTTTGTCTCTGCCTTCACAAAGGAGAGGGATGATGCAGACATTGTCGGAAAAGAAGAGGAGTGCGAAATATTAGATACGATAAGCATAATGAGAGTGGAAGTACGAGAGGGTCTGACATCCTTGAAAATGAATAAATCACCAGGGCCAGATGGTTTGCATCTGAGGTTGTTAAATGAAGCCAAGGAGTAAATAGTGGATGCGCTGAGGATCATCTTCAAATCCTCACTGGATATGGGGGAGGTGCCGGAGGATTGGAGGTCTGCGAACGTTGTACTATTATTTTAAAAGGATGTGGTAAGTCTGACCTCAGTGGTGGGTTCAATTCTGGGTACTGCCTGTGTGGAGTATGCAAGTTCTCCCTGTGTCTGTGTGGGTTTCCTCTGGGTGCTCCAGTTTCCTCCCACATGCCAAAGACTTGCTGGTTGATAGGTTAATTGGCCATTATAAATTGTCCCGAGGTAGGTGGTAGGGAAATATAGGGACAGGTGGGGATGTGGTAGGAATATGGAATTAGTGTAGGATTAGTATAACATGGATGGTTGATGGTCGGCACACACTCGGTGGGCCGAAGGGCCTGTTTCAGTGCTGTATCTCTTTAAAAAAAAAATAATTCTTTGGAATTAAATGTGGGAGCTATGATTGGGAAATTTGCTGATGACACAAAAATTGGCCGTGCAATTGATAGTGAGGAGGATAGCTGTGGACTGAAGAATGATTTGAATGGATTAATTGAGTGGGCGGAAAAGTGGCAAATGGAATTCAATCTGGAGAAGTGTGAGGTAATGCATTTGGGGAGGGCAAACAAAGCAAGGGAATACACAATACACGGGAAGATATTGAGAGGGGTAGAAGAAGTGAGAGACTCTGGAGTGCATGTCCACAGGTCCCTGAAAGTGACAGGATAGGGAGATAGAGTGGTGAAGAAGGCATATGGTATGCTTTCCTTTCTTGTCGACAAAAGCAGGGATGTAATGCGAGAACTGTTTAAAACGGTGGTTTGGCCACAGCTGGAGTATTGCTTACAGTTCTGGTCATCACATTGCAGAAAGGACATAATTGCTGTGGAGAGAGTACAGAGGAGATTTACAAGAATGATACTGTGGGTGGCTCTGAAAAGAACCTTTGGGTATTTGATAAAATCCTGGCAGATTGCCTTGGTTTTGGTGCCCGGAGCGCTGGTTTTCTTGGGCAGCAGCATGGCCTAGATATTCGGCAGCACCCAGCCCTGAGTGATGGCCACCCCTACCAGCAGCTTGGTGAGCTCCTCGTCATTGAGGACGGCCATCTGTAGGTGTCTGAGGATGTTGCGGGTCTTCTTGTTGTCCTGGGCCGCGTTACTGGCCAACTCGAGGATTTCAGCGGTCAGATACTCGAGCACAGCAGCCAGATAGACCGGGGCTCCGGCACCCACACGCTCAGCATAGTTGCCCTTTCTCAGGAGCCTGTGTACACGGCCCACCGGGAACTGCAGACCAGCCCGGGAGGAGCGAGACTTGGCCTTGGACCAAGCTTTTCCGCCGGTCTTTCCTCTTCCAGACTTTTCTTTTCCAAAAATATACTTGAGGACATTCCGTGCAGACCACTGCCTGATGGATTGGTGGTCAAAGGTGTTTTTCCACACAAACATTTCCACAAACGCACAGTCCAACTGGATGGAGCGTTCCGTGGCAATGTGACCAGATCCATCCTTCGCAACACCGGGGTCAGATAGAACCTCAGCACGTAGTGACACTTGGTGTTTGCATACTGGGGCTCTACGCACAGCTTGATGCAGCCACATACTAAGGTGGCCATCAGGTTGAGGGCGACGTTGAGTACATTTTTTCGCCTTTATCCAGAGGTTTGAACATCGTGTCCCTCTCGACCCTGTCCATTTTACGTCTTCAGATAAAGCGGGAATTGGCTCGGGTGATCGCCACAGCACAGGAGTGGGGTATGGGCCAGACCTGTGCCACTTCCAGCAACAACGTGAGCACCTTGCACCTGATGACCAGGTTCTTCCCCATAATAGAGAGAGATCGCTGCTCCCACTTGCTCAGTTTATGTTGTACCCTGGCTACTCGCTCCTCCCAGGTTTTGGTGCACGTCCCGGCCCTTACAAACCATATCCCCAGCACCTTCAGGTAGTCTGACCTGACGGTGAAGGGGACAAAGGATCGGTCAGCCCAGTTTCCAAGGAACATGGCCTTGCTTTTGCCATGGTTAACATTGGCTCCCGAATCCAGTTCGAACTGGTCGCAGATGCTCATCAGTTTGTGAATGGACAGCGGATCCGATCAGAATACTGCAACATCATCCATGGACAGGGAGGCTTTGACCTGAGTGACTCCACTGCCTGGGATTGTCACCCCTCTTATGCCCGCATCCTTCCAAATAGACTCAGCAAAGGGTTCGATACAGCAAACACACAAGGCAGGGGAAAGAGGAAAGCCCTGTCTGACTCCAGATTTGATTGGAAACTTTCTGATTCCCACCCAATTTTTTGGACTGTGCTACTGATGTTTGTGTAGAGCAGTTTGATCCAATTGCAGATTCCCTCCCCAAACCCCATTTTGGAGAGCATATCCATCATGTATGTGTGCGATATCCTGTCAAAAGCCTTCTCCTGGTCCAGGCTGATGAGGCAGGTGTCCACCCTCCTGACCCGTACATCGGCGATCGTATCCCTGAGTAGCACGAGACTATCAGAGATCTTCCTACTGGGTACAGTACAGGTCTGGTCAGGGTGAATCACCAACTCCAGAGCAGACTTGACTCGATTGGCGATGACTTTGGACAGAATCTTAATACATTAAGCAGTGAGATGGGCCGCCAATTTCTGTTTTCTGCCCTCTCCCCCTTCTGCTTGTAGATGAGGGTGATGATGCCTTTCCTCATGGATTCTGACATGCTGCCGGCCAGGAGCGTACTCTCGTATACTTCCAGCAGGTCCGGGCTGACCCAGTACCACAGGGCCGAATACAACTCAACTGGTAAGCCGTCGCTTCCGGGAGTTTTCTTCGTCTCAAAAGACTTGATGGCCTTTGTCAGCTTGTCCAGAGTTAGTGGTTTGTCCAGATTCTCCTGCATGCTGTCATCTAAGACCTCTGTGATAGATGACAGGAAGGACTGGGAGGACGTGCTGTCCTTAGACTTCACGTCGTGCAGCCCAGCATTCAAGGATTTGCTAATCCTTAGAATGTCGGACTCTCAAGTTGTGACCGAGCCTTCCTCTTCCTTCAGGCTGCTGATCACAGAGCTCTTTGTGTGTACCTTTTGGAAGAAGAAACGCGTGCACGTCTCATCCTGCTCAATGGAGCGGACTCTGGACCGGAAGATGATCTTGGAGGCCTCCGTGGCAAAGAGCGAGGCCTGCTGGCTCTTCACCTCTTGGAGATCCTCCTTGACCTCGACCCCCATCGACTGCAGCCGGAGCAGATTTTGCATTCTTTTCTGGAGTTGGGACATTTCCCTTTGTCTCTCTCGCCCTCTGAACACCTTTGGAGATAAAGAACCTCTTGATATTCACCTTGATCGCATCCCACCAGTGCACCGGATACTCAAAGAGGGTCTCACTGTTCTCCAACTTTTTCAATCTCCTTTGAGTTGCTCAATGTTCTCTGAGGTTAGCAGTGTAGCATTGAGCTTCCATGTCCCCCTGCCAACCCGCTGGACATCCTGTAAGTGACAGTCAACCAGTAAGAGGCAGTGGTCGGAGAAGAACACCGGCTTGACGTTGGTGGATCTGACCGTGAAAGCAGGGGACACATACAGGAAGTCAATCCTGGAATGGGCAGACCCGTCCAATCTTGACCATGTGTATCTACGCTGCTCTCTGTCTGCAGGTTTGCTGAAGACATTGTGCAGTTTGGCATTTTTTACTGTTTCATTTAAGAATCTGGGCGGAGCGTCCAGTTTTCTGTCGTCACTGCCAGATCGTCCAGCTGCATCAATGATGCAGTTGAAGTCACCTCCAAGAATGACCGGCCTGGATGTCGCCAGCAGCAGTGTGAGTTGCTGGAGGATGATCAGCCGCTCACTGTATTGGACCGGGGCATATACGTTGCTTAACTGGAGCGGAGCATTGTTGTACATTACATCTGCTACGAGAAGGCGACCGCCCACCAGCATCTTAACTTCAGAGATGGTTAAATTGCCTCCCCACAGCAGAATCCCCAGGCCGGAGGAACAGGAATCATTTCCTCTGAACCAGATCGATGGCCCGTGGGATCACCATCGTGACCATTGCCTGTAAGTGCTGCGGTGCAGGATTCCACACTCCTGACAAAACAGTATGCCGGCTTTGACCTTTGCGAAGTCACCCAAGGTTGAAACACATCACGTGGTGGATTTAACACAATGCATGTTAATCGAAGCATTCTTTATATCCACTATAAAGTTGGGTGTTGCTTACCACACCAGGTGTCCTTGCTAGTCTCAGTCCTTGAGTATGTTCCTGCATACCCATAGTGTACGCAAGCTGTTTCACATTCGTTGAGCCCAGAAACCCCTCATGGTTATTCATGAGGGTTTTGTTCCACTGGGGTGACATCGGCAGGTGGGGGACGGGTCTTGTTGGCAGCAAGGCTTGGGTTGTCCTCTGCTGTTGGTGTCTTTCCCCTCGGTCCCTCCTCGAAGACATCACTGTTCCTGACTTCCGGAGCTGGAGTGCGCAGGACACTTTGCTGCTCTCGGTCTCCCGGAGCTGGGGTGCACTGAGCATCTCCTTGGGTTCCATGCTTTTGGTTTGGGGTGCGCTGGGCGTGTCACAGCTTCCAGTGCCCCGGAGCTGGGGGGCGTTATCTTCCAGCTCCTTTGAGTTCTGCTGCTTCTTTTGGAGGTGCCATCGTTCCGGCCCTTCCTCATCCAGTGAGGAGGAGCTGCTGTAGTCTGTCTCAGACGGTAGCCTCCTCTTGCCACTGGTTTGGGTGGTGACCTGTTCTTTTTTTGGAGCTTTTTTCTTTGTGGTCTTCCTTTGTACCACCTGCCACTGACCTGTTTGTCCATCTGCTGCCTCCTCCTCCATTAATTCTGTCTGTAGAGGAGGAGTTTCCAGGCACGGAGTAGGTGTTGGGTCACTGGTTGCAGCTGCCTCCCCTTTCTTCTCTTTCTCAGATAGACTTTCATCGCTGTGGGGAGGATTGCTTGTTTCCCTCCCAGAACCAGACATGTTCACCATTCCTTATCCCGGTCTTTCCTTGGTCCTTGCTGCTTGAGCATAACTGAGGCAGCGTTTGGGCAGGTTTTGTAGAGGTGGCCTGCCCCACCTCACAGGTTGCAGTACTTACTCTGTTTACAGTCCTTGGTGTGATGGCCTTCCTTCTTGCAGTTCTTGCAGACGACTGTGCTGCAGTTAGCTGCCACGTGACCAGATTTGCCGCAGGTACGACAAACTCTGGGCTGCTCCGCATAGACCATGAAGCCTCGACTTCCCCCGAAAGCGAAGCTGGAGGGAGGATGGATGATGGCTCCGTTGGCATCGACCTTCAAGGTCACCTTGACCTGCCGCTAGCTGGTCCAATTCCCAAATGGTTCCTTGACATCAGTGCTGCCGCCGGCCACCTCAACATACCTGGTGAGGAAGGTGAGTACATCCACGACAGGAACATGGGGGTTGTAGAGGTGGCTTCTCACCACCTGGTCACGTTGCGAATGGTAGTGTGAAGAGCGGCTCCATTGTGAGGATCGACAGCGGCGCCTGGTTTCCCTTCTCCTTGAACACCTTCAGGAACTTGATGCATCCGCCACGTACTTGAACGTCACGTCAAAATATCCACTGCTGGGGAAGTCCTGCAGGCAGAAGATGTTTACAGCTTGGAATCCACAGCAATCAATAAGGATTTTCTTAATGAAGAAGGTACGATCAACCGGTGCATCTCCTTCCTTATCCTTCACTGCCACCCGAACGGTGTTACACACTCCCTGGCCTGAAGTTACAGAATTGGTTTCGGCCATTTTACTCAAATACTTACCTGAGACAGGATCATGGTCTCTCCCCTGCACCTCTTCCAGACATTTCCACAATCTCACAAATACTTTCACAAAGAGTGAGGAATTCCTCCCGCACTTCCCTGCTTTACCTGCTGGAGGAATGCAGTCCGGCTACTTCTGATTGGTTACTGTCTGCTGAATCTCATTGGCTGGTTCATGTCACCAATCAGGTAGCTGCTATTTCGCCAATCATCAAAGGGCAATGAGAAAATGGGGTGGTGAATGACAAATTGTCAGAGCTGAAATCCATTCTCAAATCTGAAAAGACCGCCAAAATATTTGTAAAACAAGGAACAGCTGAAATATAATAAATATTACCGTCTAAAGAGTAAAATGTATTTCACTCTCTCCTGATATTGTGTTTCTCTTCATTGTCCGTCATAGATACCAGACTTAGTTTCCTTCCGGGAACAGAGCAGAGAGGAGCAGACCTGTGGGGAGAACACCGAGAGTGGAGCTGATAAATTATGCCCAAGGATCGCGGCCCAGTCACTTACCTTCCGGGAGTGGAGCAGACCTGTGTGGGAGAACGGAGGACATAGGTGATGTTTTAAATGATTTCTTTTCATCTGTGTTCACTATGGAGAAGGACAATGTAGGTGTAGTGATCAGGGAGGGGGATTGTGATATACTTGAACATATTAGCATTAAAAGGGAGGAAGTATTAACTGTTTTAGTGGGCTTAAAAGTGGATAAATCCTCAGGCCCAGATGAGATGTATCCCAGGCTATTATGTGAGGCAAGGGAGGAAATAGCAGGGACTCTGACACCAATTTTCAAATCCTCTCTGGCCACAGGAGAGGTACCAGAAGATTGGAGGACAGCAAATGTGGTTCCTTTATTCAAGAAGGGTAGCAGGGATAAACCAGGTAATTACAGGCCGGTGAGTCTAACATCAGTGGTAGGGAAACTATATTGGGAAAAATTCTGAGGGACAGGATTAATCTCCACTTGGAGAGGCAGTGATTAATCAGGGATAGTCAGCATGGCTTTGTCAGGGGGAGCGCGTTTCTAACTAACCTGATTGAATTTTTCGAGGTGGTGACTAGATGTGTATTAGATTGGAGATACAGCACTGAAACAGGCCCTTCGGCCCACCGAGTCTGTGCCGAACATCAACCACCCATTTATACCAATCCTACACTAATCCCATATTCCTACCAAACATCCCCACCTATCCCTATATTTCCCTACCACCTACCGAAACTAGTGACAATTTATAATGGCCAATTTACCTATCAACCTGCAAGTCTTTTTGGCTTGTGGGAGGAAACCGGAGCACCCGGAGAAAACCCACGCAGACACAGGGAGAACTTGCAAACTCCACACAGGCAGTACCCAGAATCGAACCCAGGTCCCTGGAGCTGTGAGGCTGCGGTGCTGGCCACTGCAGGGTCAAGCAGTTGATATAGTCTCCATGGACGTCACGAAGGCTTTTGATAAAGTCCCACATGGGAGATTGGTTAAGAAGGTAAGAGCCCATGGGATACAGGCCAATTGGGCAAATTTGATTCAAAATTATCTGAGTGGCAGGAGGCAGAGGGTAATGGTCAAGGGTTGTTTTTGCGAGTGGAAGACTGTGACCAGGGATCGGTGCTGGGACCCTTGCTGTTTTTAGTGGACATTAATGATTTAGAAGTGAATACAGCAGGTATGATAAGTAAGTTTGCAGATGACATGAAAATTGGTTGTATCATAAATAATAAGGAGGAAAGCCTTCGATTACAGGACAATATAGATGGGCTGGTAAGATGGGCGGAGCAGTAGCAAATGGAATTCAATCCTGAGAAGTGTGAGGCCTTGCATTTTGGGAGGACTAACAAGGCAAGGGAATATACAATGGATGGTAGGACACTAGGAAGTACAGAGGGTCAGACGGACCTTGGTGTACTTGTCATATGATCACTGAAGGCAGCAGCACAGCTCGATAAGCTGGCTAGGAAGGCATATGGGATAGTTGCCTTTATTATCCGAGGCATATAATATAAGAGCAGGGAGGTTATGATGGAGCTGTATAAAATGCGAGTTAGGCCACAGCTGGAGTACTGTGTCCAGTTCTGGGCACCACACTATAGGAGGGATGTGATTGCCCCAGAGAGGGTACAGAGGAGATTCACCAGGATGTTGCCTGGGCTGGAGCATTTCAGCTATGAATAGAGACTGAAAAGGCTAGGGTTGTTTTCCTTAGAGCAGAGAAGGCTGAGGGGGGACATGATTGAGGTATACAAAATTATGAGGAGCATTGATAGTTTAGATAGGAAGAAACTTTTTCCCTTAGCGGAGGGGTCAATAACCAGGGGGCATAGATTTAAGATAAGGGACAGGAGGTTTAGAGGGGATTTGAGGACATTTTCTTTCACTCAGAGGGTGGTTCGAATCTAGAAAACACTACCTGAAGAGGTGGTAGAGGCAGGGACCATCACAACATTTAAGAGGTATTTCAATGAGCACTTGAAATGCCATAGGATACAAGGCTACATCCCAAGTGCTGGAAAATGGGATTAGAATAGTTAGGTGCTTGATGGCCGGCACAGACACGATGGGCTGAAGGGCCTGTTTCTGTGCTGTATAACTTTATGACTCTATGACTTGCTTTTAAAATCCGGTCTGTATTCGGGTTTATTGTCCCTTCGATTTGACACTGTCTGTAACGGGCGGGTATAAAGCCTCATTCACAGCATTCTGTGACGGGACACATTCCAGCTCAATCTGTGTAAAGAAAACACATCACAGATTATAGATTGATTCCTGGTGACAGGAGCTGCCAAGGGAGCTAAACCTGAGCCCAAACTTCTGGTGTAAGAAGTAAAAGTGACATTAAGGTTGTTACACTCCCAGCGGTTTACGGTTAATGAATTAATATTCCCCAATAAGTAAACAAACTGGAAAAAGAGAAATGAGTGACTGAAGACTGAGCCATTCCCTTTAAATCAGCTCTTACTGACCACAGTCTGGGAAGAGGCGGAACATGAACGGGTCAGACCAGAAAACGACAAAGGATCAGGGAGCAGTGTTCAGTTTAAATCACAAACAGTGAATCGGGAGACAAATATTCTGCTGGGTCGTGAAACTGCATTTCCCAGAAACTTACCACCGGATAGAAAAACGATTCAAAATGGAATCACAATCCGCCGGAAAAATATTTAACATTAAAAGCCATAAATTCAAAATATCGTTCACCAACGAATTCATGATGCTCATGGCCCTGGAGGAGATGGTGGTGTTGGGGTGAACCTGCTTCATCACTTTGTTGATGTAGATGGAGTAACTCTCCTTCCTCGACTTTGACAACCCTTCCATTCCATTTTCCATACCATGTACATTTTACAGCAAACCCATATTTGGTGTATACAGCCCGAGGGGTTTCCCATGGGTCCAGCCTCTCAGTTCATTTTGGTGGGAGGACCTTACACAGTGGTCTTTCCCCATTGAGACTTTGCAGCGGCTGCCCCAAGCTTTAGTGCGCCCCACAGCATGTAGTCCTGGACCTCGGAATGTGCCAGTCTGCAACACTCGGTCGTGGACAACTCTTTCCACTGGAAGACGAGCAAATTTCGAGCAGACCAAAGAGCGTCTTTCACTGAATTGATGGTCATTCAGCAGCAGTTAATGTCTATCTCGGTGTGTGTCCCTGGGAACAGCCCGTCGAACACAGACTCCTGTGTTCCAGAGCTGCTTGAGATGAACCTCGACAAAAACCACTGCATCTCTTTCCACACTCTTCGGCGGCACAGTGGCGCAGTAGTTAGCACCGCAGCCTCACAGCTCCAGCGACCCGGGTTCAATTCTGGGTACTGCCTGTGTGGAGTTTGCAAGTTCTCCCTGTGTCTGCGTGGGTTTCCTCCCACATGCCAAAGACTTGCAGGTTGATAGGGAAATTGGCCATCAGCAATTGCCCCTGGTATAGGTAGGTGGTCGGGAAATATAGGGACAGGTGGGGATGTGTTAGGAATATGGAATTAGTGTCGGATTAGTAAAAATGGGTGATTGATGGTCGGCACAGACTCGGTGGACCGAAGGGCCTGTTTCAGTGCTGCATCTCTAAACTATCTAAACTAAACACACGTGTTTTGCAAAGGCACATTCCAGAAGGAGGTGGGCAACTGTCCCTTCCCCACCACAGCCACCTCAAGGGCAGCGTGTGGAGGCTGTGAGATTCTGGGCATGCAGGAAAGATCTGACAGGGAGGGCCCTTCTCACCACCAGCCAAGCTGCATCTTGGTGCTTATTTGAAAGTTCTGGCGATGAGCTATGTTTCTATGTTCCTAACTTCACATGATCGGTGAGGCACAGCCTCAGGCCGACTTGGTGGGTGGTGCAAACGGATATCACTGCTTCTGATCTTCACCAGAACAGAGAGTGAGATGTAATGTTGATCATAAAACAGACTGTGAGAGAATACAACAGAATAAAACACATGGAGAGACACTGTGGAATAACAAATCGATTTGATTGGAATGTTGAATTTTGATTGGAATGGATAAAACAGCAGAAACAGCAGATTAAATTGGGATTCTCATCATTATATTGATCTGGGACAGAAAAGAGAAACTGATTGAAAGAAGGAAGAAAAGAAAGGATGGAATTGTTCACTTTTTCAGTTTTTTCACTCGACCATCAAAGCTGGATAAAAAAGTTGCAAATAACAGAATTTCATCAAAAAGGGAGATTAAATGCTGTCAAAACCTTGGATCGAAGGATGGCCCAACAGATCACCTGTTTAACTGTCTCCTCACTGGGGGATTTCAATCAGTGAGTAATATTATTCTCTTCTTTTGTTAAATGAACCCAGTACTGTCACTTGGAGTTAATATCTGTGTTCCAACTCCTGAATAATAAAATTGTGAGTTTCTTGATATTTTCTGGACACACTTCCTGCTGAAAGGACTAAGAACTCTTTTCTAATTTACACAATACTAGATACGTACTCATCAAGCCTCCTAAACTAGCATCCTTGGTGCTGCTCTCTCTTCTCCCAAACCTCATGTCATATGACATCATCACTCTGACAGTGGGAGGGGTTGTTCCCACTGTTTATTTTATTTTTTATTCAGAGATACAGCACTGAAACAGGCCCTTCGGCCCACCAAGTCTGTACCGACCACCAACCACCCATTTATACTAACCCTGCAATAATCCCATATTCCCTACCACCTACCTACACTGGGGGCAATTTACAATGACCTATTTATCTATCAACCTGCAAGTCTTGGGCTGTGGGAGGAAACCAGAGCACCCGGCAAAAATCCACACGGTCACAGGGAGAACTTGCAAACTCCACACAGGCAGTACCCAGAGTCAAACCCGGGTTCATGGAGCTATGAGGCTGCGGTGTTAACCACTGCACCACTGTGTCTTCAGCATTAACCCTTTACATCCTTATATTACACTGAAAGTCAAAATAAAATGGTTGGAGGGAACTTCCTTCATTTATTGAAACATCAACAGCCGCCAGTTAAAAATCAACTCAATCCCATCAGAGAGAGAGAGAGAGAGAGACTGTCAGAGAACTTCCTGCATCCAGTCCTGACCCTGTCACACTCAGCAGCTGCTCACCCAGACCCCACTCTCATCAACACTGAACATTGTTACCGAGACCCTTCAAATACTGTTGATAAAAGGCAGAAAAGGTCAAAGTTAATCACAGCTGTATTGAGTAGAACAAGATTTAATATCTTCTCACTGTCTCTCGGTAACCACGAGACATACGTTTTCTTATTTGGTTCCTTTGATTTTTCTTGTTCCTGATCGACTAATATTCCAAACCTTGGATCAATCCTCCTGCTTATGTCATGTCCCAGTCTCAGTTACATGCAACACACAATGACACAAACACTTTGAAACATACAACATGGTCACACTTTCCTTCAGTGAGATTAATGTCGAGCTGTTTTCCAGGTTGAATGCAACTGTGAGCAAATTTCTATCAAAGAAGTTGCCTTTGGACTATCAGCACTGAATTTCTGTCCAAGGAGGAACAGCCATTCCAAACTCACATCCTTCACAAAGGCTGTTTTTTCCTGTGACTGAAACTCATCATGAAATTTGAATTCTAAGTTAAAGTTCACATGATAATGATGTAAATGTTGATATGGAAACAGATAAAGCCCTTCACTAATGTGAAATAAGGCACGGCTGGAAGTTGAACCCACAATCGCCTGTTTATTAGATAGGTGCTTTAACCAGCTAAGCTACAGAGCCAGTTTACAAATGGCACTACAATTGAAATCAGAGGTGGTTACTATTTATTCTTATACCACTTTTCCACAGGTCACAACAAAAATGTTAACTTTTCCCACTTACTGATGGAGTCAATCATGTACTCTATTTTTCACAGAATAGAAGACACTGACCAGGTTTCTTTAATGAACAACAAAATTATCAGTTTCTTATCGAACAAGATTTAACTAGTCATGAATTAAAGTATAAATACTCAGGTGGAAATTTTAAAAGTTCCCTTTTTATCTTAACTGACTTTTCAAGTCCCTTTCTTACCTCAGCCTCACACACGGACACACACATCCACCGGTTAACTGAAAAAAATAAAAGGGATTATTTTTTACAATTCAGAGCTCTGTTAAAGACAAAAAAAAACACTTGGACTGATTACTTGCTCATTTCTGAACAAAACAGCAGATGAGATATGTTGTTCCAAAACTGGTGTAAAGTCGAATTTCCGAGTATCCGTAGACAGGCCACTAGGGTCTTTTAGAACAGTTTTTTAGAGGCAGTGTTGAGAATTAATTTTAGCAGGCTTTCTTCAAAGACAGGAGATGAGATGAATTGACAAGGTGAACTTCTCACAGTCTTTTAAAGATTTGCTGCAAAACAAGCTGGGTTGTGGTCTTCTCTCCTTCCTTGACACTTCTTCAGAATAACTTTATCAGCTGCTCACTCCAGAAGGTAAAATACACTGACTGCTACAAACAAAAGCTTGTGATTTTGTGAGCTATAGGTTATTGCAAGTCTCTCTAGCTGTGTCTTTTCTGTTGATTTTGCACTCAGGTTCTTTCTGAATCCATGTGTTTGCAGATCTTTGTGAGTGAGAGACATGGAGATGTGCTTAAAGATTTCCCAATAAATTATTCATATCTCCGTCTTGCTCCGAACTTTGTACAAACACATTAATGTGGAAACCACACATATCAAGCCATCAAACCTTTCCACTAAACATTGAAAGGTGACAGTGTATATTGTGATGAGGTTCCATTTATTCAGACACATCTGGTGTAAAAGTATCAGTGATCGAGATGTGACTCACACAGGTAATGTATTTGTATATTATATTCATGATCTAATGATGTAAATAAACAATTCCTTGCACTTGCCACGCTTGGTGTATATTTTCTCTGCTGATGCCCCCTGAATATC
Organism: Heterodontus francisci; assembly: GCF_036365525.1. NCBI lineage: Eukaryota > Metazoa > Chordata > Chondrichthyes > Heterodontiformes > Heterodontidae > Heterodontus > Heterodontus francisci. Next base: position 481,280 of record NW_027141369.1, on the reverse strand, counting down.
TTTGAGAAAATGGTGATGAGGATGAGATAAAAGTTTGTAAATATAGGCAGCAAACAGCAGCAGAGACTGAAGTGAACAAGATCAGCCAGCTCCTGGTGACCTACCTGTTCGGATGGTGGAGAATTTGGGTGGATTGTGTGAAGCCTGGGCCACACACTGTCTCCTCAGTTGAATGAGATGTTGCAGGGTATTAGTGTGCATCACATTAAAAATTATTATTTGGGACAATATGGCTGAACCTATGGGATACATCGGAAGGCTAGGAACATATGAAAGGGCTCGAGAACGATTTAGTTGATATATTGAAAGAATGGACATGTTTTTCAGAGCTAATAACATATTGGAATGTGAAGATGAAAATAAAGAGGTCAAGACTCAGAATAAGGCAATTCTTGAGGGCAAGAAAGAATTTTGCGAATGGAAATTAGCCTGGAAGTGCATGACATTCTAACAAAGCTTCCTGCTCCCATCAAGGCAAAAGATGTGCCATTCAAAACAATCATCACCAAGTTGGAGGAACATTTTAACCCTAAGCCACTAGAGATCACGGCAAGCTAGAAATTTGGAACCAGAAAGCAGAAAAGTAGTGAAACAGTTGGTGAGTACATTGTGGCATGAAGAATTTATCACTACATTGCAACTTTGGCACATTCTTAGACCGTGCATTATGAGACAGATTTGTGCTTATATTGGTGGATGAGAAAAGATACTAAACACACAAAATCCTACATTTGAACTAACGTGTAAGATTGCTCTTTCCATGGAGATAGCATCAAAGAATGCTCGGGAATTTCATCCTGTGCCAGTGATAATAACACACTTCAGGGGAACTTCAAAAAACTGGTAAAATGGGCTTTCACATGGCAGATAAAATTTACACAGAGAATTGTGAAGAGATACAATTTGGGAGGAAGAATAAGGAGAGGCCATATAAATGAAATGGTACTATTCTAAAGTGGATGCAGGAACAAAGTGACAATGTACACCAATCTTAGAAGGTTTGAAAAGGCTTCAAAGAGCAAACAGGACACTTGGCTTTATTAATAGAGGCATAGAGTAAAAGTAAATAAGTTATGATAAACCTTTATAAAATACTGGGTCTGAATGGCCTACTCCTGCACCTCCACAGAAAGCTTCCATTCCAGGTTTACACACACTCGTCAGGATCACTCTCCATCGATCCCACCACTCCAGGCTCGGACACCCTTTTCAGGTCACTCTCCATAGATCCCACCACTCCACGCATAGATTTCTCCCTCACGATCAGATCACAGGTCCTTAGTCCTACCACATCCAGTCATGAATGGAGGTGGACAGATGAGATGAGGAGGCTCCAAAAACATCCCCATCCTCAATGATGCTGGAACCAAAGCTGAAGCATTTCTAACAATCTTCTGTCAGAAATTGCTCAGTGGATGATTCATCTCAGCCTCCTGAGGTCCCCAGCATCACAGTTTCCAGTCTTCAGCCAATTCGATTCACTCCACATGATAGTAAAAAAACAGCTGAAGTCACTCGATACAGCAAAGACTATGGGCCCTAACAATATCCCGGTTCCAGTACCGAAGATTTGTGCTCCAGAATTAGCTGCGCCCTCAGCCAAGCTGTTCCAGTAGAGCTACAACACAGGCATCTACTGGACAATGTGGAAAATTGCCCAGGTGTGCCCTGTCCGTAAAAAAAATCAGGACAAATCCAATCTGACCAATTGCCGCCCCATCAGTCTGCTACCAATCATCAGCAAAGTGATGGAAGATCTCATCAACAGTGCTATCAAGCACCAGACACTTAGAATTCCTTAGGAACTTTTTTCCAATTATTTCTGAGGACCTGCTCACCGATGCTCAGTTTGGGTTCCGCCAGGGCCACTCAGTTCCTGACCTCATTATGGCCTTGGCCCAAATATGGGCAAAAGAGCTGAATTCAGGAGGTGAGATGAGGTAACAGTGACTGCTCTTGCCAAGGGCATCAAGGAGCCCTTGCAAAATTGAAGTCAATGTCAATCAGGGGGAAACTCTCCACTTGTTGGAGTCATACCTAGCGCAAAGGAATCTGGCAGCTCAAAACTGGGCATCCATGAGGCACTGTGGGCCATCAGCAGCAGCAGAATTGTATTTAAACACAATATGTTACCTCATGGCCTGGCATATCCCTCACTCTACCATTACCATCAAGCCAAGGGAGCAATAGTGGTTCAATGAAGTGTGCAGGAGGGCATGTCAGGAACAGCACCAAGCAGACCTAAAAATGAGGTGTCAACCTGGTGAAGCTACAACACAGGATTACTTGCATGTCAAACAGTGGAAGCAACATGCAATAGACAGAGCTAAGTGATCTCACAACCAACAGATCAGATCAATGCTCTGCAGTCCTGCCACATCCAGTCCTGAATGGTGGTGGATAATTAAACAATTCACAGGAGGTCAAGGCTCCACAAATATCCCCATCCTTAATGATAGGGGAGACCAGCATATCAGTGCAAAATACAAGGTTGAATCATTTACAACCATCTTCAGCCAGAAGTATCAAGTAGATGATCCATCTTGGCCTCCTCCTGATGTCCCCAGCATCACAGATGCGAATCTTCAGCTAATCCAATTCACTCCACATGATATCAAGAAATGGCTGAAGGCACTGGATATTGACAACATCCCAGCTGTAGTGCTGAAGACTTGTGCTCCAGAACTAGCCGCGCCGCTAGCCAAGATGTTCCAATACAGCTACAACACTGGCATCTACCCGGCAATGTGGAAAATTGCCCAGGTATGTCCTGTATACAAAAAGCAGGACAATCCAACCCTGTCAATTACTGCCCCATCAGCCTTCTCTTGATCATCAGTAAAGTGATGGAAGGTGTCGTTGACAGTGCTATCAAGCAGCACTTACACAGTCATAACCTGCTCACCGATGCTCAGTTTGGGTTCCGCCAGAGCCACTCAGTTCCTGAACTTTATATGGCCTTGGCCAAAATATGGGCAAAAGAGCTGAATTCAGGAGGTGAGGTGAGGTAACATTGACTGTTCTTGCCAAGGGCATCAAGGAGCCCTTGCAAAATTGAAGTCAATGTCAATCAGGGGGAAACTCTCCACTGGTTGGAGTCATACCTCGCGCAAAGGAATATGGTGATGGTTGTTGGTGGCCAATCATATCAGTCCCAGAACATTGCTCAAGATTTCCTCAGGGTCACGTCCTAGGCCCCAACCATCTTCAGCTGCTTCATCAGTGACCTTCCCTGTATCATAAGGTTAGAAGTGGGGATGTTCACTGATGATTGCAAAATGTTCAGTCGCATTAGCAACTCCTCAGATACTAAAGCAGTCCATGTCCACATTTGGAGAGACCGGGACCATATTGGGCTTGGGCTGATAAATGGCAAGTAACATCCATGCAATAAAAAGGTGGCTCTGTGGCGCAATGGATAGTGTATTGGACTTCTAAATGATGAGAAAAATGATATTGAAAGGTTGTGGGTTCGCGTCCCACCAAAGTCAGATTTTAGGGTGGCACAGTGGTGCAGTGGTTAACACCGCAACATCACAGCTCCAGCGACCCGGGTTTGTTACTGGGTACTGCCTGTGCGGAGTTTGCAGGTTTTCCCGGTGGCCGTGTGGGTTTTTGCAAATCATGTGAGGATTCATGTGCAGTCGAGAAACAAGCAGAATGCACAAAGTGCAGAGGAGAGCTGAAAAAGGAAATGAGATCAGCAAGAGAGTGCATGAGAAAAGATTAGCAGGTCACATGACTGGGAACACTGAAGTCTTTTGCCAACAGATGGACAGTCAATGAAAGGGTGGGTCAATTAGAGATCCTGTGGAGGCAGAGGGTGTGGCTGAGGTATTAATTAAGTACATTTCATCTGTCATCACAAAATAAGTGGATGCTGCAAATGTCACAGTAAAGGAGGAGGTTGTGGAGAATTTGGAGGGGATGAAAATAGATAAAGAGGAGACAATTACAAGGTTGGCAGTGTTCACAGTAGAAAGGTCACCCGGTCTGGATGGGCTGAATCCTGGGTTGCTGAGGGAAGTCAGGGTGGAAATAGCGGAGACTCGAACCACAATCTTTCAATCCTCCTTGAATATGGGAATGATGCCAGAGGATTGGAGGATGGAGGTAAGCTTGGGTAGTTTGATATCAGTTTAACTTGACCGTTTTTATAATGTATTCATTGTAATAACTAACAAGGTTAAGAAAGCTATTTTATAATTAACACATGACCAAAGGAGCCATTTTGTGTTCAGTACTAACGTTTATATCCTGTGTAATTAATGAGTAGCTACCCATCCTGAAACAGATGATTGTAAAAGTAATGAACCATGATTGAGTTATAATTAATGAATCAATAATCATTTTAGAGAGAATGGGTTTTCATTTAAAGTTAGTTCAATCTAATTACTGTGAGTTTCTGTGTCTTTGTGGGAAAGGGCAGTTTCAGCGAAATGTATTCAAACAATGGACCTTTCTAGGACCCCTGATAAAACCCATGGTATGGTACATCGTGACCTTCAGGAGTCTCGATTTAATGAATAGGAAACTTGTTTCAGATCAGATTGGGCGACAGTGTGAAACCACTCCATTGTACTCATGTCTGAGATTCTGAGGACAGGTGGCTCTTAGTGGAAGACATCATTAAGAACTAATTAAATGTACCTAGCAACAGATAGGAGCAATTATTATTTTACATGGTGGCGTGATGGCCATCCAGGGGTTAAAAGTAGGGATCTTGTAAGGTTTCAGTGTGCAGGAACACTAGAAGATCTCAGGGGTAAAGGCTCAGATCATCAACCAAGTTCTCCACCTGACGAGGGATCTAGGCTGGACAAAGAGGACCGTGACACTCTGAGACCAAGCTCGACCAGTCCACACACCTGCTAGAGCTGTAAAGTTATATTGTCCAAGTTTGTTAAATATAATTTTACTTTCAATTATTAAGTACTATTTTCCTCTCAATAAATGTTCAGGACTTATTAATCAATTATCCTGTTGCCTTAATTGGTTAAAGTCATGCCCAAAGAGATTGTCCACAATAGACTTTCCAGAACTGAAAGATAAGTCTGCAAGGATTGCTAATTTTACAGCCCTGTTTAAAAAGGGAGATAAACCCAGGAACGACAGACCAGTTCGTCTAAAGACGGTGGTGGGGAAAATTTTAGAGACAATTATCCAGGAGAAAATTAACTGTCACTTGGTCGAACATGGGCTAATAAATGACAGCCAGTACAGATTGGTTAACAGAAGATTGTGTCTGAAATAATGAATTAATTTCTTTGATGAAGTTTCACAGAGAGTTGACCAGGGTGGTGAGGTTGATGGTGTGTGTCTGGACTTCAAAATTGTGTTTGAAAAAGTACCATAAAATAGACTTGTTAACAAAATTGGAGCAGATGGGATTAAAGAGGCAGTGGCAGTGTAGATACAAAATTTGCTGAGGGACAGAAAGCATAAAGTAGGGTGAATGCTTGTTTTTCAGAATGGAGGGACTAATACAGTAATGTCACTGTTGTTGTAGTGTGTGCAGTGTCTGACCCTGAGCTGTTTTAGGGTGGGGGCTGTTTGTGATGTTCCTGTGGGGTGCATTATCATCAGGGTCTCTCTCTGAGCTGTCACAGGGATGGGGCAGTGTGTGATATCCTTGTGCATGTCATGCAGGCCCACTGGCTTGCGGTTCCATCCTGATGCCAGGAAACAGAGCCCCATCGATGGGCAAAAAGTCTCACTTCTCTTTGGGTGTCTTGAGAGAAAAGCAGGGTTAGGGAGTAAACCTGGACAGTAAATCCGGAGTGGAGTCCTGGAGGCAGTTACCTGTTACTTATCAGGCAGTTTTCCAGCAACACCTGTAGCAGAGCTGGTACCAAACAGTACTGGATTTTCCCTTTCCTTTGGACAATACCAGCAATGCTGACAGGGGGTCCTGATGCTCAGGGTCTCCATACTATTTGCCCAGGAGAGGACACTCCAGCTTTGTGGTTAAACATTAACGCAACATGGGAAGAAACAGTTACCGATTATAAGCTCTCATTCAATTGGTGTAGAGTATGAGCACCAGGGGTTACTTCCGACAGTGGGAGACATCATCAGACCTCATTGGATAACTACCATGTACTCCAAGCTGGGCAGCCCCCAGTCAGTTAGTTGCTATCCTGCCACGACCTGCTTGCTTCAATGGGTGCTTGGAGCTTAGAGAGTCATCTCTCAACAGGTGGATCGATAATCTATGCATCAGGCAAGACAAACTCAACACAGAAGACACCAGTCCTTCGCATCACAAGCTGGAATGTAAGGACCATGTGTCCTGGCCTTACCGACAACCTTCTGCAGGTTGATGACACACACAAGACAGCTGTGATGGACAAAGAACTCACAAGACTCAATGTGGACACTGCTGTTCTGCAAGAAACTAGACTCGTTCAAAGTGGATCCCTCAAAGAGAAACACTACACCTTCTTCTGGCAGGGGAAAGCCCAAGAGGCAACTCGTGAGCATGGAGTGGGTTTCACAGTAAATAACATGCCACTTGCGATGAGTGAACCACCCGCAGTAGGCTCAGAGAGACTTCTTACTCTTCAGTTGTCAACAAGCGCGGGCCCAGTTAATGTCATGTGCATCTATGTGCCGACACTCACCTCCACCCCAGATGTCAAGGATCAATTCTATGTGACACTTGACACTGCCATCAGTAGAATTCCCAGCACTGAGGGACTGTACCTTCTAGGAGACGTCAACGCAAACTTGGATACTGACTATAGCTTGGCCAATGAGCTTAGGGCACCAGGGGATTGGCAAGATCAACAAAAATGGACAGAGGTTGCTGGAGCTATGCTGTCACCATGGATTCTGTGTGATGAACAGCTACTTCCAGGTCAAGCTGTGCTACAAGGTGTCCTGGAGACATCCGAGATCACGCCACTGGCACCAGCTAGACCTTATCATCACCAGACGTACCACCCTCAACAGTGTCCTCATCACGCACAGCAATCACAGCGCTGACTGTGACACTGACCACTCCCTGGTGTGTAACAAGGTCAGGCTTCAGACAAGGAAGCTTCATCCATCCATGAAGAAAGGTCGTCCTCTGATCAACACTTGCCGAACCACTGATCCAGAAAGGACCCAGGAGTTCCTCAACATCCTCGATCAGGCTCTTTCAAACAACAATGCTCAAGGCCTCAGTGCAGTGTCAAAGTGGAATCATCTGCACACCACCATCTATAACTCTGCACTCACTGTGTATGGGAAAAGAGATGGGAGGAATGCTGACTGGTTTGAGGCTTATTGGACTGAAATAGAGTCAGTTATTGCAACTAAGAGGAGAGCCCTCATGAACTACAAACCAGTACCCAGCTAACAACATCTAGATGCTCTCAGAGCTGCCAGAAACAAGTCTCTGCAGACTGCTCGGCCCACCTCCTTCTGAAATGTGTCTTTGCAAAGCAGGTGTGGAAGCGATGCAGTGGTTTTTGTCGAGGTTCATCCCAAGCAGCTCGGTAACTCAGGAGTCTGTGCTCTACGGCTGTTCCCAGGGACGCACACTGAGACAAACATCAACTGCTGCTGGAACACTATCAATTCAGTGAAAGACGTCCTTTGGTCTGCCCGAAACTTGCTGGTCTTCCAGAGCAAAGAGTTGTCCACGATCGAATGTTGCAGACTGGCACATTCCGAGGTCCAGGACTACGTGCTGAGGGACGCACTAAAGAACAAAGAACAAAGAACAAAGATAATTACAGCACAGGAACAGGCCCTTCGGCCCTCCAAGCCTGCGCCGATCCAGATCCTCTCTCTAAACATGTCGCCTATTTTCTAAGCTTCTGAATCTCTTTTCTTCCTGCCCATTCATGTATCTGTCTAGATACATCTAAAAAGACTCCATCGTGCCCGCATCTACCACCTCCGCTGGCAATGCGTTCCAGGTGCCCACCACCCTCTGCGTAAAGAACTTTCCACGCATATCCCTCCTAAACTTTTCCCCTTTCACTTTGAACTCGTGTCCTCTAGTAATTGAAACCCCCACTCTGGGAAAAAGCTTCTTGCTATCCACCCTGTCTATACCTCTCATGATTTTGTACACCTCAATCAGGTCCCCCCTCAACCTCCGTCTTTCTAATGAAAATAATCCTAATCTACTCAACCTCTCTTCATAGCTAGCGCCCTCTAAACCAGGCAACATCCTGGTGAACCTCCTCTGCACCCTCTCCAAAGCATCCACATCCTTTTGATAATGTGGCGACCAGAACTGTACGCAGTATTCCAAATGTGGCCGAACCAAAGTCCTATACAACTGTAACATGACCTGCCAACTCTTGTACTCAATGCCCCGTCCGATGAAGGAAAGCATGCCGTATGCCTTCTTGACCACTCTATTTACCTGCGTTGCCACCTTCAGGGAACAGTGGACCTGAACACCCAAATCTCTCTGGACATCAATTTTCCCCAGGAATTTTCCATTTACTGTATAGTTCACTCTTGAATTGGATCTTCCAAAATGCATCACCTCGCATTTGCCCTGATTGAACTCCATCTGCCATTTCTCTGCCCAACTCTCCAATCTATCTATATTCTGCTGTATTCTCTGACAGTCCCCTTCACTATCTGCTACTCCACCAATCTTAGTGTCGTCTGCAAATTTGCTAATCAGTCCACCTATACTTTCCTCCAAATCATTAATGTATATCACAAACAACAGTGGTCCCAGCACGGATCCCTGTGGAACACCACTGGTCACACGTCTCCATTTTGAGAAACTCCCCTCTACTGCTACTCTCTGTCTCCTGTTGTCCAGCCAGTTCTTTATCCATCTAGCTAGTACACCTTGGACCCCAAGCGCCTTCACTTTCTCCATCAGCCTGCCATGGGGAACCTTATCAAACGCCTTACTGAAGTCCATGTATATGACATCGACAGCCCTTCCGTCATCAATCAACTTTGTCACTTCCTCAAAGAATTCTATTAAGTTGGTAAGACATGACCTTCCCTGCACAAAACCATGTTGCCTATCACTGATGAGCCCATTTTCTTCCAAATGGGAATAGATCCTGTCCCTCAGTATCTTCTCCAGCAGCTTCCCTACCACTGACGTCAGGCTCACTGGTCTATAATTACCAGGGTTATCCCTGCTACCCTTCTTAAACAAGGGGACAACATTAGCAATTCTCCAGTCCTCCGGGACCTCACCCGTGTTTAAGGATGCTGCAAAGATATCTGTTAAGGCCCCAGCTATTTCCTCTCTCGCTTCCCTCAGTAACCTGGGATAGATCCCATCCGGACCTGGGGACGTGTCCACCTTAATGCCCTTTAGAATACCCAACACTTCCTCCCTCCTTATGCCGACTTGACCTAGAGTAATCAAACATCTGTTCCTAACCTCAACATCCGTCATGTCCCTCTCCTCGGTGAATACCGATGCAAAGTACTCGTTTAGAATCTCACCCATTTTCTCTGAGTCCAAGCATAACATTCCTCCTTTGTCCTTTAGTGGGCCAATCCTTTCTCTAGATACCCTCTTTCTCCTTATATATGAATAAAAGGCTTTGGGATTTTCCTTAACCCTGTTTGCTAAAGATATTTCATGACGCCTTTTAGCCCTCTTAATTCCTCGTTTCAGATTGGTCCTACATTCCCGATATTCTTTCAAAGCTTCGTCTTTCATCAGCCGCCTAGACCTTATGTATGCTTCCTTTTTCCTCTTAGCTAGTCTCACAATTTCACCTGTCATCCATGGTTCCCTAATCTTGCCATTTCTATCCCTCATTTTCACCAGAACATGTCTCTCCTGCACGCTAATCAACCTCTCTTTAAAAGCCTCCCACATATCACATGTGGATTGACCTTCAAACAGCTGCTCCCAATCTACATTTCCCAGCTCCTGCCGAATTTTGGGATTATTGGCCTTCCCCCAATTTAGCACTCTTCCTTTAGGACCACTCTCGTCTTTGTCCATGAGTATTTTAAAGCTTACGGAATTGTGATCACTATTCCCAAAGTAGTCCCCTACTGAAACTTCGACAACCTGGCCGGGCTCATTCCCCAACACCAGGTTCAGTATGGCCCCTTCCCGAGTTGGACTATTTACATACTGCTCTAGAAAACCCTCCTGGATGCTCCTTACAAATTCTGCTCCATCTGGACCTCTAACATTAAACGAATCCCAGTCAATGTTGGGAAAATTAAAATCTCCTATCACCACCACCCTGTTGCTCCTACATCTTTCCATAATCTGTTTACATATTTGTACCTCTATCTCACGCTCGCTGTTGGGAGGCCTGTAGTACAGCCCCAACATTGTTACCGCACCCTTCCTATTTCTGAGTTCTGTCCATATTGCCTCACTGCTCGAGTCCTCCATAGTGCCCTCCTTCAGCACAGCTGTGATATCCTCTTTGACCAGTAATGCAACTCCTCCACCCCTTTTACCTCCCTCTCTATCCCGCCTGAAGCATCGATATCCTGGGATATTTAGTTGCCAATCATGCCCTTCCCTCAACCAAGTCTCAGTAATAGCAATCACATCATACTCCCAGGTACTAATCCAAGCCCTAAGTTCATCTGCCTTACCAACTACACTTCTTGCATTAAAGCAAATGCACCTCAGACCACCAGTCCCTTTATATTCATCATCTGCTCCCTGCCTGCTCTTCCCCTTAGTCACACTGACTTCATTATCTAGTTTCTTACAGGCTTTTGTTACTACCTCCTCACTGTCAACTGACCTCAATTGGTTCCCATCCCCCTGCCACATTAGTTTAAACCCTCCCCAACAGCGTTAGCAAAAGCACCTCCAAGGACATTGGTTCCAGTCCGGCCCAGGTGTAGACCGTCCAATTTGTAATAGTCCCACCTCCCACAGAACCGGCCCCAATGTCCCAAAAATCTGAACCCCTCCTTCCTGCACCATCTCTCAAGCCACGCATTCATCCTGACTATTCTTTCATTTTTACTCTGACTATCACGTGGCACTGGTAGTAATCCTGAGATTACTACCTCTGAGGTCCTACTTTTTAACTTGGCTCCTAACTCCCTAAACTCTGCTTGTAGGACCTCATCCCGTTTTTTACCTATATCATTAGTGCCTATGTGCACAATGACAACTGGCTGTTCACCCTCCCCCTTTAGAATGTTCTGCAGCCGATCTGAGACATCCCTGACCCGTGCACCTGGGAGGCAACATACCATTCGGGAGCCTCGTTTTCGACCACATAACCGCCTGTCTACTCCCCTTACAATCGAATCCCCTACGACTATAGCCCTTCCACTCTTTTTCCCGCCCTTCTGAGCAGCAGAGCCAGCCACGGTGCCATGGACCTGGCTACTGCTGCCTTCCCCTGGTGAGCCATCTCCCTCAACAGTATCCAAAACGGTATACTTGTTTTGGAGGGAGATGACCGCAGGGGACTCCTGCGCTGCCTTCCTGCTCTTTCTCTGCCTTTTGGTCACCCATTCCCTTTCTCCCTCAGCAATCCTAATCTGCGGTGTGACCAATTCACTAAACGTGCTCTCCACGACCTCCTCAGCATCGTGCATGCTCCAAAGTGAGTCCATCCGCAGCTCGAGAGCCGTCATGCGGTCCAACAAGAGCTGCAGCTGGACACACCTCCTGCACGTGAAGGAGTCAGGGTCATCAGCCATGTCCCTGAGCTCCCACATTGAGCAAGAGGAGCATGATACGGGTCTGAGATCTCCTGCCATTTTTAATCTTAAGTTTAAACTTAGTTAAATGAAAAAGGAACGAAAAGTTTTTACCAATCACAATAAAACCAGAGAAATCGAAAAAGCCTTACCTTATAAACACCCCACCGAGTCCTTTTTTTTTTTGGTTAGAGGAGGAGGGCGGGTGGGAGACACTACAAGTGTGGTGTCCCGGGTTCAGAAACCGCCCAAATATATAGTGTTTTACTTACCCAGCAGCCCCCTGGCCACCGCCGAAAAACAAAAGGAAATTAAATTTACTTTCAAACTGACTTTCCCAGCTGCTCACTCGCTCACATGCTGCTCCCGAAAAAGCTGCTGCACTGAAAGCTTGGGGAAGCCGCAGCAAAGGCTCAATGAGGAAAGACAACTGTGTAAGGTCCCCCCACCAAGCTGAACTGAGGAGCTGGATCCATGGGAAACCACTCGAACTGTATTGGGAAAATTTTCATTTGCTGTAAAATGTAAAAATGTATATGGAATGACAAATGAAATGGAAGGGTTGTGAGGCAACTCATGATTGTATTGAAGGAAACTGATCTCCTTTGCGCTGTTTGCATTTTTTGACTTGGTGCTGTTTGAAACTGTTCGGTCATGTATTTTTTACAGATTTTTTATGAATAAAGTATATTTTGGAAATTTAAAAAAACTGCTCGGCACTGCACCAATCAATACTGGTTAAACCTCTGTGGCAGCATACAATCTGCTGCTGAATCTGGGGATGCTAGAGGGATGTATGAAGGAATTAAGAAAGCAATGAGAGCAGCAGTAACTAAATCAGCACCTTTGAAGACAAAGACAGGGGTGACCATCACTGAACCTAACAAGCAGATGGAAAGGTGAGTGGAGCATTACCTTGAACTCTACATAACGGAGAACATTGTCATTGAAGTAGTTCTCAGCGCCATTCCAGACTTCCCTGTCATGGAGGAGCTGGACAGTGACCCCACCATAATAGAGCTCAACAAGGCCATTGACCATCTTGCCAGTGGTAAAGCCCCGGGAAATGATGGTATTCCACCTGGAATCATCTAAAGTGGAAAAGCAGCTCTGCTGCAGCATCTCCATTAACTTCTGTGTCTCTGTTGGAAGGAAAGATCTGCACCTCAAAACATACGTGATGCAAGTATTGTCACCTTGTACAAAAATAAGGGGGAATCGCAGTGACTGCAGAAATTACCGAGGCATCTGCATGCTAAGTATTGTGGGGAAGGTCTTTGCTCGCATTTCTCTGACCGGATTGCAGACCCTGACATCACACATCTATCCTGAGTCTCAGTGCAGCTTCAGAGCTGGCAGATTGACATCGACATGATTGTCTCACGTCGGCAGTTACAGGAGAAGTACTGTGAACAGTACAGACCACTCTACATTGTCTTTATAGACATCACCAAGGCCTTGGATCTTGTCAGCAAAGAAAGACTCTTCAAACTGCTATGGAAACTAGGCTGCCCTCCTGAACTCTTGGACCTCATCGCTTCTTTCTACGAAAACATGCACAGTTCCGTGAGTTACAATAGAGCAACATCAGACGCTTTCACGATCAGCAGTGGGATAAAGCAGGTTGCGTCCTGGTGCCAACTCTCTTCGGAACATAGGAGGAGTCCATTCAGCCCGTCCAGCCTGCTCTGTCATTCAATGATCATGGCTGATCATCTACCTCAACACTGCTTTCCCATGCTATCCCCATATCCCTTGAAGTCATGAGTATCAAGATTTCTATCAATTTCTGTCTTGAACATGCTCAATGATTGAACTTCCACAGACCCCTGGGGTAGAGAATTCCAAAGATTCACCACCCTCTGAATGAAGAAATTCCACCCATCTCAGTTTTAAATGGCCTATCCCTTATTATGAGACTATGTCTCCTGGTTTTGGATTCACCAACCAGCGCAAACATCCTGTCTACATCCACACTGTCATACCCTGTAAGAATATTGCAAGTTTCAATGAGATCACCTCTCACTCTTCGAAACTTTAAGGAATACAGGCCCAGTTTCTTCATTGGACAATCCCACTATCCCAGGGATTCATCTGGTGACCCTCTGCTGCACTCCCTCTATGGCAAGTATATCCTTCCTTAGATAAGGAAGCCAAAACTGGACACAATGCTCCAGCGCGGTCTCACCAAGGCTCTGTACAATTGCAGCAAGACATCTTTACTCCTGTTCTCAAGACCCTTTGTGTGAAGGCCAACATACCATTTGCCTTCCGAATTGATCGCTGCACCTGCATGTGAGCTTTTAGTGTCTCATGAACAAGGACACCCAGGTCCCTTTGGACATTAACAGTTCTTAAGTTCTCACCATTTAAGAAATATTCTATCTTTCTGTTTATTCTCCCAAAGTGGATAACTTCACATTTATTCACATTATTTTCCATCTGTCATGTTCTTTCCCATTCACTTAGCCTCTCCAAGACCCCTGGAAACCTCCTTGTAACCTCCTCACAGCTCACATCCTTTACAATTGGCATATTCTTCTCCATGCTGCTATTTTACAGTTTCAGTGACTCAGATGGGGGTGTCCACCTGCATACCAGAGCTGACGACAAGCTGTTCAACTTGGCAAGACTGCGCGCCATGACCAAAGTGGGTAAATTCCTAGTCTGTGAGTTGCTCTTTGCTGATGACGCTGTGCTAACATCCCATAATGAAGTTCACTTGCAGCAGCTTGTAGATCGCTTCTCCCTGGCCTGCAAGGAATTTGGACTGGTGATCAGCATCAGGAAGATCAAAGTTATGGGTCAGGACGTGGAGACTCCACCTTCCATCAACATCGACAACCTCACTTTGGAGGTTGTCAACAGCTTCACATACCTTGGATCAACAATCACCAGCAATCTGTCCCTTGATACTGAAATCAGCACCAGGATTTCCAATGCTGCAGCTGTCATGTCAAAGTTGAGAAGACGAGTATGAACCGACAGCAAACTGATCGAAAATATAAAGCTCTGCGTGTACCAGGCTTGTGTTCTCAGCACCCTCCTTTACAATAGAGAAGCATCAACAACTTATGCAATTCAAGAAAAGCAGCTGAACAGCTTCCACCTCCGCTGCCTCAGATGGATATTGGGCATCTCCTGGCAGGACAGAGAGCCGAATGCGGAAGTACACCAGCGTGCAGGGATCTGCAGCATGTTTGCCCTCTTGAGTCAGCGGTGACTCTGTTGACTGGGTCATGTGTGCTGAATGGATGACGGTCGCCTTGCCAAAGACACGCTCTTTGGTGAGCTTGCTATCAGCACGAGACCAACAGGTCACCCACGTCTGTGATACATGGACATCTGCAAGAGAGATCTCAAGCTGACTGGGATTGGAGTCGATGCATGGGAAGTCCTTCCTGCTGACTGGAATTCCTGGAGAAAGGCATTCAGGAAGACCATGGGAAAAGCAGAGGACAAAAGAAATGACCATTTGGAGGGAAAGAGAGCCCAGAGGAAGGAAAAATTATCAGTCGACCTCAGGCCAATGATATTCATCTGTACCAGCTGCGGAAGGGATTGTCACACGCGAGTCGTCCTCCACAGCCACAACAAATGATGTTTAATACAGAAGTGACGTACACCCTGGGTGTAGCCCATCGCCTTCCGAGACGGACGGTTGCCTATTACAATTACAACTACAGCTACAACTACAAGAGCGGGCCAGAGGCTGGGAAATCTGCGGCAACTAACTCAACTCTTGACTCACCAAAGCCTGCCCACCATCTACAAGGCACAAGTCAGGAATTTGATGGAATACTCATGCCTGGATGAGTGCAGCTCCAACAACACTCAAGTGATTGACACCATCAGGTCAAAGCAGCCCACTTGATTGGCACCCCATCCACCACCTTAAACATTCATTCCCTCTAGCACCAGTGCAGAGTGGCAACAGTGTGTAACATTTACAATACGTACTGCAGCAACTTACCAAGCCTCCTTCAACAGCACCTTCCAACCCACAAACACTACCACCAAGAAGGATAAAGGCAGCAGACGCATGGGAACATCACCACCTTCAAGTTCCCCTCCAAGTCACACACCATCTTGACTTGGCACTGTACCGCCATTCCTTCACTGTTGCAGGGTCAAAAACCAGGAACACCCTCCCAACAAGCACTGTGGAGGTGCCAGAGGATTGAACAGTGGCAAATGTGACTTCCTATTTCAACAAAGGGTGTAAGGACAATCCAGGTAACTACAGGCCAGTTAGATTAACAGCAGTGGTGAGTAAGGTTTTAGGAACAATAATTAGGGGAAAAAAGCAACAGTCACTTGGAGAGATTTGAGTTAATTGAGGAGAGTGAGCATGGATTAATAAATGGGAGTTCATGCTTGACTAACTGCATTTTTTGATGAACAAACAGAAGGATGATGGATTTTAAGACAGGATGGATGGATGGATTAAGAATGGATGAGAAGGTACCACATAAAAGGGCGGTGAACAAAATTGAGGTTCATGGAATAGGAGACTCTCTGTCCAATTGGATAGAAAATTGCCTGAAGGACAGAAAATAAAGAGTCGTAGTAAATGGTTCTTTGGCAGACTGGAGGATAGTCGACAGTGGGTGTTCTCCAATGGTCACTGCGAGAACCACTGCTTTTCCTGCGATATGTAAATGACTAGGATCTTGGAATATAGAGTAGAATCTCAAAATATACCGAAAGCACCAAACCTGAAAGAGTGGTAAACAGTGAGGATGAAATGACCTGCCTGCAACAGGACAGTGATAGGCAGAATGGGCAGACAGGTGGCAGATGGAATTTAATATGACTTGTGTGAGGTGATGCACTTGAGCAGAAGGAACAGGGAGAGGCAATATATACTTAATGGCACAGTTCTAAAGAGAGCTAAAAATAATACTTTTTGCAAATGGCTTGTTGGTCTGGGGGTATGTTTTTCACTTTGGGTGTGTGATTGGATAGCATGTGAAAGGTCCTGTTTTCAAATCCTGCATGACCTCTACTTCATTTGTGTTTTTAGTTGAAGGTCATTGATTGGTTGCAGCCTTACAAAAAGCGGAGTTGACTTTCACACGGAGCCTATTTGAGGACCAGAGAACTGGATTCAAAGAGCCTGTTGACAAAATTGAAATGAACTAAATGTACAGATTGCCAAGTGTGTGTATGAAGGTGAAGCAGTAACTGAGAGCTGGATCCAAAAACTACAGGACTGGGTTCTGGTGTGGAATGGAATTCTTCTGTGTTTCTGTTGTTTGTCTTGGATTAACTCATCGATTTTTTGTTTTTCACTTTGCCGATGCGTTTGAATAATTGTGGATCCTTCTTCAGGGTATTTTCTTTCACCAGGTAGTTCTGACCTCTGATGATGTTGATCGTAATCAGCTTCAACTCGCTGATAGTTTTGGAAGTGAGCAGATTTCCTTTGCTTGAGTCTGCAACATGTAACTCACTCTGACATGTGGATCCATGGCAGGATTTGAAAGCTGCCCCAGCATCGGAGCATACATTGCATCCATACAATAAGAGACCGAGTAGAAGTGATAGTTCAGTCAGTCGAACATGAGACTTTTCATCTCAGGGTTGTGAGTTTGAGTGCCATTCTGTTTCTCCATTTTTTTAGGCTTCACTAGCAGAGAGTACAAGGAGTGTTTGCAATGAAATTCAACAACAGTATGAGAAAGTCTCACTTTGATTCGGGAATCTTATCTCTCTGCAGCATCTCACTGTGAAAGATTGAACTTTATCTCATTTCATTGTCAGCTCAGAGTCACTGCGGCTCAGTGGGACTTCTGGCTGACTCCCGCTTCACAATCCATCAGTACTGAGAAAGCAATGGGGAATATTACTCACATGTTGTGTTCTGTAACCTTTTGGAAAAAATTGAATTATGTATTTTCTTCCAAAACATTCATTCTCAGTTCTGGGAAAAATAGAGAATATGATTGACTGTATCAGTAAGTGGGAAAAGTTAAAATATGCTGTGACCAGTGGAGAAATGGGATGAGAATAAATAGTAGCAAAATACTGCGGATGCTGGAAATCTGAAATAAAAACAATAAATGCTGGAACCACTCAGCAGGTCTGGCAGCATCTGTGGAAAGAGAAGCAGAGTTAACGTTTCGGGTCAATGACTTAGCTTAGTTGGTTACAGCACCTGTCTAGTAAACAGGAGATCCTGGGTTCAACTCCCAGCAGAGCCTTATTACAGTGTGCTTTAGAAGTTTCCTAATCAATAATTTTATCCATGTCTTGTGAACTTTGACTTCGAATTCAAATTTCATAATGAATTTCAGTCACAGGAGAAAACAGCCATTGTGAAGGATCTGAGTTTGGAATGGCTGTTCCTCCTTGTACAGAAATTCAGTGCTGATATTTCAAAGGCAACTTCTTTCAAAGAAGTTTGTTCACAGATGCATTCAACCTGGAAAAAAGCTCGACATTCATCTCACTGAAGGAAAGTGTGACCGTGTTGTATGTTTCAGAGTGTTTCTGTCGTTATGTGTTGCTTTCAACCGTGACTGGGACATGACGCAAGCGAGAGGGTTGAGCCGAGGTTTGGAATATTTGTCAGTCAGGAACAAGAAAAATCAAAGGAAGCGAATAAGAAAACCTGTGTCTCATGTGGTTACCGAGAGACGGTGAGAAGATATTAAACTTTGTTCTATTCAATACAGCTGTGATTAACTTTGACCTTTTCTGCCTTTTGTAAACAGTATTTGAAGTGTCTCGGGAACAGTGTTCAGTGGGGTCTGGGTGAGCAGTTGCGGAGTGTAACAGGGTCAGGGATGGATGCAGGAAGTTCTCTGACAGTCTCTCTCTCTCTCGCTGATGGGTTTGAGTTGATTTTCAACTGGCAGCTGTTGGTGTTTCAATAAATGAAACAAGTTCCCTCCACCCATTTTTTGGACAGACAGTGTATTACAAGGATGTAAAGGGTTAATGCTGAAAACAGTGGGATCAACCCCTCCCACTGTCAGAGTGATGATGTAACAGTCACATGAGATGAGGTTTGTGAGGAGAGAGCAGCACCAAGGATGTCAGTTTCGGAGGCTTGATGAGTGTGTATATAGTATTGTGTAAATTAGAAAAGAGTTCTTAGTTCTTTCAGCTGGAAATGTGTCCAGAAAATATCGAGAAACTCACAATTTTATTATTCAGGAGTCGAGACACAGATATTAATTCCAAGTGACAGTTCTGGGTTCATTTAACAAAAAAAAACGGTAGAGAATAATATCACTCACTGATTGAAATCCCCCAGTGAGGAGACAGTTAAACAGGTGATCTATTGGGGCATCCTTCGATCCAAGGTTTCGGCAGCATTTAATCTCTCTTTTTGGTGAAATTCTTTGTTATTTGCATCTTCTTTTTAATCCAGCTTTGATGGGTGGGTGAAAAAACTCAAAAAAACTGAACAGTTCCATCCTTTCTTTTCTTCCTTCTTCCCTTCTTTCCATCAGTTTCGTTTTTCTGTCCCAGATCAATATAATGATGAGAATCCCAATTTAATCTGCTGTTTTATCCATTCCAATCAAAATTCAACATTCCAATCAAATCTATTTGTTATTCCACAGTCTTTTACTCTGTTGTATTCTCTCACAGTCTGTTTGATGATCAATGTTACATCTCACTCTGTCCTGGTGAAGATCAGAAGCAGTGATATCTGTTTACACCACCCGACAAGTCGGCCTGAAGCTGTGCCTCGCCGATCATGTGGAGTTAGGAACATCGGAACATAGGAGCAGGAGTCGGCCATTCAGCCCATCGAGCCTGCCCCACCATTCAATATGATCATGGTTGATCATCCACTTCAATGCCCTTTTCCCCACACTTTCCTCATATTCCCTTACACCATTTGTATTTAGAAATCTGTCAATCTCTGCTTTAAACATACTCAATGACTGAGCTTCCACAGCCCTCTGGGGTAAAGAATTCCAAAGATTCACAACCTTCTGAGTAACAACATTTCTCCTCATCTCTGTCCCATGTGTCCTTGGGGGTGCTTTTGCTAACGCTGTTGGGGAGGGTTTAAACTAATGTGGCAGGGGGATGGGAACCAAATGAGGAGGTCAGTGGACAGTAAGGAGGTAGTAACTAAAGCCTGTAAGGAACCAGATATTGAAGTCAGCGTGACTAAGGGGAAGAGTAGGCAGGGAGCAGATGATGAACGCAGAGGGACTGGTGGTCTGAGGTGCATTTGTTTTAATGCAAGAAGCGTAGTAGGTGAGGCAGATGAACTTAGGGCTTAGATTAGGACCTGGGAGTATGATGTTATTGCTATTACTGAGACTTGGTTGAGGGAAGGGCACGATTGGCAACTAAATATCCCAGGATATCGATGCTTCAGGCGGGATAGAGAGGGAGGTAAAAGGGGTGGAGGAGTTGCATTACTGGTCAAAGAGGATATCACAGCTGTGCTGAAGGAGGGCACTATGGAGGACTCGAGCAGTGAGGCAATATGGGCAGAACTCAGAAATAGGAAGGGTGCGGTAACAATGTTGGGGCTGTACTGCAGGCCTCCCAACAGCAAGCATGAGATAGAGGTACAAATATGTGAACAGATTATGGAAAGATGTAGGAGCAACAGGGTGGTGGTGATAGGAGATTTTAATTTTCCCAACATTGACTGGGATTCACTTAGTGTTAGAGGTCTAGATGGAGCAGAATTTGTAAGGAGCATCCAGGAAGGTTTTCCAGAGCAGTATGTAAATAGTCCAACTCGGGAAGGGGCCAGACTGGACCTGGTGTTGGGGAATGAGCCCGGCCAGGTGGTTGAAGTTTCAGTAGGGGACTACTTTGGGAATAGTGATCACAATTCCGTAAGTCTTAGAATACTCATGGACAAAGATGAGAGTGGTCCGAAAGGAAGAGTGCTAAATTGGGGGAAGGCCAACGATACCAACATTCGGCAGGAGCTGGGGAATGTAGAGTGGGAGCAGCTGTTTGAAGATAAATCCACATTTGATATGTGGGAGGCTTTTAAAGAGAGGTTGATTTAGCGTGCAAGAGAGACATGTTCCTGTGAAAATGAGGGATAGAAATGGCAAGATATGGGAACCATGGATGACAGGTGAAATTGTGAAACTAGCTAAGAGGAAAAAGGAAGCATAAATAAGGTCGAGGCAGCTGAAGAAAGACGAAGCTTTGGAAGAATATTGGGAATGTAGGACCAATCTGAAACGAGGAATTAAGAGGGCTAAAAGGGGTCATGAAATATCTTTAGCAAACAAGGTTAAGGAAAATCCCAAAGCCTTTTATTCATATATAAGGAGCAAGAGGGTAACTAGCGAAAGGATTGGCCCACTCAAGGACAAAGGAGAAAAATTATGCGTGGAGTCAGAGAAAATGGGTGAGATTCTAAATGAGTACTTTGCATCGGTATTCACCGAGGAGAGGGACATGACAGATGTTGAGGTTAGGGATAGATGTTTGATTACTCTACGTCAAGTCGGCATAAGGAGGGAGGAAGTGTTGGGTATTCCAAAAGGCATTAAGGTGGACAAGTCCCCAGGTCCGGATGGGATCTATCCCAGGTTACTGAGGGAAGCGAGAGAGGAAATAGCTGGGGCCTTGACAGATATCTTTGCAGCATCCTTAAACACGGGTGAGGTCCCGGAGGACTGGAGAATTGCTAATGTTGTTCCCTTGTTTAAGAAGGGTAGCAGGGATAATCCAGGTAATTATAGACCGGTGAGCCTGACGTCAGTGGTAGGGAAGCTTCTGGAGAAGATACTTAGGGATTGGATCTATTCCCATTTGGAAGAAAATGGGCTTATCAGTGATAGGCAACATGGTTTTGTGCAGGGAAGGTCATGTCTTACCAACTTAATAGAATTCTTTGAGGAAGTGACAAAATTGATTGATGAGGGAAGGGCTGTAGCTGTCATGTACATGGACTTCAGTAAGGCGTTTGATAAGGTTCCCCATGGTAGGTTGATGGAGAAATTGAAGTCGCATGGGGTCCAGGGTGTACTAGCTAGATGGATAAAGAACTGGCTGGGCAACAGGAGACAGAGAGTAGCAGTGGAAGGGAGTTTTTCAAAATGGAGACGTGTGACCAGTGGTGTTCCACAGGGACCCGTGCTGGGACCACTGTTGTTTGTGATATACATAAATGATTTGGAGGAAAGTATAGGTGGTCTGATTAGCAAGGTTGCAGACGACACTAAGATTGGTGGAGTAGCAGATAGTGAAGGGGACTGTCAGAGGATACAGCAGAATATGGATAGGTTGGAGAGTTGGGCAGAGAAATGGCAGATGGAGTTCAATCCGGGCAAATGCGAGGTGGTGCATTTTGTAGGATCCAATTCAAGAGTGAACTATACAATAAATGGAAAAGTCCTGGGGAATATTGATGTACAGAGAGATTTGGGTGTTCAGGTCCATTGTTCCCTGAAGGTGGCAACGCAGGTCAATGGAGTGGTCAAGAAGGCATACGGCATGCTTTCCTTCATCGGACGGGGTATTGAGTACAAGAGTTGGCAGGTCATGTTACAGTTGTATAAGACTTTGGTTCGGCCACATTTGGAATACTGCGTGCAGTTCTGGTCGCCACATTACCAAAAGAATGTAGATGCTTTGGAGAGGGTGCAGAGGAGGTTCACCAGGATGTTGCCTGGTATGGAGGGCGCTAGCTATGAAGAGAGGTTGAGTAGATTAGGATTATTTTCATTAGAAAGGCGGAGGTTGAGGGGGGACCTGATTGAGGTGTACAAAATCATGAGAGGTATGGACAGGGTGGATAGCAAGAGGCTTTTTCCCAGAGTGGGGGATTCAATTACGAGGGGTCACGAGTTCAAAGTGAGAGGGGAAAGGTTTAGGGGGGATATGCGTGGAAGGTTCTTTACACAGAGGGTGGTGGGTGCCTGGAACACGTTGGTAGACGTGGACACGATCGCGTCTTTTAAGATGTATCTAGACAGATACATGAATGGGCAGGAAGCAAAGAGATACAGACCCTTAGCAAATAGGCGACAGGTTTAGATAGAGGATCTGGATCAGCGCAGGCTTGGAGGGCCGAAGGGCCTGTTCCTGTGCTGTAATTTTCTTTGTTCTTTGTTCTAAGTGGTTTCCCCATTATTTTGAAATTGCGTCCCCTGGTTCTCGACTCCCCAACCAGGAGAAACATCTCAGCTGCATCTACCCTGACTGTCCTTTAAGTATTTTGTGGGTTTCAATGGGATCACCTCTCATTCTTTGAAACTCTAGAGAATACAGCCCGATTCCCCAATCTCTCTTCATAGGACAGTCCCACCATCCCAGGAACAAGTCTGATGAACCTTTGTTGCACTCCCTCTGTGGCAATAATATCCTTCCTAAGGTCAGGGGACCAAAACTGCACACAGTACTCCAAGTGCAGTCTCACCAAGGTTCTTTACAATTGAAGCAAGAATTCACTATTCCTGTACTCAAATCCTCTTGCGATAAAGGCTAACATACTATTAGCCTTCTTAATTGCTTGCTGCACCTACATGTCAGCTTTCAGTGACTTATTGACATGGACACCCAGATCACCCTTATATTCTGTACCTCAGCTAATAAAGGAAAGGATTCCATATACCTGCTGAACCACCTTATTGACCTGTACTGTGACCTTCAGGGATCTGTGGACATTCACTCCAACGTCCCTCACTTCCTCTACACCATTCAGTGTTCTCCCATTAATTGTGTTTTGCTTTGCCTTTTTTTGCATCTGCTCTCGCTGTTCCCTGCACTCTGAGTGAACTCTTGCTCCCTCTCCTGGGCTCTTTATGCTCCATTCTGCTCTCACTGTTTCCCGCTCTCTTGATGTATCAATATTTGTTTGCCTTGTGTTTAATTTAAAATATGGATTAACTGTATTTTACAGTTGTAGGTTTTATTTGGTAGTCCTGTACAAGTTGTGGATTGTTATTTAATATTTAGCTCTGTGAAAACGATTGTGAATGAAAATATAACTTTCAATCTTATACATGGGCTGGTCTGCAAGCTCCAAGTCCTTCATTTTGTAGTAATGGAATTGATACTGTATCTTTCAGTCTTAATCTCTGTGGGATTTTTGAACTGGTATGTAATGCATGACTTGGTCTAACGTCTGATGTACATTATTGGGATTCATGGGATCATAGGAAATAGGGGCATTAGGCCATTCAGCCCATCGAGCCTGCTTCGCCATTCAAACAGATCGTGACTGATCATCTACCTCTACGCCATTTTTCCCTGCGATCTCCATATCCCTTGATCCCGTTAGTATTTAGAAATCTATCGATTTCTGTCTTGAATATGTTCAATCATTGAGGCTCCACAGCCCTCTGGGATAAAGAATTCCACAGAGTTCCCACCCACTGAGTAAAGAAATTCCTGCTCATCTCAGTCTCAAATAGCCTATCCTTATTCTGAGACTGTGTCTCCTTGTTCTAGACTCACCAGACAAAGGAAACATCCTATCCATATCTACCCTGTCACACCCTGTAAGAATTTTGTCTGTTTCAATGAGATCACCTTTCATTCTTCGAAACTCCAGAGAATTTCGGCCCAGTTTCTGCAGTCTCTCATCATAAGACAATCCCACCATCCCAGGGGATTAGTCTGGTGAATCTCCGTTGCACTCTCTCCATGACACGTCTATCCTTCCTTAGATAAGGAAACCAAAATTGTACAGAATATTCCAGGTGCGGTCTCATCTAGACTTTATACAATTGAAGCAATACATGTTTAACCATGTACTCAAATCCCCTTTCAATGAAGACAACATACCATTTGCATTATTAATTGTTTTCTGCACCTGCACACTAGCTTTTAGTGTCTCATGAACAAGGACACCCAGGTCCCTTTGGACATCAACACTTTCCAACCTCTCACCATTTAAGAAATACTCTGTCTTTCTGTTTATTCTACCAAAGTGGAGAACTTCACACTTATTCACATTATATTCCGTCTGCCATGTTCTTGCCCATTCACTTACCCTGTCCAAATCCCCTTGAAGCCTCCTTGCATTCATTCTGTACCTTTCAATCAGGTAAATTTTGTCTGTTCAATTTCAAGTTTTATTTTTTAAATGTGGCCATGGTGACAGAGTTTATTTAGATCTGACAGTGTGTTTGTTTTTGGACTGCGATTGATGTATCAACCTATCAGCTGTACTGAATTGGAGTGAAATGGAATCAACTTCTGTCTCTCCTGCTGTTGTTTGACTGAATGAAAATGTGTCTCTTGACTTTGGGATCAGTGTCTGACTACTTCTTTTGTTTGTTCCAGTGGAACTGATGAGCTGGCAGTATCTCTGTGCTTTGGGAGTGATCCTGTACCGACTGTGTGTTGGCACGAAACAAAAACAAGAAATGCTGGAATCACTCAGCAGGTCTGGCAGCATCTGTGGAAAGAGAAGCAGAGTTAACGTTTCGGGTCAGTGACCCTTCTTCGGAATGTTCGAAACGTTAACTCTGCTTCTCTTTCCACAGATGCTGCCAGACCTGCTGAGTGATTGCAGCATTTCTTGTTTTTGTTTCAGATTTCCAGCATCCGCAGTATTTTGCTTTTATTTTAGTGTGTTGGAAAAAGCTCGCTGCACTTTTCTTTGTGTCCAAGAATAACCACATCCATTCAGGTTCCAAAGCAGTGGCTGCTGGAAGCAGATGCTGTTTGTTCCCTTCCCCCAGGACCGGGAAGTCTCCATTCGCAGCTGATTTAAACCATCTTCCCCTGATTGAGTGAATGACCACACAGACTGGGTTGGGGAAAGGCTGCGCATGCGCTCCACTCCTCATTGTGACGTCTCACTGGGGGCGGTGCTGCATCGCGCCTGCGCAGATCCCTGCAGCAATTCAGCATTCAAACATCAATGGGAACTTTCCCCATTTGACCCTCATCAAAGTCCCAAAGAAAGTGAAGAGGGGCTTGGACTGGAGGGAGGGAGGGGCGGGGTAGGGAGAACCGAGAACCCAGAAAGCTGCCCACTTGCCCCATTTACATGCTCAATTTGTGGTCATTTCCTGCAGGGGGTTTGTTATTATTGAGCCCCTCCTGGTAAAACAATCCAATAGAAAGAGGGGAGAAAGGAGGGAGCTGGTGTGTTTGCTGGGACCTTGCAGAATTCATTTCAGCAGCAAAAGTCCCGGGTTATATTAACCCGAGTGAAACACGCTGTCAGTGAGAGGAAAACCGAACGGCCCTTTTCATCTTTTCATTGGACACAAAGTAGAGCCGGAAGTGCGGCGAGCAGAGCAGGCACACAAGCTCAATGACAGGAGAGCTCGGCCGTCCCTGAGTTTCAGCTCCCGGCTCTTACATTTCCTCATCCACACTGTCTTTACTGTGGATGTTCAGGGGTTCCTTGTCGGATATGAGGACTGTATCCATTAAACATTCTGAGCCAGGAGATCCACACACTCTCTGTTATCAAGATTTATGGGCAGGAATGTTTCAAATCTTTGTCTATTAAATCATTGTATTATTAACTGAACTAATGAGGCAATCAGTTCATTATTTGAGTTCTCTCTGTGACCGCGTGGGTTTCCGCCGGGTGCTCCGGTTTCCTCCCACAGCCAAAGACTTGCAGATTGATAGGTAAATTGGCCATTGTAAATTGCCCCTAGTGTAGAGAGGTGGGAGAAGAATGGTGGGGGATGTGACAGGGAATGTAGGATGAATGTAGGATTAGTATAAATGGGTGGTTGTTGGTTGACATAGACTTGATGGGCCGAAGGGCCTGTTTCAGTGCTGCATCTATTAATAAATAACTGATTTTTTTGATGAAGTAACAGAAAAGGTTGATGAAAGGAAAGCAATGGATGTTGCCTATATGGATTTTAAGAAAGCGTTTGACAAACTACCACATAAAAGGCTGGGTAACAAAACTCAGGCTCCTGGAATAGGAGGGTCAGTATCTGCTTCGATTAAAAAATGGATGAAATATCAAGAAAAGCGAGTTGTGATATTTGGTTGTTTTTCAGAATGGAAGATGGTGAACAGTGATGTCCACAAGGGTCAGTGTCAGGACCACCATATATAGAAATGACTCGAATATTGGAATCACAGAATCACAGAATTGTTACTACACAGAAGGAGGCCATTTGGCCCATCATGTCTGCACTGACTCTCCAAATGAGCAATTCCACTCATGTCACTTCCCCGTCCACTCCCCATAATCCTGCACATTCTTCCTTTTCAGAGAACAGTCTAATTCCCCTTTGAATTCTTCAACTGAACCTGCCTCCATCACATTCTCAGGCAGTTCATACTTTAACCACTCGCTGTGTGAAAAAGTTTTTCCTCATGTCGCTTTTGCTTCTTTTACCAATTACTTTAAATCTGTGCCCTCTCGTTCTCAATCCTTTCACAAGTGGGAACAGTTTCTCCCTATCCACTCTGTCCACACCCCTCATCATTTTGAATACCACTATGAAATCTCCTCTTAGCCTTCTTTTCTCCAAGGAAAACAGTCCTAACTTCTCCAATCTATCTTCATAACTGAAGTTCCTCATCCCTGGAACCATTCTTATGAATCTTTTCCATAATCTCTCCAATGCCTTCACATCTTTCCTAAAGTGTGCGCCCAGAACTGGACTCAGTACTTCAGCTGAGTCCAGTGTCTTATACAAGTTCAACATGACCTCCTTGTTCTTGTACTCTATGCCTCTATCACTAAAGCCGAGGATACTGTATGCTTTACTAACCGCTCTCTCAATCAATGACTTATACCCCCAGGTCCCTCTGCTCCTGGACCCCCTTTAGAATTGTACGCTTTATTCTATATTGTCTCTCCATGTTCTTCCTACCAAAATGAATCAATTCACATTTCTCTGCATTGAACTTCACCTGTCATCTGTCCTCCCATTCCACCAACTTGTCTATGTCCTTTTGAAGTTCTGCACTATCATCCTTACAGTTCACAATGCTTCCAATTTTCGTATCATCCATAAACTTTGAAATTCTGCCCTGTACACCAAGGTCTAGGTCATTAATATATATCAGGAAAGGCAAGAGTCCCAACACTGACTCCTGGGGAACTCCACTACAAACCTTCCTCTAGTCCGAAGAACATCCATTGCTCACTACTCTTTGTTTCCTGTCACTCAGCCAATTCCATATCCATGTTACTACTGTCCCTTTTATTCCATGAGTTATAACTTTGCTCACAAGTCTGTTGTGTTGCATTGCATCAAACTCCTTTTGAAAGTCAATAAAAGCAAAATACTGCAGATGCTAGAAATCTGAAATATAAACAAAAAGTGCTGGAAGTACTCAGCAGGTCTGTCAGCATCTGTGGAGAGAGAAACAGAGTTAATGTTTCAGCTCAGTGACCTTTCAGATGCTGCCAGACTTTTTGAAAGTCCATGTACACCACATCAACAGCATTGCCCTCATCAACCCTCTCTGTTACCTCATCAAAAAACTCCAGAAGGACAGTTAAACATGATTTTCCCTTAAGAAATCCATGCTGGCTTTCTTGAATTAACCCACATTTGTCCATGGGACTATTAATTTTGTCCCGAATTATTCTTTCGAGAAGTTTTCCCACCACCAAAATTGAACTGACTGGGGAGTGAGACGAGGTGAGTTGCTCCAACAGAGATCCAGCACGGGTTCGACAGGCCGAACGACCTCCTTCTGTGCTGTAGCCATTCTATGATTGTATGATTCTAGCGACAACTGTTGATGGAGAGGCAGTGATGCAGGAATGGGTTGACAGAAAGGGGAAAGTCTGGGCTGGTGTGTGTTTGCAGCATTTGCAGCTTGTGTTCGGGTTTGTGAATAAAGGTGATTTGGAAGCTGTGTTCCAAATTGAAGTGTTTGTTGGAAGCAAGAAGTTGATGCAAATTAAGATTAAAACGTGTTGAGATGAAGCATGGTGTGATTGTGCGCAGCAGTAAATATAGTGTTGGTGAATTATTTGTGTTAATAAACTTCCACTGCGCCCTCTGCTGCAGGCTGCTGTTTATATCCAGCTGTGTATTAGTGCTGTGTGTTCGCGAGATAAATGTTTGTTTCAACGCTGTTTATAAAGCAATAGCATTGCACTCAAACAGTCCCAGACATAGCAACACACGTACAAAAGCAAAATACTGCAGATGCTGGAAATCTGAAACATAAACAGAAAATGCTTGAAATAGTCAGCAGGTCTGGCGGCATCTGTGGAGAAAGAAACAAAGTTAATGTGAGCTAAGGAAACCGACCTGAACTGTTAACTGTTTCTCTCTGCACAGATGCTGCCAGACCTACTGAGCATTTCCAGCATTTTCTGTTTTTATTACAGCAACACAGGTGTTGGGAGGCTCAGCCTGGCTACACAATGTTACAAGGACGCTGAGTAACACCATCGACAACGGGACAGAGAGAAAAACACACAGAAAACCAAGAATAGACGATGAGGAAGCAAAAGTGAGGGACAGAGAGAGAGGCAACGAGACTGAGATGGATAAACAAGGCATTTGTATGATTGTGTTCTCCCTGTTATCTGAAGGTATTTCCTGTTGTGTAAATATGTTTTCTGTTGTGTAAATATGTCCCCTGTTGTTGTGTAAAGGTTTTCCCTATTATTGTTTTATTTTCTGTTGCTGACCGTCTCCTGACTGTGACCATTTGCCCTGGTTTTATTGTGGCCAACATCACCATCTGGTGGTGGAGCAGAGGCTCTGCAGGAAGGGGTTGACAAAGGGGGAGAGACACGGCTGGTCCGTGTTTGCAGTTTGTGCAGCTTGTGTTCGTGTGAGCAAAAGTGAGTTGTTACTGATTGATGTGTTCACGAGAAGAAAAAAGCTGATTGCAGTAGAGTGCCTCAGGAAGCATCCTGTTATGATGTTTTAAAAGTGAACTGTTTGTGTTGCTACCGAACATAAATAGCAGAGAACGCTTCCGCTGCGCCACTCAGCTAACTACTGTTTTAAATTTTAGCTGCCTGTTAGTGAAATATGTTCATTTCCCCAATGTTTTTATAAAAATAGGATTGTCGTCTGAATGCTCAAGAATCCCAGACTCAGCAACACACGTGCTGACGGACTCACCCTCATTGCACAATGACACAAGGACAGTGAGTCACAGCACCGACAATGATGCAGGCAGAGAAATACACACAGAAAACCAGGAAGAGATTATCAGGACCCAGAAAGGAACAGACAGAGAAAGACACACAGAAAACCAGGCAGAGACAGCGAGAGACCAATGATTTATGTAATCGTGTTCTCTATTGTGTAAACATGTCCCCTGTGTTTTTAAAATATTTTTCCTGCTGTGTAATATGTTCTCTGTTGTGTTACTGTATTCGCTGTTGTGTAAAGATGTTCTCTGTTATTGTGTAAAATGGTTCCCTGTTGGTTAAAGATCTTCTTACTTGTGTAAATATGATCCATCTTGTGTAAAAGTGTTCTGGGTTGTTTAAATATGTTCCCTGCTCTGCAATGTCGAGCTCAGTCTGCACTGATGGAATTGCTACAGTATCTTCCAGTCTGATACTGGATGAGGGCTGGAATGTGATCCAACGCACAGTCTTTACAAATTAAATTGCTATTGTATCTTTTATTTTCACAATCCAGGGGGAGTTTTAAACTGAATTCTCAGTTTGTATCTCAGGTTATACTATCTTTCAGATTCTCTCAATTTGATATCACACTTGAGATTTAGACTTAAGAAAGGATGTACTGGCATTGGAGGAGTTCAAAAGAGATTCACTCAGCTGATTCCTGAGATGAAGGGGTTGACTTATCAAGAACGGCTAAACAGGTTATTCATTCGTGTTTAGAAGAATGAGGGGTGATCTTTTTGAAACAAACAAGATTCTGAGGGTGCTTAACAGAGTAAAGAAGGGCCTCTGACCTGAAACATTAACTCTGCTTCTCTCTTCACAGATGCTGCCAGACCTGCTGAGTATTTCCAGCATTTCTTGTTTTTATTAACAGGGTCGATGTTGAGAAGATGTTTCCACTAGTGGGGGAATCTCAAACAAGGCGACATAGTTACAGAATAAGGGGACACTCATTTAAAACTGAGATGCAAAGGAATTTCTTCTCTCAGAGGGTAGTGAATGTCTGGAATTATCTACCCCAGACAGTTGTGGAGACGAGATCACTGAAAGTATTTAAAGAGGAAATAGATAGATTTTTGAAATATTGGAGAGTTGAGGGCTATGAAGAGCTGGCATGAAAGAGGAATTGAGGTCTGGGGCAGATCAGCCATGATCTTACTGAATGGCGGGGCAGGCTTGAGGGGCCGAATGGCCTACTCCTGCTCCTATTTCTTATGTTATGTTATATCTAATGTATATGTCAGGATGCTCTATGGGAATTAATACTGAAACTTATAAACTCATAATGTGTGTCAATATTGGGCTGGTATTTAACTTGAATCTCAGAGTACATTATTGTGGTTAATTCTGTAACTTTGAAATGGGAACTCTGTGCTATAATGAAAACAAGAAATGCTGGAAATACTCAGCAGGTCTGGCAGCATCTGCATAGAGAGAAGCAGAGTTAACGTTTCAGGTCAGTGACCTTTCATCAGATGTGAAACTGATCAATCCACTGTTACAAATACTCCATCTCAGACTCCCTCCTGACAGTAACTAATCCTTTCACAGAGACTGTGGGTGGTTCTGAAAAGAGCCTTTGGGTTATGAAATGACATTTTTCCACTTTACTTTTTCTGGGAGTTCTGAGCGCTGAGAATGATTCTCACTGACATGTACAGGGCAACAGACCGACTGATTTGACATAACGGTGTAACTAATGTTTGGGCTAACTCATGGCATCTGGTCAAACATGGGCAAGGAAACCTCCTGCTGATTATCACCTACCACCCCCTCCCAACCACACCCTCTCCCCGCCCCTCAGCTGATGAGTCAGTACTCCTCTATGTTGATCACCACTTGGAGGGAGCACTGAGGTGGAACAGCGCGCAGAATGTAGTCTGGCTGGGGGATGTCAATGTCCATCACTATGAGTGGCTCGGTAGCACCACTACTGACCATGCTGGCCGAGTCCTAAAGGACATAGCTGCTCGATTGGGTCTGCAGTAGGTGATGAGGGAACTAACAAGAGGGAAAAACATACTTGACCTCATCCTCACCAATCTGCCTGCCGCAGATGCATCTGTCAATGACAGTATTGGTAGGAGTGACCACTGCACAATCCTTGTGGAGATGAAGTCCCGTCTTCACATTGAGGATACCCTGCATTGTGTTGTGTGCCACTACCACTGTGCTAAATGGGATAGATTTTGAACAGATCTGGCAATGCGTAGCTGGGCATCCATGAGGTGCTGTGGACCATTAGCAGCGGCAGAATTGCACTCAACCACAATCTGTCACCTCATGGCCCGGCATATTCCCCCACTCTAACATTACCAACAAGCTGTGGATCAACCCGAATTCAATGAAGAGTGCAGGAGGACATGCCAGGAGAAGCACCAGGCATACCTTGAAATGAGGCGTCAGCCTGATGAAGCTACAGCCCAGGACTACTTTCATGCCAAACAGCAGAAGCAGCATGTAATAGACAGGGCTAAGTGATCCCACAACCAACGGATCAGATCGACACCCTGCCACATCCAATGATGAATGGTGGTGGACAATTAAACAACCAACAGGAGGAGGTGGCTCCACAAATATCCCCAACCTCAATGATGGGGGAGCCCAGCACATCAGTGCAAAAGACAAGGATGAAGAATTTGCAACAATCTTCAGCCAGAAGTGCCGGGTTGATGATCCATCTCGGCCTCCTCCTGAAGTCCCCAGCATCACAGATGCCAGTCTTCAGCCAATTCAGTTCACTCCGGGTGATATCAAGAAACGAATGAAGGCATTGGATACAGCAAAGGCTACAGGCCCTGGCAATATTCCGGCAATGGTACTGAAGACCTGTGCTCCAGAACTTGCCGCGCCCCTAGCCAAGCTGTTCCAGTACAGCTACAACACTGGCATCGACTCGGCAATGTGGAAAATTGCCCAGGTATGTACTGTACACAGACAGCAGGACAAATCCAACCCAGCCAATTGCTGCCGCATCGGTGTACTCTCAATCATCAGTATAGTGATGGAAGGTGTCATCGACAGTGATATCAAGTGGCACTTGCTTCACAATAACGTGTTCAGTAACACTCAGTTGGGTTCCACCAGGGCCATTCAGCTCCTGACCTCATTACAGCCTTGGTTCAAACAAGGACAAAAGAGCTGAACTCAAGAGGTGAGGTGAGAGTGTCTGCCCTTGACATCAAGGTAGCATTTGACTGAGTATGGCATCATGGAGCCAGAGCAAAACTGGAGTCAATGGGAATCAAGAGGAAAACTCTCCACTGGTTGGAATTGTACCTATCACAAAGGAAAATGGTTGCGATTGTTGGAGGTCAATCATCTCAGCTCCAGGACATTACTGCTGGAGTTCCTCAGGGTAGTATCCTCGGCTCACCCTTCTTCACTACTTCATCAGTGACCTTCCTTCAATCATCAGGTCAGAAGTGGGGATGTTTGCTGATGATTGCAACATTCAGCACCATTCGCGACTCCAAAGATACTGAAGAGGTCCATGCAGAAATGCAGCAAGACCTGGACAATATCCAGGCTTGGGCTGATAAGTGGCAAGTAACATTCATGCCACACAAGTACCAGGCAATGACCATCTCCAACAAGAGAGAATCTAACCATCTCCCATTGACATTCAACAGCATTACGATCGCTGAATCCCCCATTATCAACTTCCTGGGCGTTCCCATTGACCAGAAACTGAACTGGAGTAGCCTTATAAATAGTGTGACTACATGAGCTGGTCAGAGGGTAGGAATCATGCGGTGAGTAACTCACCTCCTGACTCCCAAAGCCTGTCCATCATTTACAAGGCACAAGTCTGGAGTGTGATGGAATACTCTCCACTTGCCTGGGTGGGTGCAGCTCCAACAACACTCAAGAAGCTCGACACCATCCAGGACAAAACAACATGCTTGATTGGCACCCCATCCACAACATTCACTCCCTCCACCACTGACGTACAGTGGCAGCAGTGTGTACCATCTACAAGATGCACTGCAACAATGCACCAAGGCTACTCAGGCAGCACCTTCCAAACCTGCATCCTCTATTGCCTAGAAGGACAAGGGCAGCAGATGCATGGGAACACCACCACCTGAAAGTTCTCCTCCAAGCTACACATCATCCTGACTTGGAACTATATCGCCATTCCTTCACTGTCGCTGGGTCAAAATCCTGGAACTCCCTTCCTAATAGCACTGTGGGTGTACCTACCCCACATGGACTGCAGTGGTTCAAGAAGGAAGCTCACCACCACCTTCTCATGGGCAATTAGGGATGGACAATAAATGCTGGCCTGGCTGGCGACGTCCACATCCCATGAAACAAATAATTAAATACAATAACAGCTCATCTCAATTCCTGGCATTTCTAAATCCCACCAGTCCAACATAAGCTGAACAATTATTGCATGTTGTGATTGACGGTCTGATCTGTAAACTGCACTGTATCACAGATTGCTGACATTTGCTAACTGGAAGTGAGAACTGCAAAATCGGGACAGTAGTTCACATAGTCTGTCAGTGTGAAAGAATCAGGCAATGTGAGGTAATAGAATTTGTCTGTAAATGTTACACTCATATTGCTTTATATTTTTATATTGAAAATGAAAGTAATCATTTCGTGAAAATAGTGACATGTTGTCCAAACTTTGGTAGCCAGTTGTTTTTGTCTTGCACTCAGCAGGGCAATCCACAAGAATACCAATTTAAAGGAAAACAACAACTTTCTTCTGTATGAGAATAGAGTTCTGATTGGTTGGCAAGTGAACTCTGATTGGGCGAGGCATTGCCATTCAGAATGCACCAGTTTATGGTAACTGACAGATAACTGCCCAGCTTTGTTTGAAATTTAAACCAGGCAGCTTGACTCTGATTGGTCAGGGCATTGCCCTGAGGAATCAGCCAGTGAATGCTGTCACTTATTTTGTTTAGCTGAAACTGGCACATTGTGTGTGCATGTTCTTTCTATCTGCAAAGAACAGGGCCCTGTGTATTAATATATGTAGTTTACAGTACACACCAGTGCACCACACTGCGAGCCCTACTGACAGTCTTAAATCGGTTGTCAGTGTAATTCTTAGCACACTGAAAATTATTTAGCAAATGTTGTCCTATTGTGGAATCTCATCTCATGTTGGATACTGTGTTTTGAGTTTTGCAAGCACGGGTTGGTTGGGTAGGGCCCATTGCGAACAGCGGAAGCGACATGTTATTTGATACAATCCGCCAGTTTTGGGATGTACGGTCTAGAAACCTAGCATCACACTGGTATTGAAATTCATGTATCACGTTACTTATTTGTGTGATAGACAGGACGTCTCTTTTGCTTGACAGCAGCATCCTGTTAGTGGCAAACACCACACTTGTTGCTCCTGCATAGTAACAGCAGGAAATAGCGAGCTTCACCTGTTACTCAAATACTGGGGATAAATTACCCTTCCAGGGTAATTTGAGTAGACTGGGCACTTTTCAGGGCTCAAAATGACGGCCTTCAGCCCATTTATAAGTTTGTGTGATATACAGATAGAAATGATCTGATCAGTGTAGCCATTGTAATGCAGGATGTCTTTGATTCGCCCTATTTCAGCATCAAGCTTGCATGGTGAGCAAATGGCTCAGCCCTATTTATGAGGTTGCCGATAAGACCAATCTTATAGCGCGTGGAACTGTAACAATCCCAACGCGTGCATTGACCAGTGAAGGTAGGTTTGTGGTAGACCGTGGTAGAAAACCACTCAGCAGATTTCTCAACTAGTACATCAAGGAAAGGGAGCTCATTTGACAGCTCCATTCCAAAGGTGAATTTGAGTGCAGGATGGAGCCCATGAAGACGTGCAAGGAAGTTATTTCATGCAGCTGCGGATTCAAATATAGCAAACATATCATCTACATATTGGAAATATGCAAGAGGTCGGAGGTTAGGTGTCATTCCCTTAAAAACAGGTTTGTCATGGAATCCAACAAAGATGTTTGTGAGAGCTGGGCCTGGAGGGGATCCCATGGCAACACCAGCGATACATGGTGTCAATAAAACTGAACTCAACTGTGCAAGTTGCCGAGTTCAATGAATACTGATTCACACAATGGTGACGGGTCGAGATTGCCATGATATAGCACTGCAGTGCAAATATCTATGGCTTCCTGAAGTGGTACATTGGTGAATAGTCTAGCAATGTCAAATGACACATGGACACGGCATTGCTATCGATATGCAAGTCCTGTATGGTCTTCACAAATGTGAAGGAATCCTTCACTGTGCATGTGGAGAACTTGCTCAAAAACTGGTTGTAACAATTTGCCCAACCATTTGGCAAATTCATTTCAGGATATTATTTACATTACTTCAAATAAAGAAAACACAACGACACAAAGAACTGAGCACAACGCTGAAAGTTTCACAGCAAATAGTCAAATGGGAAAAGGATGAAATACAGAAAGAAAAAGCCTAAAATACTGAAAACACTCAGCCAGTCCGGAAACAACTGTGGAGAAGAGAAGCTCGGGTTAATGGTCCAGTTCTGTGACCCTTCTATAGACCTGAAACATTGCTCCTCCTTTCCTCTCTCCACAGATACTGCTGGAACTGCCGAGCGTTTCCAGAATCATCTGTTATTATTCAGATAAGATCACAGCTGATCTCCTACATCAACTCCATCTTACCACACGAGCACAGATCCCTTGATTCCCTTAGTATCCAAAAGCCTATCGATCTCTCTCTTGGATATACCCAATAATTGAGCATCCACATCTCTAGAGTCACAGAGAGATACAGCACTGAAAAAGGCCCTTCGGCTCACCGAGTCTGTGCCGACCAACAATCACCCATTTATACTAATCCTACATTCATCCCATATTCCCTACCACGTTCCCACCATTCTCCTACCACCTATCTACACTAGGGGCAATTTACAATGGCCAATTTACCTATCAACCTGCAAGTCTTTGGCTGTGGGAGGAAACCGGAGCACCCGGCGGAAACCCACGGGGTCACAGAGAGAACTTGCAAACTCCACACAGGCAATACCCTGAACAGAACCGAGGTCACAGGAGCTGTGAGGCTGCGGTGCTAACCACTGTGTGTAGAGAATTCCAAAGATTCACAATACTTTGAGTGAAAAGAAATTCTCCTCTTCTCAGTCCTAAATAATTGAGCCATTTATACTGAGACTGGGATCCCTAGTTCTAGATTCCCCAGCCAGAGGAAACATCCTCCCAGCATTTACCCTGTTAAATCCCTTAAGAATTTTAGGTGCCAGTAAGATTACCTCTCACTCTTCTAAATTCTGAGGAATATATTTTTTTTAATTTCCAAAATTTAGTTTATTCATAAAAATCTGTAAAAAT
Organism: Heterodontus francisci; assembly: GCF_036365525.1. NCBI lineage: Eukaryota > Metazoa > Chordata > Chondrichthyes > Heterodontiformes > Heterodontidae > Heterodontus > Heterodontus francisci. The sequence continues at coordinate 444,320 of NW_027141369.1, read as the reverse complement.
TACATTGCCAAACAGTTTCAAAACAGCACCAAAAAATACAAACATTGCAAGGGAGATCAGTTTCCTTCAATACTGTCATGAGTTTCTTCACAACCCTTCCATTTCACAATTGTCATGCCAATTACAGATTTACATTTACAGCAATTGAAAATATCAACGATACAGTTCGAGTGGCTTCCCATGGATCCAGCCCCTCAGTTCAGCTTGGTGGGGGAACCTTACACAGTGGTCTTTCCTCATTGAGCCTTTGCTGCGACTGCCCCAAGCTTTAGTGCGTCCCTCAGTACGTAGTCCTGGACATTGGAATGTGCCAGTCTGCAACATTCGGTGGTGGACAACTCTTTGCGCTGGAAGACCAGCAAGTTTCGGGCAGACCAAAGGGCGTCTTTCACCGAATTGATAGTCCTCCAGCAGCAGTTGATGTTTGTCTCGGTGTGCGTCCCTGGGAACAGCCCGTAGAGCACAGACTCCTGTGTTACAGAGCTGCTTGGGATGAACCTCGTAAAAAACCACTGGATCTCTTTCCACACCTGCTTTGCGAAAACACATTCCAGGAGGAGGTGGGTGACCCTCTCTTCCCCACCACAGCCACCACGGGGGCATTGTGTGGAGGGGGCGAGACGTCGGGTGTGCATGAAGGATCTGATGGGGAGGGCCCTTCTCACCACCAGTCAAGCTACATCTTGGTGCTTGTTTAAAAGTTCTGGTGATGAGGCATTCCGCCAAATGACTTTGACAGTCTGCTCGGCGAACCATCCGACAGGATCCACTGTCTCCTTTTCCTGTAGGGCCTTGAGGACATTCCATGCAGACCACTGCCTGATGGACCGGTGGTCAAAGGTGTTTTCCTGCAGAAACTGCTCCACGAAGGATAGGTGGTACGGCACGTCCCAACTGCATGGAGCGTTCCGCGGCAATGTGACCAGGCCCATCCTTCACAACACCGGGGACAGATAGAACCTCAGCACGTAGTGACAGTTGGAGTTTGCGTACTGGAGGTCTACACACAGCTTGATGCAGCCGCACACGAAGGTGGTCATCAGGATGAGGGCCACGTTGGGTACATTTTTGCCGCCCTTGTCCAGAGATTTGAACATCGTGTCCCTCTGGACCCGGTCCATTTTAGATCCTCAGATGAAACAGAAAATGGCTCGGGTGACTGCCACAGCGCAGGAGTGGGGTATGGGCCAGACCTGCGCCATGTACAGCAACAACGTGAGTGCCTCGCACTTGATGACCAGGTTCTTACCTACAATGGAGAGGGATCTCTGCCCCTCCCTTCCGAACCATATCCCCAGCATCTTCAGGTCGTCTGACCTGACGGTGAAGGGGACAAAGGATCGGTCAGCCCAGTTCCCAAAGAACATGGCCTCGCTCTTGCCGTGGTTAACTTTGGCTCCCGAGGCCAGTTCGAACTGGTCGCAGATGCTCATCAGTCTGCGCACGGACAGCGGATCCGAGCACAAGACGGCGACATCATCCATGTACAGGGAGGTTTTGACCTGAGTGCCTCCGCTGCCTGGGATTGTCAACCCTCTTATGCTCGCATCCTTCCAAATAGACTCAGCAAAGGGTTCAATACAGCAAACAAACAAGACCGGGGAGAGAGGACAGCCCTGTCTGACTCCAGATTTGATCGGGAAACTTTCCGATTCCCACCCGTTGATTGAGACTGCGCTACTGATGTTTGTGTAGAGCAGTTTGATCCAATTGCAGATTCCCTCCCCAAACCCCATTTTGGAAAGCACATCCATCATGTAGGTGTGCGATATCCTGTCAAAAGCCTTCTCCTGGTCCAGGCTGATGAGGCAGGTGTCCACCCTCCTGTCCCGTACATAGGCGATCGTATCCCTGAGTAGCACGAGACTATCAGAGATCTTCCTGCCGGGTACAGTACAGGTCTGATCATGGTGGATCACCAACTCCAGAGCAGACTTGACTTGACTGGCTATGACTTTGGACAGAATCTTGTAGTCAACATTAAGCAGTGAGATGGGCCGCCAATTGCTGATTTCTGCCCTCTCCCCCTTCCGCTTGTAAATGAGGGTGATGATGCCTTTCCTCATGGATTCTGACATGCTGCCGGCCAGGAGCATACTCTCGTATACTTCCAGCAGGTCCGGGCCGACCCAGTCCCACAGGGCCGAGTACGAGGAATATCGGCCTTGTCGACTCAATTTCTTCTCATCGGACAATTCCCTCATCCCAGGAAGCAATCGAGTGACACTTTGTTACACTTCAAGGCAAGAATGTCCTTCGTTAGATAAGGGGAACCAAAACTGTACACAGTTCTCCAGGTGTGATCTCACCAAGGCTCTGTCTAATTGTAGTCAAACTTCTTTGTTCTTATAAAAACTCTTCACAATGTTGAACACAGCTATTAACTGCCTCATTAACATCTCTGCTCGAAGAAGAAGGACCCCTGCTTCACACACCCTAGACCCCTATTCTTTCCACATTAGCTGAATTCTTGTATCTCTGATACCATTCTAGTAAATCTCCTCTGTGCCCTCTCTGAGGCCTTGACATTCCTGCTAAAGTGTGGAACATGGAATTAGACACAATGCTCGAGCTGAGGCCTATAACCAGTGAGATTTATAAAGGTTCAGCCTCAATTCCTTGTCTGTGTCCCGTACTCTCATTTCTGGTTTCTAACTCAATGTCGACTCTGAGCTGTTGAAACTGCCTGAAGAAACATTTCCACCCAACAAAGCGCTCGGAATGTGAGAAGGGACAAAGTGAGTGACCAAGTACATCAACTCCAAGTAAAACTCCACCATGTAGTGAAAACACTCGAAACACAACGGCTCTTTTCAGAGCCACCCACAATCTCTCTAAAAAAGCTGCACCAACATCTCTCTAGAATTGGTTTATTTCATTGGTTTTAATGCTCAGTAACTCTCTGGAACTTTCTCACTGTCTTTGTGTTTTCTGTTTCAATCTGGTATGGAGATTCTGGGAAGATGAGTGTCACTGCCTGGGAGGATCTTTGTGGTTTTCCTGCAGAATGCAGCATCAGTGAAGTGGTCACCTGCACTGAGCAGGTCAAGCGCAAGATGTAACCATTTGGTGTCTGCTCTGAAACGGCAGGGCCGCACTCCCTGTGGATTCGGCAGTCAAAAAACTCGACCATTTCTCTCAAACACAAAACAAAGTCTCTTTTCAGAGTCACCCACCGCCTCATAGGGACATCAGTGATCTGGGAACGGGAGCTGGGGTGTGTTTTATGCCGGAAATAACAGTTAATGATTTATGTTGTGCTCTCGTTATATTCCAATCTCTGAATTGAGCCTTTCCACTGCACCAGGGTTATGGGGAGAGTTTTCATCGTTTCTTTTCTAAACGTACAGACGATGTTATAAAGTTGCTGATTTATCCAGATGGCGGATTCTCCCCTCACAGTGAAAAGTAACATCACACCTTCACATCTGCCCATTGTTTTATAATTGAATAATTAGTCAAATGGAATTATTTGTGATGTTATTTCCCCCGAGACGGTGTTTCCTGCAGTGAAACTGATCAGTTTCAGCTCAGTCATTCAGGGACCAAGAATTCCTGCAGTTTGAGCCCGCTGTAACCCCAGCCCACTTCTGATTGGTCACCCTCTTCTCATAAAGTCAGTGACAGCACATGAGGAGGCCATTCTCCCTATCAAGTCCATGTCGGGTTTCCAATCTGTTCAGTCCCCGACTCGATCCCCAAAGCCCTGCATAATCCCTTTGGGTCAAAATGACCGTGACAGGACTCGAACCTGCAATCTTCTGATAACATCATGAAATACACTGAAATCAAACGCCTTACCCATTAGGCCAACGGCCATTAGATAAAATGAACGATCCAATCGGAGAACCTCGAAGCACAAAATACAGCAAATCATTGGCTGATCCTGTCAACCTGGCAGAATATTTGAATTCGTGAAAGCCGCCAATTTCACTGTGGAAAAGAAGTGATCAACTGGAAAAGTACATAACAATCTATTTTCCCATCATGATTTAAAAAAAAGCTTTTAAAACACAATTCTGCTTTTACCGACTCAAATTGCTGGCGCTATTTTATGAACAGCTTTATTTTGCCAATTTTTGTCAACTTCTTATCTGTAACTGATAGAAAAAGACTCAGTTCAGCAATCTTTCACGCGACAAATAACTCAAACTCGGTGTGGAAGTAATAAATTACAGACTATTGGTAATTCCCCTTCACACAGGCTTCAGGGGGACAGTGAGAAGCCACTGAAATAGTCGCTTCATCCTTTTAAAAGGTTCCCATTCTGTCCTGTTACTGATGTGTTGGAATCAGATTTGTATTTAACAAGTTATTTCTGTGAAAACAAAATCCTCAACGGACCAGCTGGGAATCTGGGAATCACTGAAGTAAAATAAAAGGCTTTTGATTGAGAAGACGGGACCTTCTCACCAGCAGCCGGGTTACATTCCCCTCACATCCTTTCACAGTGAGCTGCTCTCTCCTTCGAGAAATAGACAGCAGCAGTTGGAAGTTCAGTAAAAGGATCGGTTCATTGAGACAAGTTTCTGACTGACAGGTGGTGCTGAATATTAATACAAGAAGGTCCTGGAATGGGAAACAAGTGTCCAGAGTGGGGTCTGAAATCAGGACAGGGAAATGGCCAGCACTGACACAGATCATTTCATTATTACATTGATATCTGACTGTCTATAAGGAGAAGCGAGTTAAACGCATGATGGTGAAAGGAATGGAAGATGACGCTGGTTGTTCTAGATGAAGAGGGATAGACAGAGGTGTGGGTACAGCAGACTTCAGACAGTAATCAGCCCTTTCAGATACTGTGGCTGGATCTGAAAAGAGCCTTTGGGTATTTGATAAAATCCTGGCAGATTGACTTGGTTTTTGTGCCCGGAGCGCTGGTTTTCTTGGGCAGCAGCACGGCCTGGATATTCGGCAGCACCCTGCCCTCAGTGTCCTGGAATCAAAAGCAAGTGTCCAGAGTGGGACCTGAAATCAGGATAGGGAAAAAAGCTCTTTGTTTAAAAACCCTCAAATAGCTACCTTGTAATCGGTCAGGTTACTAATGTTTTAGTTAGTGTAATTTATAATAATTACTAATTAGAAAGTGCTGTTTGGACAGAGTGGAAAGCTGTGAGTTGATGTGTGAGGGACTTCACTGACTAGGGGAAGGAGGTGCTGTTTGGTCATTTCTTTTCTGCCTTTTCAGCCTCCATGGTACAGGGGAAGAAGCTGATTGGTGAGTAACTGGTAAATAATTCTACTTATTACATTTATTACACGAGCAACAATTAGTTTGCAAAGCTAAGTAATGGCAGGGCAGCTCGGCCAAGTGGAATGTGCCTCCTGTGGTATGTGGGAAGTCATGGATGCACCATGTGTCCTTGACAAACACATCTGCAGGAAGTGTCACCAGCTGCAGAAGCTTGAGCTCCAGGTTTCAGAACTCGAGCAGCAACTGGAGTCAGTGTTGTGCATCCGCAAGGCAGAGAACTACGTGGATAGGACTTTTCAGCAGGTTGTCACCCCAGTGCTGAAGAGAGCAAAGGCTGAGAGGGATTGGGAGTTTGCCAGACAGACACGAAGGTCAAGGCAGGTAGTGCAGGAGTCCCTGGAGGGCATCCCAATTTCTAACTGGTATTCAGTTCTGAGTACTGATGGGAGAGAGGGTTCCTCTGGAGAGTGCAGTGAGAGTCATGACCAGAACTCCATGGGTGGCTCAGCTGTGCAGGGAGGGAGTAGAAAATACAAGAGAGCAAGACTGGTAGGGGATTGTATAGTTAGGGGAACAGATAGGTATTTCAGTGCTCGCAAACCAGGTTTCCTCCTTGGTGCAAGGATCATGGATATCACTGGCTACAGAGCATTCTGGAGGGCAAGGATGCACAGCCAGAGGTCGTGGTCCACATTGGTACCAACGATATAGGAAGAAAGAGGGATGAGATCCTTCAGGCTGAGTTTAGGGAGTTAGGAAAGAGATTAACAAACAGGACCTCAAAGGTAGTAATCTCCAAATTACTCCCAAGGCCACATGCTAGTGAGTATAGAAATAGGAGAATACACCAGATGAATGCATGGCTGGAGAGATGGTGCAGGAAGGAGGGCTTCCGATTTCTGGGGCATTGGGACCAGTTCTGGGGAAGGTAGGACCTATATAGGTCGAACCGTCCACACCTGAACAGGACCAGGATGAATATCCTTGCAGGTGCTGTTGGGGATTGTTTAAACTAATTTGGCAGCTTGATGGGAACCTGAGGGCAGTTTCAGACAGGGCAATTTCAGGGCAGGGAACGGGAGGCAGAAAATTAGCGAATGACTCTGAAAGGCAGAAGAAGCAAAGTTTAAAATGTGTGCAGCAGAGGAATTTGGCAGTGTGAAAGGATATTTATGTATTTAAGGAGGCAACTTGATTGAAACAGATCAGATCCTGAGGAGTCTTGACAGGGTGGATGTGGAAAGGATGTTTCCCCTTGTGGGAGAATCTGGAATTAGGAGTCACTGTTAAAAAATAAGGGGTCACCCATTTAAGACAGAGATGAGGAGAATTTTTTTCCCTCAGAGGGTGGTGAGTTTTTGGAACTCTCTTCCTCAATAGGCGGTGGAAGCAGAGACTATGAATATTTTTAAGGCAGAGGGACATCGATTCTTGATAAGCAAAGGGGTGAAAGGTTATCGGGGGTAGGCGGGAATGTGGAGTAATAGGTTCAGCCGTGAACTTATTGAATGGGGAAGCAGGGTCTAGGGGTCGAATGGCCTACTCCTGCTCCTAATTTTTATACTTGTATGTATATTCATATGGTAAATAAAGCTGATGAGCTGAGGGTACAGATAGACACATAGAACAATACAGCACAGGAACAGGCCATTCGGCCCTCCAAGCTTGTGCTGATAAAGTAACATCACACTTTTTATTTTTATTTAGAGATACAGCACTGAAACAGGCCCTTTGGCCCACTGAGTCTGTGCTGACCAACAACCACCCATTTATACAAAGCCTACAGTAATCCCATATTCCCTACCACCTACTTACACAAGGTGCAATTTTCAATGGCCAATTTACCTATCAACCTGCAAGTCTTTGGCTGTGGGAGGAAACCGGAGCACCCGACGAAAACCCACAGGGAGAACTTGCAAACTCCACACAGGCAGTACCCAGAATCGAACCCGGGTTCCTCGAGCTGTGGTGCTAACCACTGCGCCATTGTGCCCACACATGGTAACACAATATCATTGCAATAAGGGAAACTTGGCTGAAAGAGGGCAAGAATGGCAGCTCAACATCTCTGGGTATAGAGTTTTCATGTGGCATAGGGATAAAAAAGGTGGGAGTGTAGCATTATTAGTTAAGGATGGCATACAGCTTTGAGGAGGGATTATATGCTGAATGAACCATCAAATGAGGCCATATGGGTGGAGCTCAGAAATAAAAAAGGGGCAGCCACACTACTAGGAGTGTACTGTAGACCCCCAAATAGTGAGAGAGAGATAGAAGAAGAAATATGTAGGCAAATTTCTGAGTGCAAAACTAAAGGGAAATAATAGTTGGGGATTTCAACTATCCCAATATCAACTGGGATACAAACAGTGTGAAGGGCACAAAATTCCTGAACTGCATTCAAGAGAACTTTAATAGCCAGCACATCACAAGTCCAATGAGAGGGGGCACAATTCTAGAGCGAGTCTTCAGTAATGAAGCTGGGCAAGTAGCAGTGGGTGACCATTTTGGAGATAGCTTTTTTTTATTCATTCATGGGATTTTGGGCGTCGCTGGCCAGGTCAGCATTTATTACCCATCCCTAATTGCCCTTGGGAAGGTGGTGGTGAGCTGCCTTCTTGAACCGCTGCAGTCCATTTGGGGTAGGTGCACCCACAGTGCTATTCAGAATGGAGTTCCAGGATTTTGACCCAGTGACAGTGAAGGATCAGCGATATAGTTCCAAGTCAGGATGGTGTGTGCCCTGGTGGGGAACTTGCAGGTGGTGGTGTTCCCATGCATTTTCTGCCCTTGTACTTCTAGTTGGCAGAGGTCACAGGTTTGGAAGGTGCTGTTCAAGGAGCCTTGGTGCATTGCTGCAGAGCATCTTGTAGATGGTACACACTGCTGCCACTGTGCGTCGGTGGTGGACGGAGTGAATGTTTGTAGATGGGGTGCCAATCAAGCGGGCTGCATTGTCCTGGATGGTGTTGAGCTTCTTGAGTGTTGTTGGAGCTGCACCTATCCAGGCAAGTGGAGACTATTCCAACACACTCCTGACTTGTGCCTTGTAGATGGTGGACAGGCTTTGGGGAGTCAGGAGGTGAGTTACTTGCCTCAGGATTCCTAGCCTCTGACCTGCTGTTGTAGCCACGGTATTTATATGGCTACTCCAGTTCAGCTTCTGGTCAATGGTGCACCTAGGATGTTGATAGTGGGGGATTCAGCAATGGTAATGCCATTGAATGTCAAGGGGAGTTAGTTCGATTCTCTCTTGTTGGTGATGGTCAATGCCTGGCACTTGTGCGGCCCGAATGTTACTTGCCGCTTATCAGCCCAATCCTGGATATTGTCCATGTCTTGCTGCATTTCTACACAGAAATGCTTCAGTATCTGAGGAGTCATGAATGGTACTGAACATTGTGCAATCATCAGCGAACATCCCCACTTCTGACCTTATGATTGAAGGAAGGTCATTGATGAAGCAGCTGAAGATGGTTGGGCCGAGGACATTACCCTGAGGAGCGCCTGCAGTGATGTCCTGGAGCTCAGATGATTGACCTCCAACAACCACAACCATCTTCCTTTGCGCTAGGTATGACTCCAGCCAGTGGAGGGTTTTCCCATTGACCTCAGCTTTGCTCGGGCTCCTTGATGCCATACTCGGTCAAATACTGCCTTGATGTCAAAGGCAATCACTCACACCTCACCTCTTTTGTCCATGTTTGAACCAAGGCTGTCATGAGGTCAGGAGCTGAGTGGCGCTGGCAGAACCCAAACTGAGTGTCACTGAGGCAGGTTATTGCTAAGCAAGTGCCGCTTGATGGCACCTTCCATCATTTTACTGATGATTGAGAGTAGACTTATGGGGCCTAAAGTGATGGAAGGTGTCATCAACATTGCCATCAAGCAGCACTAGCAGATATGTCCTTTAGGATTCGGCCAGTAGAGATGCTCCCGAGCCACTCTTGGTGATGGACATTGAAGTCCCCCACCCAGAGTACATTCTGTGCTCTTGCCACCCTCAGTGCTTCCTCCAAGTGCTGTTCAACATGGAGGAGTACTGACTCATCAGCTGAGGGAGGGCAGTAGGTGATAATCAGCAGGAGGTTTCCTTGTCCATTGTTTGATCTGATGCCATGAGACCTCATGGGGTCCAGAGTCGATGTTGAGGACTTCCAGGGCAATTCCCTCTCTACTGTACCGACACCTCTGGTGAGTCTGTCCTGCCCGTGGGACAGGACATACCCAGGGATGGTGATGGCAGTGTCTGCGACATTGCCTGCAAGGTATGATTCTGTGAGTATGACTATGTCAGGCTGTTGCTCTCCCAACTTAACACAAGCCACCAGATGTTACTAAGGAGGACTTTGCAGGGTCGACAGCGCTGGGTTTACCATTGTCATTTCTGGTGCCCAGGTCGACGCCGGGTGGTCCGTCTGCTTTCATTCCTTTTTATTGACTTCGTAGTGTTTAGTTTCAACTGAGTGGCTCGCTCGGCCATTTCAGAGGGCATGTAAGAGTCAAACACATTGCTGTGGGTCTGCAGTCACATGCAGGCCAGACAAGAACAGCAGATTTCCTTCCCTAATGGGCATTAGTAAACCAGATGGGTTTTTACAACCATCAACAATGGTTTCATGGCCATCATTAGACTTGCTTTTTAATTGCAGATTTATTATTTGGATTTAAATTTCAATGGTGGGATTTGATCCCACGTCCCCTGAGCAATACCCTAGGTGTCTGGGTTACTAATCCACTGACAAGTCCACTGACAAGACCACTACGCCACCACCACCCCGAGTGACCATACTGCAATTAGTTTTGGCATAATCATGTAAAAGGACAAAGACACAACAGAGGTAAAAGTTCTAAATTGGGGGAAGGCAAATTTTACAAAACTGAGAGGTGACTTGGTGGATGTGGACTGGTTACAACTACTTGAAGGAAACCGCAAAGATGTTCGATCAGTACATTAAGAGCAAGAGGATAACTAAGCAAAGGGTACGGCCTATCAGAGATGTACAAGGGAACGTGTGAGTGGATGCAGAAGGTGTGTGTGGGGTTCTTAATGAGTTTTTGTCTCTGCCTTCACAAAGGAGAGGGATGATGCAGACAAAGAAGAGGAGTGTGAAATATTAGATACGATAAGCATAATGAGAGTGGAAGTACTAGAGAGTCTGACATCCTTCAAAATGAATAAATCACCAGGGCCGGATGGTTTGCATCTGAGGTTGTTAAAGGAAGCCAGGGAGGAAATAGTGGATGCGCTGAGGATCATCTTCAAATCCTAACTGGATATGGGGGAGGTGCCGGAGGATTGGAGGTCTGCGAACGTTGTACTATTATTTAAAAAGGATGTGAGGGATAGGCCAAATAATTATAGACCAGTCAGTCTGACCTCGGTGGTGGGTAAATTATTAGAATCAATTCTGAGGGACAGGATAAACTGCCACTTAGAAAGGCACGGATTAATCAGGGATAGTCAACATGGATTTGTTAAGGGAAGGTCATGTCTCACGAACTTGATTGAGTTTTTTGAGGAAGTAACAAGGAACATTGATGAGGATAGTGTGGTGGATGTGGTCTACATGGATTTTAGTAAGGTCCCACATGGCAGACTGGTCAGTAAAATGAAAGCCCATGGAATACAGGGGAATGTGGCAGGTTGGATCCAAAATTGACTCAGTGACAGGAAACAAAGGATAGTTATCGACGGATGTTTTTGCGAATGGAAAGCAGTTTTCAGTGGCATTCCACAGGGCTCAGTGTTGGGTCCCTTGCTGTTTGTGGTATATATTAATGATTTGGAATTAAATGTGGGAGGTATGATTGGGAAATTTGCTGATGACACAAAAATTGGCCGTGTAATTGATAGTGAGGAGGATAGCTGTAGACATCAGAATGATATGAATGGATTGGTTGAGTGGGCGGAAAAATGGCAAATGGAATTCAATCTGGAGAAGTGTGAGGGAATGCATTTGGGGAGGGCAAACAAAGCAAGGGAATACACAATAAACGGGAAGATATTGAGAGGGGTAGAAGAAGTGAGAGACTTTGGAGTGCATGTCCACAGGTCACTGAAAGTGGCAGGACAGGTAGATAGAGTGGTGAAGAAGGCATATAGAATGCTTTCCTTTATTGGCCAAGGTATAGAATAGAAAAGCAGGGATGTAGTGCTAGAACTGCATAAAACGGCGGTTAGGCCACAGCTGGAGTATTGCGTACAGTTCTGGTCATCACATTACAGAAAGGACATAATTGCTCTGGAGAGAGTACAGAGGAGATTTACAAGAACGTTGCCAGGGCTGGAAAGTTGCAGCTATGAGCAAATATTGGAGCGGCTCGGGTTGTTTTCCTCAGAACAGAGGAGTCTGAGGGGTGACTTGAATGAGGTGTACAAAATTATGAGGCGCCTAGACAGAGTGGACAGTAAGGACCTGTTTCCCCTGGTGGGGAGATCAGTTACCAGGGGGCACAGATTTAAGGTGATTGGTAGAAGGATTAGAGGGGACATGAGGGGAAACGTTTTTACCCAGAGGGTGGTGGGTGTCTGGAATTCGCTGCCAGGAATGGTGGTGGAGGCAGAAACCCTCAACTCATTTAAAAATACCTGGACATGCACCTGAAGTGCTGTAACCTGCAAGTCTACGGATCAGGTGCTGGAAGGTGGGAATAGATTGGGTGGCTAGTTTTTTCGGCCAGAGCAAACGTGATGGGCTGAATGGGCTCCTTCTGTGCCCTAATTTTTCTATTATTCTATGGAAATTGCCAGTACTGTCACAGATCATTTCATTAGTACATTGATATTGGACTGACTATAAGGAGAAGCTCGTTAAACACATAATGGTGAAAGGAATGGAAGATAGCGTTGGTTGTTCCAGATGAAGAGGGATAGACAGAGGTGCGGGTACAGCAGACTTCAGACAGTAATCAGCCCTTTCAGATACTGTGGGTGGCTCTGAAAAGAGCCTTTGAGTATTTGAAAAAATCCTGGCAGATTGACTTGGTTTTGGTGCCCGGAGTGCTGGTTTTCTTGGGCAGCAACACGGCCTGGATATTAGGCAGCACCCTACCCTGAACGATGGTCACCCCTCCCAGCAGCTTGTTGAGCTCCTCGTCATTGAGGACGGCCAGCTGTAGGTGTCTGGGGATGATGCGGGTCTTCTTGTTGTCCCGGGCCGCGTTACCGCCAAGCTCGAGGATTTCAGCGGTCAGATACTCGAGCACAGCAGCCAGATAGACCTGGGCTCTGGCACGCTCAGCATAGTTACCCTTTCTCAGGAGCCTGTGAACACGGCCCACCAGGAACTGCAGTCCAGCCCGGGAGGAGCGAGACTTGGCCTTGGACCGAGCTTTCCCATTGGTCTTTCCTCTTCCAGACATTTCCACAATCTCACAAATACTTTCACAATGAATGGATAATTTCGTCAGCATTAAACATACACATGGGGTAGTCAGGATGGTCGAGCAGTCTGAGACGGTTCATTCAGATCACAATTCTCTCTGCAGGGGTGGGTTCAAATTCCCCTTCTGATAAGTTGTGTTTTGAAATGACTGGAGGTATTTGGGAGTAGCGATGAAGAACAAACAGAGATCATGAAAGAATATTGACAAGCAAAATCAAAACAAATCCAAAGATGTTTCATCAATACATTGCAGTCAGAGGCAACTGAGGAAAGAGTAGGGCCCATCAAAGACCTAAAAATGTAACCTATGTGTCAGTGTGGAAGATGTTGGTATGTTTATTAATGAATATTTTACTGTCTTCGCAAATGAGGGGGTGATGCAGATATTGTAATTAAGGAGAAGGAGTGTGAAGTATTGGACATGATAAACTGAGGGAGAGAAGAAGTATAAATGGGATTAGCATCCTTGAAAGTGGATAAATCATCAGGGCCGGATGAAATGTCCCCCAGGCTGTTAAAAGTTCCCAATCCCTCACTGGATACGGGTGTGATGTCAGAGGATTGGAGGTCTCGGAACACTGCAATAAAAGCAAAATTCTGCAGATGCTGCAAATCTGAAATAAAAACTAGTTGCGTTGGAAATACACAGCAGATCTGGCAGCAACTGTGGAGAGAGAAGCAAAGTTAACGTTTCTGTTCTGATGAAAGGTCACTGACCTGAAATGTTAACTTTGTTTCTCTCTCCACAGATGCTGCCAGACCTGCTGTGTATGTCCAGCACTTTTTCTTTTTATTGCTAACATTGCACCATTCTTGAAAAAGGAAGCGAGTGATCGACCAAATAATTAAAGGCCAGTCAGCCTAACCTCAATAGTGGGCGAATTATTGGAATTAATTCTGAGAGACAGGATAAACTGTCACTTAGAAAGGCTCAGATTAATCAAGTATCGTCAGCATGGATTTGTTAAGGGAAGCTCCTGTCTGAGACTATCTTGATTGAATGATTTTGAAGAAGTAACAAGGAGGATTGATGAGGATAGTGCAGTTGATCTGATCTACATGGATTTTAGCAAGACTTTTGACAAGGTCCCACATGGCAAACTGGTTAAAAAAAATAAAAGCACATGGGATCCAGGGGAATGTAGCAAGCTGGACACAAAATTGGTTCAGTGGCAGGAAACAAGAAGGAATTGGTTACAGGTGTTTTTGCAACTGGAGGACTGTTTCCAGTGGTGTTCCACAGGGCTCAGAACTAGGTCCCCTGCTTTTTGTGGCATATATTAATGATATGGACATAAATGTAGAGGGCACAATCAAGATGTTTGCAGATGACACAAAAATTGTCCGTGTTGTTGATAGGGAGGAGGATAGCTGTACACTGCAGGAAGATATCAATAGACTGGTCAGGTGGGCAGAGAAGTGGTAAATGGAATTCAAATTGGACAAGGGTGAGGTGATGCATTTGGGAGGTCAAAAAAGGCAAAGGAATACACAATTAATGGGAGAACACTGAACAGTGCAGAGGAAGTGAGGGACGTTGGAGTGAATGTCCACAGATCCCTGAAGGCAGCAGGACAGGTGAATAAGGTGGTTCAGCAGGTAAATGGAATCCTTTCCTTTATTAGCTGAGGTATAGAATATAAGGGTGATCTGGGTGTCCATGTCAATAAGTCACTGAAAGCTAACATGCAGGTGCAGCAAGCAATTAGGAAAGCTAATAGTATGTTAGCCTTTATCACAAGAGGATTTGAGTACAGGATTAGTGAATTCTTGCTTCAATTGTATAGAACCTTGGTTAGACCGCACTTGGAGTACTGTGTGCAGTTTTGGTCTCCTTCCCTTAGGAAGGATATTATTGCCATAGAGGGAGTTCAACGAAGGTTCATCAGACTTGTTCCTGGGATGGTGGGACTGTTCTATGAAGAGAGATTGGGGAAACTGGGACTGTATTCTCTAGAGTTTCAAAGAATGATAGGTGATCTCATTGAAACCTACAAAATACTTAAAGGACAGTCAGGGTAGATGCAGCTAAGATGTTTCATCTGGATGGGGAGTCGAGAACCAGGGGCTCAATTACAAAATAAGGGGGAAGCCACATAGGACAGAGATGAGGAGAAATTTATTTACTCAGAGGGTTGTGAATCTTTGGAATTCTGTACCCCAGAGGGCTGTGGAAGCTCAGTCATTGACTATGTTTAAAGCAGAGATTAACAGATTTCTAAATACAAATGACATAAGGGAATATGAGGAAAGTGTGGGGAAAAGGACATTGAAGTGGATGATCAGCCATGATCATATTGAATGGCGGGGCAGGCTCGATGGGCTGAATGGCCGACTCCTGCTCCTATGTTCCTATGTTCCTAACTCCACATGATCGGCGAGCCACAGCCTCAGGCCGACTTGGTGGGTGGTGAAAATGGATATCACTGCTTCTGATCTTCACCAGAACAGAGAGTGAGATATAACATTGATCATCAAACAGACTGTGAGAGAATACAACAGAGTAAAACACATGGAGAGACACTGTGGAATAACAAATAGATTTGATTGGAACGTTGACTTTGATTGGAATGGATAAAACACCAGAAACAGCTGAGTAAATTGGGATTCTCATCATTATATTGATCTGGGACAGAAAAGAGAAATTGATGGAAAGAAGGGAAGAAGGAAGAAAAGAAAGGATGGAACTGTTCAGTTTTTTCAGTTTTTTCACTCGCCCATCAAAGCTGGATAAAAAAAAAGTTGCAAATAACAGAGAATTTCATCAAAAAGGGAGATTAAATGCTGCAGAATCCTTGGATCGAAGGATGCCCCAACAGATCACCTGTTTAACTGTCTCCTCACTGGGGGATTTCAATCAGTGGGCAATATTATTCTCTACCTTTTTTTGTTAAATGAACCCAGAACGGTCACTTGGAATTAATATCTGTGTTCCGACTCCTGAATAATAAAATTGTGAGTTTCTCGATATTTTCGGGACACATTTCCTGCTGAAAGAACTAAGAACTCTTTTCTAATTTACTCAATACTATATACACACTCATCAAGCCTCCTAAGCTAGCATCCTTGGTGCTGCTCTCTCTTCTCCCAAACTTCATCTCATGTGACTGTTACATCATCACTTTGACAGTGGGAGTGATTGATCCCAATGTCTTCAGCATTAACCCTTTACATCCTTATACTACACTGTCTGTCCAAGAAAATGGGTGGAGGGAACTTGATTTATCGAAACACCAGCAGCTGCCAGTTGAAAATCAACTCAAACCCATCAGCGAGAGAGAGAGAGAGAGAGAGAGAGAGACTGTCAGAGAACTTCCTGCATCCAGTCCTGACCCTGTCACACTCACCAGATGCTCACCCAGACCCCACTCTCATCAACACTGAACATTGTTACCGAGACACTTCAAATACTGTTTATAAAAGGCAGGAAAGGTTAAAGTTCACACAGCTGTATTGAACAGAACAAAGTATAATATCTTCTCACCGTTTCTCGGGAACCACATGAGACATAGGTTTTCTTATTTGGTTCCTTTGATTTTTCTTGTTCCTGACTGACAAATATTCCAAACCTCAGATCAACACTCCCACTTGCGTCATGTCCCAGTCTCAGTTAAAAGCAACACATAACAACACAAACACTGAAACATACAACGCAGTCACACTTTCCTTTAGTGACATTAATGTCGAGCTGTTTTCCAGGGGAATGCAACTGTGAACAAATTTGGATCAAAGAAGTTGCCTTTGAAATATCAGCACTGAATTTCTGTGCAAGGAGGAACAGCCATTCCAAACTCACATCCTTCACAAAGGCTGTTTTCTCCTGTGATGAAAATTCATCATGTAATTTGAATACTCACTTCAAGGTCAGAAGACACAGATGGAAGCGATTGATAAAGTAACTATTACATCACAAATGTGAAACAAGGCTCTATTGAGAATTGAACCCAGGATTCCCTGTTTACAAGACAGGTGCTTTAACCAACTAAGCTACAGAGCCAGAAGTTATTACAATTAAAATCAGAGGACTGCACTATTTATTCTCATATAATAACAATATCAAAGCAAAATACAGCAGATGCTGGAAATCTCAAATAAAAACAAGAACCGCTGGAAATACTCATCACCTCTGGCAGCATCTGTGGAGAGAGAAGCAGAGTTAACGTTTTAGGTCAATGACCCTTCTTCAGACCCTTCTATATATTCTCATCCCACTTCTCCACAGGTCACAACATATATTTTAACTTTTCCCACTTCCTGAAACAGTCAATCATATACTCTATTCTTCCCAGAATAGAAGACACTGACCAGGTTTCTTTAACGAACAGCAAAATTATCAGTTTATTACAGAACAAGTTTTAACTAGTCATGAAATAAAGCATAAATACACAGGTAGAAATTTTAAAAGTTCCCTTTTTACCTTAACCAACATTTAAAGCCCCTTTCTTACCACAGCCCCACACACGCACACACACATACACCGGTTAACTGAAAAAAAAGAATTATTTTTTACAATTCTGAGTTCTGTTAAAGACAAAAACAACACTTGGGCTGATTACTTGTTCATTCCTGAAGAAAACAGCAGATGAGATATGTTGTTCCAAAACTGGCATGCAGTCTAACTTCTAAGTGTGCGTAGACAGGTCACTAGGGTCTTTTAGAACAGTTTTTTAGGGGCAGTGTTGAGAATTAATTTTAGCAGGCTTTCTTTAAAGACAGGAGAAGAGATGAATTGACACAGTGAAGTTCTCAGGGTCTTTTAAAGATTTGCTGCAAAACAACGTGGGTTGTGATCTTCTCTCCTTCCTTGACACTTCTTCAGGCTAACTTTATCAGCTGCTGTCTCCAGAAGGTAAAACACAATGACTGCTACAAATAAAAGCTTGTGATTTTTCTGCCCTCTTCGGTGTGTGCTGCTGCTGCCGGGTTTGTCCAATCAAGAGGCGCAACTGACTTCTCTGTCCACATTTCCCCCTGTTACCAGGGTTTCTGTTATACATTTAACTTGAGTCATGTGACAACCAGTAAACATAGTTGCCAAATTAGTACTTTCAGTACCATCTTGAAAAAGAACTGGTCTGACATTTATTAAGTTTGACGATGAATTCCTCAAAAAGAATTTCATTAAAAAAAAATCAAAATCACTTCCATAACATCATGCACTTTCCCTGAGCTACAGGTTATTGCAAGTCTCTCTGGCTGTGTTTATTTTTGTTGATTTTGCACTCAGGTTCTTTCTGAATCCATGTGTTCGCAGAACTTTGTCAGTGAGAAACATGGAGATATGCTTAAAGATTTCCCTGCAAATTATTCATATCTCCATCTTTCTCCGAACTTTGTAGAAACACATTATTGTGGGAATCACACACATCAGGCCGTCAAACCTTTCCGTTAAACATTGAAAGGTGACAGTGTTTATTGTGACGGGGTTCCATTTATTCAGACACATCTGGTATAAAAGTGCTCAAGAAATGATTCACACATGTAATGTATTTGTATATTATGTGCATGACATAATGACGCAAATAAACAATTCCTTGCACTTGCCACGCTTGGTGTATATTTTCTCTGCTGATGCCCCCTGAATATATTAGAGAAAATGGTGATGAGGATGAGATAAAAGTCTGTAAATATAGGCAGCAAACAGCAGCAGGGACTGCAGTGAACAGGATCAGCTAGCTCCTGGTGACCCACCTGCTCGGATGGTGGAGATTTTAGGTGGATTGTGTGAAGCCTGGGCCACAGAATGTCTCTTCAGTTGAATGAGATTCCGCAGGGTCTTCCTGTGCATCTGATTCAAATTGCTTATTTGGGACAATATGGCTGCACACATATGGGATACATCGGAAGGTGAGGAACTTATGAGAGGACTTCAGAACCATTCAGTTCATATATTGAAAGAATGGACATGTTTTTCAGAGCTAATAACATTTTGGAATTTGAAGGTGAAAGTGCAGAGGTCAAGACTCAGAATAAGGCAATTCTTGAGGGCAAGAAAGCAATTTTGCCAATGGAAATTAGCCTGGAAGTGTATGACCAGCTAACAAAGCTTCCTGCTCCCATGAAGGCATAAGATGTGCCATTCAAAACAATCATCACCAAGTTGGAGGAACATTTCAACCCGAAGCCACTAGAGATCACGGCAAGCTAGAAATTTGGAAGCAGAAATCAGAAAAGTAGTGAAACAGTTGGTGAGTACATTGTGGCATGAAGAATTTATCACTACATTGCAACTTTGGCATATTCTTAGACCGTGCATTATGAGACAGATTTGTGCTTATATTGGTGGATGAGAAAAGATACTAAACACACAAAATCTCACATTCGAGCTCGCATGTAAGATTGCTCTTTCCATGGAGACTGCATCAAAGAATGCTCGAGAATTTCATCCTGTGCCAGTGATTGTAACACACTTCAGGGGAGCTTAAAAAAAACTGGTAAAATGGGCTTTCACATGGCAGATAAAATTTACACAGAAAATTGTGAAGAGATACAATTTGGGAGGAAGAATAAGGAGAGGCTATATAAATGAAATGTTACAATTCTAAAGTGGGTGCCGGAACAGAGAGACAATGTACACCAATCTTAGAAGGTTTGAAAAGGCTTCTAAGAGCAAACAGGACACTTGGCTTTATTAATAGAGACATATAGTAAAAGCAAATAAGTTATGATAAACCTTTATAAAATACTGGGTCTGAATGGCCTACTCCTGTACCTCTACAGAAAGCTTCCATTCCAGGTTTGCACACACTCGTCAGGATCACTCTCCACAGATCCCGCCACTCTAGGCTCGGACACCCTCTTCAGGATCACTTTCCATAGATCCCACCACTCCACGCATGGATATCTCCCTCATGATCAGATCACAGGTCCTTAGTCCTACCACATGCAGTCATGAATGATGGTGGACAATTAAATAACTAACCAGATGAGGAGGCTCCAAAAAATCCCCATCCTCAATGATGGTGGAGCCAAAGCTGAATCATTTACAACCATCTTCCATCAGAAATTGCTCAGTGGATGATTCATCTCGGCCTCCTGAGGTCCCCAGCATCACAGTTTCCAGTCTTCAGCCAATTCGATTCACTCCACATGATAGCAAGAAACAACTGAAGTCACTCGATACAGCAACGACAATAGGCCCTAACAACGTCCCTGCTCTAGTACTGAAGACTTGTGCTCCAGAACTAGCTGCGCTCTCAGCCACACTGTTCCAGTCGAGCTACAACACAGGCATCTACCCGACAATGTGGAAAATTGCCCAAGTGTGCCCACTCCATAAAAAAAAAAGCAGGACAAATCCAATCTGACCAATTACCACCCCATCAGTCTCCTATCAATCATCAGCAAAGTGATGGAAGATGTCATCAACAGTGCTATCAAGCACCAGACACTTAGCAATAATCTGCTCATCGATGCTCAGTTTAGGTTCTGCCAGGGTTCCTCGACTCCAGGCAAATACTTGGCAGGTAGAGTATAATGTGGGAAAATGTGAGGTTATCCACTTTGGTAAGAAGAATGGAAAAGCAAAATATTATTTAAATTGCGAGAGACTACAGAATGCTGCGGTATAGAAGGATCTGGGTGTCCTCGCACATGAATCACAAAAAGTTACCATGCAGGTAGAGCAAATAATTAGGAAGGCAAATGGAATGTTGCCCTTTACTTCAAGGGGGATGGAGTATAAAAGTAGAGAAGTCTTGCTGCAAATGTACAGGGTGTTGGTGAATCCACACCTGGAGTACTGTGTACAGTTTTGGTCTCCTTATTTAAGGAGGGATATACTTGCATTGGAGGCAGCTCAGAGAAGGTTCACTGGATTGATTCCTGTGATGAATTGGTTGTCTTATATGGAGAGTTGATCAGGTTGGACCTATACTCATTGGAGTTAAGAAAAATGATAGATGATCGTATTGAGACATATAAGATTTTGAGGGGGCTTGACAGGGTGGATGCTGAGAGGATGTTTCCCCTCATGGTGGAATTTAGAACTAGGGGACACAGTTTCAGAATAATGGTCTTCCATTTAAGAAGGAAATGAGGAGGAATTTCTTCGCTCAGAGAGTCATTAATCTTTGGAATTCTCTACCACAGAGAGTAGTGGAGGCTGGGTCATTGCATGTCTTCAAGACTGAGTTTGACAGATTTTTATCCACAAGGAAGTCAAGGGTTATGGGGGCAGGCAACAAAGTGGGGTTGAGGCCATGATCAGGTCAGCCATGATCCTATTGAATGGTGGAGCAGGCTCGAGGGGCCAAATGGCCTACTACTGCTAATATTTCTTCTGTTCTTATTTTTTATTGCAGCTTGGTTCAAACAGACACAAAAGAGTGGAGTTCTAGAGGAGAGGTGAGAGTGATTACCCTTGAGTGAGTGTGGCATCAAGGATCCCGAGCAAAATTGAAGTCAATGAGAATCAGGGGGAAAACTCTCCACTTGGTGGAGTCATACCTCGCACAAAGCAAGATGGTTGTGGTTAGTGGAGGCCAATCATCTCAGCCCAGGACATTGCCTCAGGAGTGTCTCAGGGTAGTGTCCTCGGCCCAAACATCCTCAGCTGTTTCATTGATCACTTTCCCTTCAAAATCAGTCAGAAGTGGGAATGTTCGCTGATGACTCACAACTCCTCAGATACTGAAGCGGTCTGTGCCCACAAGCAGCGAGACCTGTACAAACTTCAGGCTTGAGCTGATAAGTGACAAGCAACCTTCTGGCCACACAAGTGCTAAGCAGTGAACATCTCGATTGAGAGAGAATCAAACCATCTACCTTTTGATATTCAGCAGCATAATCATCACTGAATCCCCCACCATCAACATCTTGGGGGTTACCATTGACCAGAAACTAAACTGGACCAGTCACACCTATGCTGCAGCTATAAGTGCAGGTCAGAGATTAGGAATTCTGCAGCAAGTATCTCGCCTCCTGACACCTCAAATCCTGTCCACCATGTACAAGGCACAAGTCAGGAGTGGGATGGAATACATCCTACTCAACAACACTCAAGAAGCTCAACACCATCCAGGAGAAAGCAGCCCACTTGATCAGCACCTAACCCACCACCTTAAACATTCACTTCCTCCACTACCAGTACACAGTGGCTGCAGTGTGTACTATCTCCATATGCACTGCAGTATCTCGCCAAGTATCCTTCAACAGCACCTTCCAAACCCGTGACCACTACCACCTCGAAGGACAAGGGCAGCAGATGCATGGGAACTCGCCATCTGCAGGTTCCCCTCGAAGTCACTCACCATCCTGACATGGAACAATATCGCCATTTCTTCACTGTTGTTGGGTCACAATCCTGGAACTCCCTCCCCAATAGCACTGTGGGTGTTCCTACACCATATGGACTGTAGCAGTTCAAGAAGGCAGCTCACCACCGCATTCTCAACGGCAATAGGAATGGGTAAAAAATGCTAGACTTATCAGCGATACTCGCGCCCATTAATGAATAAAAAACAAATCACTCTCCACAGATTCCCCACAATCTGGGCTTGGACATTTACTTCAGGAGCACATAGCTTTATATAACTGCAACATGAGTTCCAATCTTCATATTCCGTTCACTTTTCACATTATTTTTCCGCCAGTCCACTAGCTTTTAGTGATTCAGTACTCGGGTCTCTGCGCCTCCGCAGTTTCTATCATCTCACCACTTAAAAAAAAACACTCTGATCTATCTTTCGTAGGTACCAGATGACCCCTCATTTTAAACTCCATCTGCCAAAACATTGCTCACTCACTTAATCTATCAAGAAGATTTGAAAATAAATTTCTTGCCAAAGGATAATGTTCTGCTTCTGCTCCCTCGCCATTTGCTTTTCCCGTTAGTCGTTCACTTGGTGTTAATCGAGAGAAAGTAAAGATGGAAGGAAGGAAGGAGGGGAGGGAAAATCCTGCTCCGTTTCGTGATCCCTATTTGATCTTCATTCCAGTCCAATTTGGGTGAAGAATTCCAATTGTCTGTCTCAATTTTCAAAAAGTATAAACAATTCTGGAATCACTGTCTCGACATGGACAAGAACAGGTTTCCAGGCCGACTTTACATTGAAGCTGTAAACAAGAATGCAACAGGAATTTGATAAACTAACGAAAAGGATGGGATTCAAACCCACGAGTGCACAGCACAATGGTTTAGTAGTCCATCGCCTTAACCTCTCAGCCACCACGGCATCTGGCAAGTCACAGAAGCACAACCGTCACCTTCACACAGATCCTGACTGTGCAGCCAGCTGTGTAATGATGGAAATGTAGCTTCTGGAAGTAAATGAAATTTCCATCACATCAGGTCATGGCCTGTTGGGAATGGAGCGGTGTGAAACATTTCCAGACCATGTCCAACACGTTTCTACTCAGTGTGAAAACCCACCACGGAAAGACTGGAACATACAATCATTTGATCACACCATGATTAACATCACTCAGACACCTGAACCATTTGGTCACTGACGAAGTCATGACGACTTCGAATTTCTCATGAAATGACAACTGAACTAACTGACTGGAAGAATTGCTTCAACTCCACGTGATCAGCGAGGCACAGCCTCAGCCGACTTGTCAGGCGGTGTAAACAGATATCACTGCTTCTGATCTTCACCAGAACAGAGAGTGAGATGTAACATTGATCATCAAACAGACTGTGAGAGAATACAACAGAATAAAACACATGGAGAGACACTGTGGAATAACAAATAGATTTGATTGGAATGTTGAATTTTGATTGGAATGGATAAAACAGCAGAAACAGCAGATTAAATTGGGATTCTCATCATTATATTGATCTGGGACATAAAAGAGAAACAGATGGAAAGAAGGGAAGAAGGAAGAATGGAATTGTTCAGTTTTTTCAGTTTTTTCACTCGTCCATCAAAGTTGGATAAACAAAAGTTGCAAAAGTTGCAAATGCTGCCAAAACCTTGGATCGAAGGATGTCCCAACTGTTTAACTGTCTGCTCACTGGGGGATTTCAATCAGTGAGTAATATTATTCTCTATTTTTTTTGTTAAATGAACCCAGAACTGTAACTTGGAGTTAATATCTGTGTTCCGACTCCTGAATAATAAAATTGTGAGTTTCTTGATATTATCTGGACACATTTCCTGCTGAAAGAACTAAGGACTCTTTTCTAATTTACACAATACTATATACACACTCATCAAGCATCTTCGGCTAGCATCCTTGGTGCTGCTCTCTCTTCTCCCAAACCTCATCCCATGTGACTGTTACATCATCACTCTGACAGTGGGAGAGGTTGATCCCACTGTCTTCAGCATTAACCCTTTCCATCCTTATACTACACTGTGAATCAAAAAAAAAGGTTAGAGGGAACTTCCTTCATTTATCGAAACACCAACAGCTGCCAGTTGTGAACCAACTCAAAACCATCAGAGAGAGAGAGAGAGAGAGAGACTGTCAGAGAACTTCCTGCATCCAGTCCTGACCCTGTCACGCTCAGCAGTTGCTCACCCAGACCCCACTCTCATCAACACTGAACATTGTCACTGAGACCCTTCAAATAATGTTTATAAAAGGCAGAAAAATTCAAAGTTCATCGCAGCTGGATTGATTGAAACTAAGTTTAATATCTTCTTACCACTAGGTAAACACATGAGAAAGTCCTTCAATCATTAGCATAAATTATCAGCTGTAAGAATGTTTGTCATTGGGTTGAATCATTTCTGTGAGAGGAATGTTCTAGCATCATAAACCAGGGGAAAGTGTTGACTGAGCTGTGTCTTCATCTCTTCTGGACAGTTCACCCTTCCTTCTGCTCTGATTCACTTTCCCAAAGCGGATCGACAGATTCTCATATCTGGAGACTGGGTTTTCTTATTCGGTTCCTTTTGATTTTTCTTGCTCCTGAATGATAATATATTCCAACCTTGGATCAACCTTGCGTTGTGTCCCAGTCTCGGTTAAAAGCGACACATAATGGCACCAACACTCTGAAACATACAACATGGTCACACTCTGCTTCAGTGAGATTAATGTTGAGGCGGTTTCACGTCAAATGCAATTGTGAACAAATTTCTCTCGTGGAAATTGTGGGTGATTTGAGTATTTGCACTGGATTTCTGTGCAAGGAGGGACAGTTTCAAACAGCCATTCCCAAATCACTTCTTTCACAAAGACAAAGACTATGCTGTCTTAACGTGTCACTCAACTTCACAAACAAATTTGAACTCGAAGTTCAGGGGAAGACAGAGATGTGAATGATTGACAGAGTAATCTTTAAATCATAACTTTCCGTTTCTTCACTGCAGTGAGGCTTTGTTGGGGTTTGAAGTTAGGTTCTGCTGTTTATTAGACAGAGGCTTTAACAAACTAAGCTACAGGGCAAAATCTCAAACACATCCTTTCCTGGAGTTACAGGTTATTGCAGGACTATCTGTCTCTGGGTTCTTTCTGAATCCACAAGTTTGCAGATCTTTGTGAGTGAGAGACATGGAGATATGCTTCAAAGATTTCCCTGTAAATTATTCATATCTCCATCTTTTCCTGAACTTTGAACAAACACATTACTGTGGGAATCACACACATCTGGCCCTCACACTCGTCCGCTAAACATTGAAAGGTGACAGTGTTTATTGTGAGGGGATCCATTTATTCAGACACATCTTGATCGGGACGTGTTTCACACGTAATGTTTTTGTATATTATGTTTATGATGTAATATTGCAAATAAACATTTCCTTGCACTTGTCGCATTTGGTCTCCATTTTCTCTGCTGATGCCCCCTGAATATATTGGAGAAAATGGTGATGAGGATGAGATAAAAGTCTGTAAATATAGGCAGCAAACAGCAGCAGGGACTGCAGTGAACAAGAACAGCCAGCTCCTGGTGACCTACCTGCTCAGATGGTGGAGATTTTGGGTGGATTGTGTGAAGCCTGTACTACAGACTGTCTCCTCAGTTGAATGAGATGCCCTAGGGTAAAGCATGGCTACCCGACCCGACTCCGACCAGACCGGATGACATGTGTCAGGTTCGGGTCGGGTCTCTCTTCCGTGTCCGGCATTCGGGTTCGTGACGGGTCGGGCTGGAGGCGGACACAGTGCTGCCTTGCTCAGGTAGGGAACTTCAGCATGATTCCGCAGGAATAGCCAGCTTTCGGAATGGAGGATCACAACATTTGGACAAGGTATGTTTGATATAATTAACTTTATTATGGTAGTCGGGTCGGGTCGGGTCGGGTTGGGTCGGGTCGGGTGCGGGAAAAAAATCAAAGGACTCGGGCCCGGGTCAGGTTCAGGTTGGATGTGGTCAGGTCGGACCGGGTCGGGTTTCAATTTCATAAACGAGCAGGCCTTTACCGCAGGGTCTTAGTGTGCATCAGATTCAAAGTGATTATTTGGGACAATATGGTTGCACCCAAGAGATACATCAGAAGGCTAGGAACTTATGAGAGGGCTCGAGAACCATTCAGTTCATATATTGAAAGAATGGACATGTTTTTCAGAGTTAATAACATTTTGGAACTTGAAGGTGAAAGTGAAGAGGTCGAGACTCAGAATAAGGCAATTCTTGAGGGCAAGAAAGTAATTTTGCGAATGTAAATTATCCTGGAAGTGTATGACATGCTAACAAATCTTCCTGCTCCCATCAAGGCAAAAGATGTGAATTCAAAACAATCATCACCAAGTTGGAGGAACATTTTAACCCTAAGCCACTGGAGATCACGGCAAGCTAGAAATTTGGAACCAGAAAGCAGAAAAGTAGTGAAATAGTTGGTGAGTACATTGTGAAACAGGGCTGTGTTCTCGCACCCACACTTTTTGGGATTTTCTTCTCCCTGCTGCTTTCACATGCGTTCAAATCCTCTGAAGAAGGAATTTTCCTCCACACAAGATCAGGGGGCAGGTTGTTCAACCTTGCCCGTCTAAGAGCGAAGTCCAAAGTACGGAAAGTCCTCATCAGAGAACTCCTCTTTGCTGACGATGCTGCTTTAACATCTCACACTGAAGAATGCCTGCAGAGTCTCATCGACAGGTTTGCGTCTGCCTGCAATGAATTTGGCCGAACCATCAGCCTCAAGAAAACGAACATCATGGGGCAGGATGTCAGAAATGCTCCATCCATCAATATTGGCGACCACGCTCTGGAAGTGGTTCAAGAGTTCACCTACCTAGGCTCAACTATCACCAGTAACCTGTCTCTAGATGCAGAAATCAACAAGCGCATGGGTAAGGCTTCCACTGCTATGTTCAGACTGGCCAAGAGAGTGTGGGAAAATGGCGCACTGACACGGAACACAAAAGTCCGAGTGTATCAGGCCTGTGTCCTCAGTACCTTGCTCTACGGCAGCGAGGCCTGGACAACGTATGCCAGCCAAGAGCGACGTCTCAATTCATTCCATCTTCGCTGCCTTCGGAGAATACTTGGCATCAGGTGGCAGGACTATATCTCCAACACAGAAGTCCTTGAAGCGGCCAACATCCCCAGCTTATACACACTACTGAGTCAGCGGCGCTTGAGATGGCTTGGCCATGTGAGCCGCATGGAAGATGGCAGGATCACCAAAGACACATTGTACAGCGAGCTCGCCACTGGTATCAGACCCACCGGCCGTCCATGTCTCCGTTATAAAGACGTCTGCAAACGCGACATGAAATCGTGTGACATTGATCACAAGTCGTGGGAGTCAGTTGCCAGCATTCGCCAGAGCTGGCGGGCAGCCATAAAGACAGGGCTAAATTGTGGCGAGTCGAAGAGACTTAGTAGTTGGCAGGAAAAAAGACAGAGGCGCAAGGGGAGAGCCAACTGTGCAACAGCCCCAACAAACAAATTTCTCTGCAGCACCTGTGGAAGAGCCTGTCACTCCAGAATTGGCCTTTATAGCCACTCCAGGCGCTGCTTCACAAACCACTGACCACCTCCAGGCGCGTATACATTGTCTCTCGAGATAAGGAGGCCCAAAAGACATTGTGGAACTGAAGAACTTATCACTACATTGCAACTTTGGCACATTCTTAGACCGTACATTACGAGACAGATTTGTGCTTAGATTGGTGGATGAGAAAAGATACTAAACACGCAAAATCCTACATTTCAGCTGGCGTGTAAGATTGCTCTCTCCATGGAGATAGCATCAAAGAATGCTGCGGAATTTTGTCTTATGCCAGTGACAGTAACACACTTCAGGAGAAGATAAAAAAAACTGTCAAAATGGGCTTTCACATGGCAGATAAAATTTTACACAGAGAAGTGTAAAGTGATCAAGTTTGGGAGGAAGAATGAGACAATGTGCACCAATCTTAGAAGGTTTGAAAATGTTGCTAAAAGCAAACAGGACACTTGGCTTTATTCATGGAGGCATAGAGTAAAAGCAAATAAGTTATACTAAACCTTTATAAAACACTGGGGTTGAATGGCCTACTCCTGCACCTCCATGGAAAGCTTCCACTCCAGGCTCGGACACCCTCTTCAGGATCACTCTCCATACATCCTGCCACTCCATGCACGGATATCTCCCTCAGGATCAGATCACAGCTCCACAGTCCTGCCACATCCAGTCGTGAATGGTGGTGGATAATTTAATAACTAACAAGATGAGGAGGCTCCAAAAACACCTACATCCTCAATGATGGTGGAGCCGAGCACGTCAGTGCAAAAGGCAAAACTGAAGCATTTGCAACCATCTTCAGTCAGAAATATTAAGTGGATTTGATCTGTGCTAATTTCAGCTCCACATGCTCACTGGTGCCTTGATTCTCTGGTGCTAATTTCAGAGTAAATCATGCAGCTTGACAATTGGAGCCAAAGAAAAAGACACAGGAGAGGTTGAAAGTGCCAAAACCTGGGATTGAACCAAGAACTGCGATTTTTAGTGCAATGCAAATCCAGCTGATCTATTTCAGCCACACACTAAAACCAGCCTTCGCTCATTGCTTTGGAAGACAATATTTACATTCAAGTGTTTGTCAAAATTTACAGAACACAACATGAGTAATATTTCCCATTGTTTTCTCAGCACTGATGGAATGTGAAGCGGGAGACAGCCAGAAATCCCACTGATCCACACTGACCCAGAGCTGAGAGTGAAATGAGATAAAGTTCAATCTTTAGCAGCGAGACGCTGGAGAGACGTAAGAGTCCTGAATCAAGGAGAGACTTTCTGATATAGTAAAAGCAAAATACTGCATATGCTGGAAATCTGAAATAAAAACAAAGGTGCTGGAAATACTCAGCAGGTCTGGCAGCATCTGTGGAGAGAGAAACAGAGTTAAAGTTTCAAGTCTGTGACCTTTCATCAGAACTGCCAAAGGTTAGAAAAGAATTAGGTTTTAAACAAGTGAAGGAGAGGGGCCTGTGGGAGAGAACAAAGGGGAAGATGTTTGATAGGGCAGAGGGCAGGAAAGATTAAATAACAAAGTTGTCCTGGGACAAAGGCAAAGAGTCCGTTAATGCTTGTGGTCAAAGACAAAGCATTTGTCCAGAGAGAGTGTTAATAGCAGAATAATGAGCAGCTCTGACTACATGAAAAACAGGCACATGGTTTTAAACACACTGTGTTTTGTGCTCCCCCTTTTGTGAATCCTTGTTCACAGCTTTCCAATTATAATGCAAAGAAATGAACACAAACAGGCTTTCTTTGGTTTAAAGAAGAAAAGTGAAACTTATTAAACTTGCTTAAACTTTAATACGGTTCATGCCTACAGATATACGATGCACCCATGCTAGCATGCACACGTGATATACAGATGCAGCTAGGGACAGAAAAAATAAAAGATAAAGTGGAACAGTTTGAGGCAATATCTTGTTACTGTGCTTCGAGCTCACGGTATAGCACTTTTGTAGGTAATTCTTGCATTTCGTAGGGCCCAGTATTCTACTTAAACCTTGTACATGTTGGAGACTTTTCTCTCTTTGAGATTCACATGTTTTCACAAGGTTCAGTTCTGTGGGAAAGAGATGGAGGCAGGCAGGACTGGAGAGGGTCTGCCCCATCCGGGAGCACATGGTGTTCCGAGTTCAAATCTGTGGCAAGTTCAAAAAACCAACAGCCAACTAGTCATGTGACTAAAACTGGTCTGACCACTTCTGCTGTGTATTGGGGAAGCAAAAGACTGCGTCCCTTTGTTTCAATACTGTTTGTTACTATGCAAATTTCTTTCTAGTCAGGCGCTTGCAATTTTAAGTTTTAATGTTCATGTGGCAGAAATCATGTGTGCCTCAGTCTTGGCAGGTGGGGTGGGGCGGTTTGCCTGACACCAGTCATGTTCTGAAGTTATTGAACTTAAGGTTCAGTCCACAAGGCTGTAGAATGACGAATCGAAAGATCAGGTGCTGTTCCTCGAGCTTGCGTTGATGTTCACTGGAACACTGGAGCAGGCCAAAGACAGAAATGTTGACATGAGAGCAGGGGGAAGTGTTGAAATGGCAAGCAACCAGAAGCTCAGGGTCATGCTTTCGGACTGAGTGGAGGTGTTCTACAAAGCGGTCAGCTAATCTGCCTTTGGTCTCCCCAATTTAGAGAAGACCGCATTGTGAACAGAAAATACAGTACACTAAATTGAAAGAAGTACAAGTAAATCGCTGCTTCACCTGAAAGGGGTGTTTGGGGCCTTGGATAGTGAGGAGAGAGGAGGTAAAAGGGAAGCTATTACACTTCCTGCGATTGAATTGGAAGGTGCCGTGGGAAGGGGACGAGGTATTGGGGATAATGGAGGAGTGGACCAGAGTGTTGCGGAGGGAACGATCCTTTCGGAATGCTGACAGGGGAGGGGAAGATGCATTTGGTGGTGGCATCACGCTGGAGGTGGTGGAAATGGCGGAGGATAATCCTTTGGATGTGGAGGCAGGTGGGGTGGAAAGTAAGGACAAGGGGAAACCCGTGGCGTTTCTGGGAGGGATGGGAAGAGGGGAGGGCAGATGTGCGGGAAATGGACCAGACACACTCCTTGAAATCTCTGCTGACGAAGTCTGAAAAAGGGAAGAACAACCACACAACAAGGGTCTCAAATCGAAGACCCTGGGATTAAAAGTCTAATTCTCTACCAACTGAACTAACAAGGCCTGATACAGTACTTCCACTCTGTCTGTTATTGGACGGATGCAGCTGTTGGCTCCACCCCAAGGGCGGGCGTTTGTTCCACCAACCATGAAGCAGCTTCCTATCAATTCCCAAAATTATCATCTCCAACAAGAGAGAATCTAACTATCTCCCCTTGACATTCAATGGCATTATCATTGCTGAATCCCTCACGATCAACATCCTGGGGGTTGCCAATGAACAGAAACTGAATTGGAACAGCCATATAAATACCATAGCTTCAAGAGCAGGTCAGAGGCTGGGAATTCTACTGTGAATCACTCACCTCCTGTCCACCATCTCCAAGACACAAGTCAGGAGTGTGATGAAAGGCTCCTCACTTGCCTGGATGAGTGCAGCTCCAACAACACCAAAGAAGCTCAACACCATCCAGGACAAAGCAGCTCACTTGATCAGCACTCCATCCACCACGACCTCGACCACCTATAAGGACATTGGATGAATGGCAACACCACCATCTGCAAGTTCCCCTCCAAGCTACACACCATCCTGTCTTGGAACTATATCATGATTCCTTCACTGTCACTGGATCAACATCCTGGAACTCCCTTCCGAACAGCAGGTATTGCGATGGCTCAGAAAGGCGGCTCACCACCACCTTCCCAACGGCAATTCGGGATGGGCAATAAATGCTGGCTTTGCCAGCAATGCCCACATCCCATGAAAGAATAAAAACGAGATTTGCCACAATGGTAGCAGGGTGAGGGATTTCAGTTATGTGGAGAGATTGGAGAAGCTGGGGTTGTTCTCCTTGCAGCAGAGAAAGTTCAGAAGAGATTTGACACATTTGTTCAAAATCATTTTAAATAAGGTGAAACTGTTTCCAGTGGTAAAAGGGTCAGTAAGCAGAGGACACAGATATCAGGTGATTGGCAGAAGAACCAGAGGTGACATGAAGAACCATTTTTTACACAGCAATGTGTTGTGATAAAGAAAGAAAAGACTTGCATTTATATAGCACCTTTCCTGACCACTGGATATATCAAAGCACTTTGTAGACAATGAAATACTTTTGAAGTGTAATCGCTGTTGTAATGTCAGAAATGCAGCAGCTAATACCCACAAACAGCAATGTGATAATGACCAACTGATCTGATTGAGAGGCAAATATTGATCACAACACCAGGGAGAATTGCTCTTCACTTGTTTGAAATTGCAGCATGGGATCTTTTACATTCACCCAAACATGCAGACCAGGTCTTGGTTTAACATCACACCTGAAAGGCAGCACCTTCAACACCCTCAGTGCTGTACTGGAGTGTCAGCTGTGAAATCTGAACCCAGAAGCTTGTGATTTCGAGGTGAGTGTGACCAACTGAGCCACAGCTTTTACCTGAGTCTCAATCCTTCTACCAACAGTTTCTCTCTATCAGGTCTGTCACGACCCCTCATGATTGTGAACACCTCTATCAAATCTCCTCTCTAAGGAGAACAACCCCAGCTTCTCCAATCTATCCACATAACTGAAATCCTAACCACATGTTGCAGAAAGGAACTTTTCCTCATGTTCCTTCTGGTTTTGTGAGTCACCTTAAATCTGTAACTTACGTTATGGACCGTTGAGCAGTTAGAAACAGTTCCTCAGTATTTACTCTGCCTCAAACCTTCAAGGAAGCTCTGCAAAGTAACTGAAAATCAAGTTGTCAGAAGTGGGATTGAAACACATGCCTCCAGTGAAAGTTGCAACCTGAACAGAGAAGCTGAAACCGCTCAGTCACCTCAACTGTTCAGACCTTTTTGACCTCGTCATCACTTCCGTACTTTGAAAGGTTCACTCAGTTCTGGAACTTATTCAATGTTACTGGAATGCTCAGTGATTGGGATATTAACTCCCCCGGGTTTTCCTGAGCTTGTTCTCGGTGTATGGGGATGTTTGTCCTGGGCTGTGGAATCTTGCATCCCTGTAATGGACATTAACCCACTGATTGAATCTGTATTCACTGCTTTCTGCTGGTGCTGGGTAATTGTGGGGCCGGAATGTTGCTGCTTCTCCCGGCCTCACTCACTCTGGAAAAGAGTGAATAATTGATGCATCTGTTTCTGTGTCTGAAATGTGACTTCGATCTGCTGTTATTAACCGAGGCAGCGCTGCAGCAGGATACGTTAATAATCTCTCACTAATCAACTGCAAACAGTCAGAATGTGTAACTTTGAGCAGCACTTTCTGCACCGTCAGGGCTGGAAAGTTGAGGGAGGGAGAGACACTGTCAGTATCTGAGTGTATACAGCACGGTACAGAGAAAGAGCCAATATACCGGGGCTGAGACACAGTGCATCTTTTCACATTTAATCACAATAATATCCGGAGTCAGGAACTGAAAAGGATGAAAAACCAAATAGCAAGAGCAAAAATAAGAAAACTAAGCAATTATAGATTAGCTGATAAGCTTTCACTGTGTTACCTGGTAGT
Source organism: Heterodontus francisci (assembly GCF_036365525.1). NCBI lineage: Eukaryota > Metazoa > Chordata > Chondrichthyes > Heterodontiformes > Heterodontidae > Heterodontus > Heterodontus francisci. The sequence continues at coordinate 411,269 of NW_027141369.1, read as the reverse complement.
CTACTGTTTTATATTCAATGCTTTCTCCACTGTGGCCAGGGAATGGTTTCTTCTCAAGGGCTGAATATTAACAAAACTTCTTAGAATTTAAATCTTTTAAAATTAATTCCATGGAGCTAATGGGGAAAAGTCAAATAACTGCACCAATTATAGGAGAGCTGGTTGGTGATGATGTGGATGTGTCTGCAGTGTGCAGGACCAGACTGTTTCTATAGATTCACAATGAATGTTTCATCTTTATTTATAACAGTGAAACTGATCGTGGACAATGGCTATTCTGGTTGCAGAAACCTGGAGATTTAATTCATTAACACCCTGCTTTCGGGTAATTTAGAAGGAACAACACCCAGCTCTGTCAGTTAGTGTGCTTGTTTGTTCACCCACAATTTGTTGGTTTCAGCACATAAAAGGATGAGGCTTTATTAACTTAAACTCTTCTACATCTGCTGTATTACTCTTGCTGTTGATTCTTCAAAGATAAGGTTAATCAAGACTTTCTTTGTGAAATCCATGCTGACTGTGCTTTATTATATTTTCATTTTCATATGTATTTTCTACTTTTGGTGATTATTGTCATTTTTTATTGATTTTATTTTTACTTATTGCATTTATTGCCCATCCCTAGTTCCATGGAGAAAGTGGTCGTGAGCTGCCTTCTTCAACCACTGCAGTCGATGTGATGCTGTTCGGAAGGGAGTTCCAGGATTTTGACCCATCAACAGTAAGGGAACAGTGATATAGTTCCAATTCAGGATGTTGTCTGGCTTAGAGGGGAACTTGCAGGTGGTGGTGTTCCCATGCATCTGCTGCCCTTGTCCTTCTAGGGAGTAGAAGTCACGGGTTTGGAAGGTGCTGTCTAAGGAGGCTTGCTGCCTTGCTGCAGTGCATCTTGTGGATGGTGCACACTGCTACCACAGTGCATCGGTGATGGAGAGAGTGAATATTGTGAATGAGGTGCCAATCAAGTGGGCTGCTTTGTCCTGGATGGCGTTGAGCTTCTGAAGTGTTGTTGGAGCTGCACCTATCCAGGCAAGTGGAGAGTATTCCATCACACTCCTGACTTGTGCCTTGTCGATAGTGGACGGGCTTTGGGGAGTCAGGAGGTGAGTTACTCCCCGCAGGATTCCTGGTCTCTGACCTGCTCTTGTAGCCATGATATTTATGTGGCTACTGCAGTTCATTTTCTGGTCAATGGTAACCCCCAGGATGTTGATAGTGGGAGATTCAGCAAACGTAATGCTGTTGAACGTCAAGGGGAGATGGTTAGGTTCTCTCTTGTTAGAGATGGTCATTGCCTGGCACTTGTGTGACTCGAATGTGAAATATCCTTATTGTAGGGTATTGCATTGTACTGCACAGTGACAACACTTGGAAAGTCCTTCATTGGCTGGAAAAGGCTTTACAAGGTCCTGTGAAATGCATGTGTTGCTTTTTCCATTGTTATCAGTGTCATTTTGATCAAAAGATAGAATTCGTGAGCACAAAGTTTAAATCAATGTTGATTCAAATAATGTAAAAGCATCTATATTCTTGCACTGTACTTAATAATCACCATCTTCCTATCCTTACAGAGTACAATGTCTTTGACCCTGAAATTGATTCCACAATCTCAGTCCCTCAGACAATTTCAGCCCAGTTCTGATGAAAGATCACAGATCTGAAACGTTAACTCTGTTTCTCTCTCCACAGATGCTGTCAGACCTGCTGAGTATTTCCAGCATTTTCTGTTTTTATTTCAGATTTCCAGTATCTGCAGTATTTTGCTCCGGTGTTACTTTGAAAGTTAAAACTGACCCACCTGTCTACAATTCACACTGGGGTCTCCCATGAAATGATTCTGTATAATGTTGATGGAAGGAATACAGACTCTGAGCACCGAGCTTCCTGTGGGGAATTGGGGATATGAAAACCAGCAGACTCTGCAGGAATTTCCACTGGGAGCACAAATTCACAAAATCTACCTTTTATATATCGATTCATTTTGATTGTCCTTCTGGAAAATTATTTTGAAACAATTTAAACATCAACCCACAGCTCCATGACTGGGCCAATTATGAGGTCATCCTCTGACACGTCATGTGACAGCTGGAGCCACAAGACATCAGAACCAGATTTGTGACTGGATTAAAACCCGGAATCCTGTCCCAATGGCTTTTCAAATAAAGCTGTTGCTGTTTGAAAACACAGCAGTTAAACTTTCTGCCTGACCATGAGGGGAGCTAGGGAGAAATTTACAAAACTCAATCCTTCAACAAAATAGTTCGAAAACCATTAATATAGAAATCATGTGAGGATTCATATGCAGGAGAAGCAAGCAAAATACAGAAAGTACAAAGGACAGCTGAAAAGGGAAATGAGATCAGCAAGAGAGTGTGTGAGAAAAGATTAGCAGGTCACATAACTGGGAACACTGAAGTCTTTTACCAACATATGGACAGTCAATGAAAGGGTGGGTCAATTAGGAGATCCTGTGGAGGCAGAGGGCGTGCCTGAGGCACTAATTAAGTACATTGCATCTGTCACAAAACAAGCAGATTGTGCAAATGCCACACAGTAAAGGAGGAGGATGTGGAGAAATAGGAGGGGATGAAAATAGATAAAGAGGAAATAATTACAAGGTTAGCAGTGCTCACAGTAGAAAAGTCACCCGGTCTGGATGGGCTGCATCCTGGATTGCTGAGGGAAGTAAGGGTGGAAATATCAGAGACTCGAACCACAATCTTTCAATCCTCCTTTCTATGGGAATGATGCCAGAGGACTGGAGGATGCAGGTAAGCTTGGGTAGTTCGATCTCAGTTTAACTTGACCATTTTTATAATGTATCTGTTGTAATAACTCATAAGGTCAAGGAAGCCATTTTACAATTAACACATGACCAAAGGAGCCATTTTGTGTTCAGTACTAACGTTTATATCCTGCATAATTAATGAGTAGCTACCCATCATGAAACAGATGATAGTAAAGGTAATGAACCTTGATTGAGTTATAAATAATGAATCAATAATCATTTTAGAGAGAATGGGTTTTCATTTAAAGTTAGTTCAATCTAATTACTGTGAGTTTCTGTGTCTGTGTGGGAAAGGGCAGTTTCAGCGAAATTTATTCAAACAATGGACCTTTCCAGGACACCTGATAAAACCCATGGTCTGGTACATCGTGACCTTCAAGAGTCTCGATTTAATGAATAGGAAACTTGTTTCAGATCAGATTGGGAGACAGTGTGAAACCACTCCATTGTACTCATGTCTGAGATTCTGAGGACAGGTGACTGTTCGTGGAAGACATCATTAAGAACTTATTAAATGTACCTAGCAACAGCTCGGACCAAATATTATTTTACAAGGTGGTGTGATGGCCATCCAGGGGTTAAAAGTAGGGATTTTGTAAGGTTTCAGTGTGCAGGAACACTAGAAGATCTCAGGGGTAAAGGCTCAGATCATCAACCAATTTCTCCACCTGACGAGGTTTCAGTGTGCAGGAACACTAGAAGATCTCAGGGGTAAAGGCTCAGATCATCAACCAATTTCTCCACCTGATGAGGGATCTAGGCTGGACAAAGAGGACCGTGACATTCTGAGACCAAGCTCGACCAGTCCACACACCTGATCGAGCAGTAAAGTTATATTGTCCAATTTTGTGAAAGATAATTTTGCTTTCAATTATTAAGCACTATTTTACTCTCAATAAAAGTTCTGGACTTACTAATCAAGTATCCTGTTACTTTAATTGGTTAAAGTCATGCCCAAAGAGATTGTCCACAATAGAATTTCCAGAATTAAAAGATACATCTGCAAGGATTGCTAATTTTACAGCCCTGTTTAAAAAGAGAGATAAACCCAGGAACAACAGACCAGTTAGTCTAATGTCAGTGGTGGGGAAACTTTTAGAGACAAATATCCAGGAGAAAAATAAGTGTCACTTGGTAGAACATGGCCTAATAAATGACAGCCAGTACAGATTGGTTAACAGAAGATTGTGTCTGAATTAATTAATTTCTTTGATGAAGTTTCAGAGAGAGTTGACCAGGGTAGTGGGGTTATTGGTGTGTGTCTGGACTTCAAAATTGTGTTTGAAAAAGTACCATAAAATAGACTTGTGAACAAAATTCGAGCAGATGGGATTAGAGGGGGCAGTGGCAGCATAGATACAAAATTGGCTGAGGGACAGAAAGCATAAAGTAGGGTGAATGCTTGTTTTTCAGAATGGAGGGACGAATCCAGGAATGTCACTGTTGTTGCAGTGTGTGCAGTGTCTGACCCTGAGCTGTCCGAGGGAGGGGGCTGTTTGTGATGTTCCTGTGGGGTGCATTATCATCAGGGTATCTCCCTGAGCTGTCACAGGGATGGGGCAGTGTGTGATATCCTTGTGCATGTCATGCAGGCCCACTGGCGTGTGGTTCCATCCTGATGCCAAGAAACAGAGCCCCATCTATGGGCAAAAAGTCTCACTTCCCTGTGGATGGCTTGAGAGAGAAGAAGGCTTAGGGAGTAAACCTGGACAGTAAATCCGGAGTGGAGTCCCATAGGCGGTTACCTGTTACTTATCAGGTAGTTTTCCAGCAACTCCTACAGCAGAGCAATACCAAACAGTACTGTTTTTTCCTTTCCTTTGGACAATGCTAGCAATGCTGAGAGGGGGTCCTGATGCTCAGTGTCTCCATACTATTTGCCCAGGCCTGTGCCCTGGAGAGGACACTCCAGCTTTGTGGTTAAACATTAGCACAACACGGGAAGAAACAGTTACTGATTGTAAGCTCTCACTCAATTGGTGTAGAGTATGAGCACCAGGGGTTACTTCTGACAGAGGGAGAGATCATCATGTCTCATTGGATAGCTACCACCAACTCAGTTAACAGCTGTCCTGCCACGACCTACTTGCTTCAATGGGTGCTTGGAGCTTAGAGAGATACCTCTCAACAGGCGGTTCGATAATCAATGCACCAGGCAAGACAAACTTAACAAAGAAGACACCAGTCCTTCGCATCGCAAGCTGGAATGTGAGGACCATGTGTCCTGGCCTTACTGACAACCTTCTGCAGGTTGATGACACACACAAGACAGCTGTGATCGACAAAGAACTCACAAGGCTCAATGTGGACATTGCTGTGCTGCAAGAAACTAGACTCGTTCAAAGTGGATCCCTCAAAGAGAAACACTACACCTTCTTCTGGCAGGGGAAAGCCCAAGAGGCAACTCGTGGGTTTCACAGTAAAAAACACGCTACTTGCAATGAGTGAACCACCCACAGTAGGCTCAGAGAGACTTCATGCTCTTCACTTGTCAACAAGCGCGGGCCCAGTTAATCTCATGTGCATCTATGTCCCGACACTCACCTCCACCCCAGATGTCAAGGATCAATTCTATGAGACACTTGATGCTGCCATCAGTAGAATTCTCAGCACTGAGGGACTGTACCTTCTAGGAGACTTCAACGCAAGTGTGGGTACTGACTATAGCTTGGCCAATGAGCATAGGGCACCAGGGGATTGGCAAGATGATCAAAAATGGACAGAGGTTGCTGGATCTATGCTGTCACCATGGACTCTGTGTGACAAACAGCTACTTCCAGTTCAAGCTGTGCCACAAGGTGTCCTGCAGCCATCCAAGATCACGCCACTGGCACCAGCTAGAACTTAACATCACCAGACGTACCACCCTCAGAAGTGTCCTCATCACTCACAGCTATCACAGCGCTGACTGTGATACTGACCACTCCCTAGTGCGTAGCAAGGTCAGGCTTCAGCTAAGGAAGCTTCACCCATCCAAGAAGAAAGGTCCTTCACGGATCAACACTTGCCGAACCACTGATCCAGAAAGGACCCAGGAGTTCCTCAACATCCTTGATCAGACTCTTTCAGAAAACACCCAAGGCCTCAGTGCGGTGTCAAAGTGGAATCATCTGCACGCCACCATCTATAACTCTGCACTCGCTGTGTATGGGAAAAGAGATGGGAGGAATGCTGACTGGTTTGAGGCTTATTGGACTGAAATGGAGTCAGTTACTGTAACTAAGAAGAGAGCCCTCATGAACTACAAACCAGTCCCCAGTAAACAAACTCGAGACGCTCTCAGAACTACCAGAAACAAGTCTCTGCAGACTGCTCGGCACTGCACCAATCAACAATGGTTAAAACACTGCAACAGTATTCAATCTGCCGCTGAATCTGGGGGATGCTAGAGGGACATAGGAAGGAATTCAACACACCAAGGTTCCTTGGACAGCACCTTCCATACCCGCAACCTCTGCCAACTAGAAGGACAAGGGCAGCAAATTCATGGGAACATCACCACCTGCAAGTTCCCCTCCAAGCCACACACTATCGTGACTTGGAACTATATCGCCTTTCCTTCACTGTCGCTGGGTCAAAATCATGGAACTCTCTTCCTAACAGCACTGTGGGTGTACCTACCTCACACAGACTGCAGCGGTTCAAGAAGGCAGCTCACCATCACATTCTCAAGGGAAATGAGGGATGGGCAATAAATGGTGGCTTAGCCAGTGATGACCACATCAGATGAATGAATAAAAAAAAAATTATGAAAGCAACGGGCCCAGCAGTAACTAAATCAGCACCTTTGAAGACAAAGACAGGGACGATCATCACTGAAGCTAACAAGCAGATGGAAAGGTGAGTGGAGCATTACCTTGAACTCTACATAACGGAGAACATTGTCATTGAAGTAGCTCTCAGCGCCAATCCAGACTTCCCTGTCATGGAGGAGTTGGACAGTGACCCCACTATCATAGAGCTCAACAACGCCATTGACCGTCTTGCCAGTGATAAAGCCCTGGGAAATGATGGTCTTCCACCTGGAATCATCAAAAGTGGAAAAGCGGCACAGCTGTAGCATCTCTATGAACTTCTGTGGCTCTGTTGGAAGGAGAGATCTGCGCCTCTAAACATGCCTGATGCAAACATTGTCACCTTGTACAAAAATATAGGGGATCACAGTGACTGCAGCAATTACCGAGGCATCTCCTTGCTAAATATTGTGGGGAAGGTCTTTGCTCACATTGCTCTGACCAGATTGCAGACCCTGGCATCACACATCTATCCTGAGTCTCAGTGCAGCTTCAGTGCTGGTAGATCGACAGTCGACATGATCGTCTCACTTCGGCAGTTACAGGAGAAGTACTGTGAACAGTACAGACCACTCTACATTGTCTTTATAGACATCACCAAGGCCTTCGATCTTGTCAGCAGAGACGGACTCTTCAAACTGCGATGGAACATAGGCTGCCCTCCTGAACTCTTGGGCATCATCTCTTCTTTCGACGAGAACATGCACTGTTCCGTCAGTTACAATGGAGCGACATCAGATGTTTTCAAGATCAGCAGTGGGGTCAAGCAGGGCTGTGTCCTGGTAACAACTCTCTCAGAAACAGAGGAACATAGGAGGAGGCCATTTAGCCCGTAGAGACTGTTCTGCCATTCAATTCGATCATGGATGATCATCTACCTCAACACCACTTGCCCGTGCTATCCCCATATCCCTTGATGTCATGAGTATCAAGGTTTCTATCAATTTCTGTCTTGAACACGCTCAATGATTGAACTTCCACAGACGCCTGGGGTAGAGAATTCCAAAGATTTACCACCCTCTGAATGAAGAAACTCCACCCTATCTCAGTTTTAAATGGCCTTTTAAATGAAACTTTGAGGAATACAAGCCCAGTTTCCTCATCCCAGGGATTAGTCTGGTGACCCTCCGTTGCACTCCCTCTGTGGCAAGTATATCCTTCCTTAGATAAGGAAACCAAAACTGTACACAATACTCCAGCGCAGTCTCACCAAGGCTCTATACAATTGCAGCAAGACATCTTTATTCCTGTACTCAAGACCCTTTGTGTGAAGGCCAACATACCATTTGCCTTCCTAATTGATTGCTGCACCTGCACAAGAGCTTTTAGTGTCTCATGAACAAGGACACCCAGGTCCCTTTGGACATTAACACTTATTCAGCTCTCACCATTTAAGAAATACTCTGTCTTTCTGTTTATTCTACCAAAGTGGATAACTTCACACTTATTTATATTATGTTCCATCTGTCATTTCATTGACTTATCCTATCCAAGTCCCCTGGAAGCCTCCTTGTAACCTCCTCACAGCTCACATCCTTTACAATTAGCATACTCTTCTCCATGCTGCAATTGTACATTTTCAGTGACTCAGATGGGGGTGTCCACCTGCATACCAGAGCTGATGACAAGCTGTTCATCTTGGCAAGACTGCGCGCCAAGACTAAAATGAGTCAGTTCCTTGTCTGTGAGATGCTGTTTGCTGATGACGCTGTGCTGACATCCCATAATGAAATTAACTTGCAGCAGTTTGTATATCGGTTCTCCCTGGCCTGCAAGGAGTTTGGACTGACGATCAGCCTCAAGAAGATCAAAGTTATGGGCCAGGACGTCGAGACTCCACCTTCCATCAAAATCGACAACCTCACTTTGGAGGATCAACAATCACCAGCAATCTGTCCCTTGATACTGAAATCAGCACCAGGATTGTCAATGCTGCAGCTGTCATGTCAAAGTTGAGAAGCCGAGTGTGAACCGACAGCAAACTGATCGAAAATACGAAGCTCTGCGTGTAACAGGCTTGTGTTCTCAGCACCCTCCTTTATAGTTGAGAAGCATCAACAACTTATACAAGCCAAGAAAAGCAGCTGAACAGCTTCCACCTCCGCTGCCTCAGATGGATATTGGGCATCTCCTGGCAGGACAGAGTGCCGAATGCGGAAGTACACCAGCGTGCAGTGATCCGCAGCAAGTTTGTCCTCGTGCGTCAGCGGTGACTCTGTTGACTGGGTCATGTGTGCTGAATGGATGACGGTCGCATTGCCAAAGACATGCTCTATGGTGAGCTTGCTATCAGCACGAGAGCAACAGGTCACCCACGTCTGTGATACAAGGACATCTGCAAATGAGATCTCCAGCAGACTGGGAGTGTAGTCAATGCATGGGAAGTCCTTCCTGCTGACTGGAATTCCTGGAGAAAGGCATTCAGGAAGACGATGGGAAAAGCAGAGGACAAAAGAAATGACCAGTTGGGGGGAAAGAGAGCTCAGCGGGAGGAAAAATTATCAGTCGACCTCGGGCCAATGATATTCACCTGTACCAGCTGCGGAAGTTATTGTCACTCACGAGTCATCCTCGACAGCCACAACAAACGATGTTTAATACAGAAGTGACCTACACGCCAGGCGTAGCCCATCGCCGTCCGAGACGGACAGTTGCCTATTACTATTACAGCTGCAGCTACAACTACAAGAGCGGGTCAGAGGCTGGGAACTCTGCGGCGACTAACTCACCTCTTGACTCGCCAAAGCCTGCCCACCATCTACAAGGCACAAGTCAGGAATGTGATGGAATATTCATGCCTGGATGAGTGCAGCTCCAACAACACTCAAGAGATTGACACCATCAGGTCAAAGCAGCCCACTTGATTGGCACCCCATCCACCACCTTAAACATTCATTCCCTCTCGCACCAGTGCAGAGTGGCAGCAGTGTGTAACATTTACAATATGTACTGCAGCAACTTGCCAAGCCTCCTTCAACAGCACCTTCCAACCCACAAACTCAACCACCTAGGAGCACAAAGGTAGCAGACGCATGGGAACATCACCACCTTCAAGTTCCCCTCCAAGTCACACACCCTCCTGACTTGGCACTATACCGCCATTCCTTTACTGTTGCAGGGTCAAAAACCAGGAACACCCTCCCAAAAAGCACTGTGGAGGTGCCAGAGGACTGAACAGTGGAAAATGTGACTTCCTATTTCAACAAAGGGTGTAAGGGGTAACTACAGGCCAGTGTGATTAACAGCAGTGGTGAGTAAGGTTTTAGAAACAATATTAGGGAAAAAATCAACAGTCACTTGGAGAGATTTGAGTTAATTGAGGAGATTGAGCATGGATTTATAAATGGGAGTTCATGCTTGACTAACTGCATTTTTTGAAGAACTAACAGGAAGATGATGCAGCGAATGTTGTTGATATGGATTTTAAGAAAGGATGGATGGATGGATTCAGAATGAATGATAAGGTAGCACATAAAAGGGTGGTTAACAAAATTGAGGTTCATGGAATAGGAGAGTCACTGTCCAATTGGATAGAAAATTGCTTTAAGGACAGAAAATAGCGAATCATAGTAAACGGTTCTTTGTCAGGCTGGAGGATAGTCGACAGTGGGTGTTCTCCAGTGGTCACTGTGAGAACCACTGCTTTTTCTGCTATATGTAAATGACTCGGATCTTGGAATATCGAGTAGAATCTCAAAATATACCGATAACACCAAACCTGGAGGAGTGGTAAACAGTGAGGATGATATGACCTGCCTGCAACAGGACAGTGATAGGCTAGCAGAATGGGCAGACAGGTGGCAGATAGAATTTAATAGTGACTAGTGTGAGGTGATGCATTATAGCAGAAGGAATTGGGAGAGACAATATATACTTAATAGCAGAGTTCTAAATAGAACTAAAAATAATGCACCTTGTAAGTGGTTTGTTGGTCTAGGGGTATGATTCCCACTTTGGGTGTCTGATTGGTTAATATGCGAGAGGTTAATAGACTAGCCCTTCTTCATTTGTGTTTTTAGTTGAAGGTCATCAATTGGTTGCAGCCTTACAGAAAGCGAAATTGACGTTCATACAGATCCTGTTTGAGGACCAGAGAACTGGATTCAAAGAGCCTGTCGACAAAATTGAAATGAACAAAATGTACAGGTCACCAAGTGGGTGTCTGAAGGTGGAGCAGTAACTGAGAGCTGGATACAAAAACAACACGACTAGTAGCTAATATGGAATGGAATTCTTCTGTGTTTCTGTTGTTCGGTTTCGATTAGGGTGGCACAGTGGCGCAGTGGTTAGACCCACAAACTCACAGTTTCAGGGCCCTGGGCTCAATTCTGAGTACTGCCTGTGTGGAGTTTGCAAGTTCTTCCTGTGTCTGTGTGGGTTTTTGCTGGGTGCTCTGGTTTCCTCCCCCCTCCAAAGACTTGCAGGTGATAGGTAAATTGCCCGTAGTGTAGGTAGGTGGTAGGGAATATGGGATTCCTGTAGGGTTAGTATAAATGGGTGGTTGTTGGTTGCCACAGACTTGGTGGGCCGAAGGGCCTGTTTCAGTGCTGTATCTCTAATAATAATAACTCATCGATTTTCTTGTTTTTCTCTTTTTTGATGCGTTTGAATAATTGTGGATCCTTCTTCAGGGTGTTTCCATTCACCAGGAAGTTCTGACCTCTGATGATGTTGATCAGAATAAGCTTCTGATATTTTTGGAACTGAGCAAATTTCCTTTGCTTGAGTCTGCAAGATGTAACTCAGTCTGACATGTGGATCCAAGGGAGGATTTGAAAGCCACCCATGCATTGGAGCATACAGTTGTATACATCCAATAGGAGACTGAGTAGAAGTGACAGTTCAGTCAGTCGAATATGAGACTTTTAATCTCAGGGTTGTGAGTTTGAGTGCCATTCTGTTTTTCCCTTTTTTGAAGCTTCATTAGCAGAGAGTACAAGGAGTGTTTGAAATGAAATTCAACAACAGTATGAGAAAGTCTCACTTTGATTCTTCTCTCTGCAGCATCTCACTGCAAAAGATTGAACTTTATCTCATTTCTTTCTCAGCTCGGGGTCAGTGCGGCTCGATGGGACTTCTGGCTGTCTCCCGCTTCACAATCCATCAGTACTGAGAAAGCAATGGGGAATATTACTCACATGTTGTGTTCTGTAACCTTTCGGAAAAATTGAATGTATGTATTTTCTTCCAAAACAAGGACACAAAGACATTAACAATGTGGGGCTGAAATAGCTCAGTTGGGGGAGTGTTAGATTGAAGATCTAAAGGCAATTTCAATTCTTTATGCGTCCCATGTTTTTGTTCTGATTTTTCAGTTGTACAATTTACTTTGAAATTATTTACCAAGCACCAGTGGATTGAATTTGAGAAACAACACAGAGTCATTTGCAGCATAGAAGGTGGTCATTTGGCCTATCGTGTCCATGCTGGCTCTCCCCGGAGCAATCTAGTCAGTTCCACTCACCAGCTCGATCCCTTTCCTCCTGCAAGTTTCTTTCCTTCAAGTATCCATCCAATTTCCTTTTCAAATCATTGATTGTCTCTGCTTCCACCTCACTCGTGGGTCAGGTCATTACCACCCACAACATAAAAAGCTCCACCTCATCAAGGATGGGAAATATTTATATCTTCTATATTTAGCTTATTGTTTATTTCTATGAGAAGAGAATGGCAGTCAACATGAAAGGGAACCCAAAGATCTTTGAGCAGTATATAAGTAATCAGTGGGTAGTAAGAGGTGGAGTGGGCCTTATTAAAGACAAAGAGGATAGTACATGCTGAGAGGTGCTGGGCAATGTTAATATATTTAATGAGTACTCTGTATCAGTGATCACTAAGGAATTGGAATCTGACAAAATATCAGTAGAAGCGGAGAGAGTAGTGGCAATGGATAGGGTACAAATTGAGAGAGGGAGCTTCTAAAAAGGCAGGCTGTGCTTAGGGTAGCTAAATCACCTGGTACGGATGGCTTACATCCCAGGTTGCAAAAGGAAATGCGGATGCAGATAACAGAAGGGCTAGTTTTAATCTTCCAATCTTCCCTGGATACGGGGGAGGTGCCAGAGGATTGAACAGAGGCAAATGTGACACCCTTATTCAAGAAAGGCTGTAAGGACAGTCTGGGTAACTACAGGCCAGTTAGATTAACAGCAGTGGTGGGTAAGGTTTTCGAAAGAATAATCAGGGTAAAAAATCAACAGTCACTGGAGAGGTTTGAGTTAATTAAGGATAGCGAGCAGGGATTTATAAATGGGAGTTCATGCTTGACTAATCTTAACAGCATTTTTTGATGAACTAACAGAGAAGGTCGATGAAGGGAATGCAGTGGATGCTGTTTATATGGATTTTATGAAAGTATTTGATAAGGTATCACATAAAAGGGTGGTTAACAAAATTGAGGTTCATGGAATAGGAGGATCAGTGTCCAATTTGATAGAAAAGTGGCTTAAGGACAGAAAACAGTGAGTCATATTGAATGGTTCTTTGTCAGACTGGAGGATAGTCGACAGTGGTGCTCCCCAGGGGTAAGTTCTAGAACACTGCTTTTTTTGCTAAAGATAAATGACTTGGATCTTGAAATATAGAGTAGAATCTCAAAATATGCCGATAACACCAAACCTGGATGAGTGGCAAACAGTGAGGATGATATGAATTGTTTGCAACAGGACAGTGATAGGCGAGCAGAATGGGCAGACAGGTGGCAGATGGAATTTAATAGTGACTGATGTGAGGTGATGTATTTTAGCAGAAGGAATAGGGAGAGACAATATATACTCAATGCTACAGTTGTGAAGAATGTGCAGGAGTAGAGGGACTTGGGTGCATGTCCATCAATCTTTGAAGTTGGCAAGACATATTGCGAGAGTGGTTAGCAAAGTATATGGAATCTTGGGCTTTATAAATAGAGGCATTGAGTACAAAAGCAGGCGAATTATGCTGAACCATTATAAAGCTCTGGTTTGTCCCCAATTGGAGTGTTGCGTCCAGTTCTGCTCACCACACTTTAGAAAGAATGTGCGGATCCTTGAGAGGATGCAGAGGAGATTTACCAGAATGGTTCCAGGTATGGAGGATTATAGTTTCAAGGTTAGGCTCGAAAAGCTAGGGTTGTTCTGCCTGTATCAAAGGAGATTGAGGGGAGAATTGATAGAGGTGTATCAGGCTATGACAGTTTTAGATAAGTTGGCAAGGAAAAATTGTTCCCATTAACTATTGGTACAAGGACTAGGGACACAGATTGAATGTTTTGGGCAAGAGATGCAGGGGGAATGTGCGGAAGAAACTTTTTTACACAGTGATTGGTAATGATCTGCAACTCGCTGCCCATGAGGGTGATGGAAGTGGAAACAATCGATGATTACAAAAGGAATTTGGATGGGCCCTTGAAGGAAATAAATTTACAGGGCTACGGGGATCGAGCATTCGAGTGGGACTGACTGGATCGTTCCCTGGAGAGCCGCCATGGATTCGATGGGGCGAATGGCCTCCTTTTATCCCACAAATGACTCAGTGACTCAATGACTCCAGGTCACTCGCAGAGTCAAGAAAACAGAGTGATGGATTTACCACAACATTATAAGTTATGTTTGTTTTGACAAAATGCAATAATAACTCGTCTCCACTCCTCGTGTTTCGAAATCCCACACATTCACTATAATGTGAACAATTATTTCTTGTTGTGTCTCTCTCAGATTTGTAAACTTCACTGTGTTGGAGTGAGGTGACATCTACTGGCAGGAAACAAGAACTGCAATCAAGCGGCAGAAACTCCATAGTCTGTCAGGGTTAAAGAAACATTGCAATGTGAGGAAATAGCGAAGTGGTTTGATTGGGTAGATGGAGACATGATTCCACTTGTGGTGGTGTCCGAAGCAAGGGCCGGAAATATGAAATTGTCATTCATAAAAGAAATGAGGAATTCATGAAAAATGTAATTACGTAGTGAATGGTTAGAATGTGGATAGAATAGAAAGTGAGATTGGATGGACAGAAGCAGTCTGAAAGGATGGCTGAGACAAAAGGTGAACACCCTGAAATGTTAACTGTGTTTCTCTCTCCACAGATGCTGCCAGAGCTGTTGAACATTTCCAACACTTTCTGTTATGATTTCAGCATTTACAGGATGTTGCTTTGATCTGAAAAAAAATGGATGAACAGCTTTTCCACAGGAGCTAAAAATACATGTTTTGTAAGTGGATTGTTGGTCTAGAGGTATGATTCTTGCTTTGGGTGTATAATTGGTTAATATGCGAGAGATCCCGGGTTCAACTCCCAGACGAGCCCATTCTCTTTTGTGTTTTTAGTTGAAGGTCATCGATCGGTTGCAGCCTGACAGCAGGCGGAATTGACTTTCATGCGGAGCCTGTTTGAGGACCAGAGAACTGGATTCAAAGAGCCTGTCGACAAAATTGAAATGAACAAAATGTACAGATCACCAAGGGGGTGTATGAAGGTGGAGCAGTAACTGAGAGCTGGATACAGGAACAACACGACTAGTATCTGGTATGGAATGGAATTCTTCTGTGTTTCTGTTGTTTGTCTTGGATTAACTCATGGATTTATTGGTTTTTCACTTTTTTGATGCGTTTGAAGAATTGTGGATCCTTCTTCAGGGTGTTTTCTTTCACCAGGTAGTTCTGACCTCTGATGATGTTGATCGTAATCAGCTTCAACTCACGGATAGTTTTGGAACTGAGCAGATTTCCTTTGCTTAAGTCTACAACATGTAACTCAGACTGACATGTGGATCCATTGGAGGATTTGAAAGCTGCCCCTGCATTGGAGCATACAGTTGCATCCATCCAATAAGAGACTGAGTAGAAGTGACAGTTCAGTCAGTCGAACATGAGACTTTTAATCTCAGGGTTGTGAGTTTGAGTGCCATTCTGTTTTTCCCTTTTTTTGGGGCTTCATTAGCAGAGAGTACAAGGAGTGTGTGACATGAAATTCAACAACAGTATGAGAAAGTCTCACTTTGATTCGGGACTCCTCTCTCTGTAGCATCTCGCTGTGAAAGATTGAACTTTATCTCATTTCTTTCTCAGCTCGGGGTCAGTGTGGCTCAGTGGGACTTCTGGCTGTCTCCCGCTTCACAATCCATCAGTGCTGAGAAAGCAATGGGGAATATTACTCATATGTTGTGTTCTGTAACCTTTCAGAAACAATTGAATGTATGTATTTTCTTCCAAAACATTCATTCTCAGTACTGGGAAAAATAGAGTATATGATTGACTGTATCAGGAAGTGAGAAATGTTTAAAATATGTTGTGACCAGTGGAGAAATGGGATGAGAATATAGTGCCCTCTTCTGATTTCAACTGTAGAAACATTTGTTATTTGGTTCTGTAGATTAGTTGGCTAAAACACATGTTTATTAAATAGGAGATCATGGGTTCAACTCCCAGTGGAGCCTTATGTCATTATTAGCAACATGCTTTAGAAGTTCACATCTGTGTCTTGTGAGCTTGAACTCATAATTCAAGTTGCATGATGAATTTCAGTCACAGGAGAAAACAACCTTTGTGAAGGATGTGAGTTTGGAATGGCTGTTCCTCCTTGTCCAGAAATTCAGTCCTGATATTTCAAAGGTAACTTCTTTGATAGAAATTTGTTCACCGTTCCATTCAACCTGGAAAACAGCTTGACATTAATCTCACTGAAGGAACGTGTTCTGTGTTGCAGAGTGTTTGTGTCATTATGTGTTGCTTTTAACCGAGACTGGGACATGACGCAAGTGGGAGATTAGATTTTAGATACTGCACTGAAACAGGCCCTTCGGCCCACCGAGTCTGTGCCGAACATCAACCACCCATTTAGACTAATCCTACATTCCCACCAAACATCCCCACCTGTCCCTATATTTCCCCTAACACCTACCTATACTAGTGACAATTTATAATGGCCAATTTACCTATCAACCTGCAAGTCTTTTGGCTTGTGGGAGGAAACTGGAGCACCCGGAGAAAACCCACGCAGACACAGGGAGAATTTGCAAACTCCACACAGGCAGTACCCGGAATCGAACCCGGGTCCCTGGAGATGTGAGGCTGCGGTGCTAACCACTGCACCACCGTGCCGTCCACAACTGGGTTTATCTGAGGTTTGGAATATTTGTCAGTCAGGAACAAGAAAAATCAAAGTAACCAAATAAGAAAACCTATGTCTCGTGGTTACCAAGAAAAATTCAGAATATATTAAACTTTGTTCCATTCAATACAACTGTGTGAACTTTGACCTTTCCTGCCTTTTATAAACAGTATTTGAAGTGTCTCAGTAAAAATGTTCAGTGTTGATGAGAGTGGGGTCTGGGTGAGCATCTGCTGAGTGTGACAGGGTCAGGACTGGATGCAGGAAGTTCTCTGACAGTCTCTCTCTCTCTCTCTGATGGGTTGAGTTGATTTTCAACTGGCAGCTGTTGGTGTAGTATAAGGATGGAAAGGGTTAATGCTGAAGACAGTGGGATCAACCCCTCCCACTGTCAGAGTGGTGATGTAACAGTCACATGAGATGAGGTTTGGGAGAAGAGAGAGCAGCACCAAGGATGCTAGCTTCGGAGGCTTGATGAGTGTGTATATAGTATTGTGTAAATTAGAAAAGAGTTCTTAGTTCTTTCAGCAGGAAATGTGTCCAGAAAATATCGAGAAACTCACAATTTTATTATTCAGGAGTCGGAACACAGATATTAACACCAAGTGACAGTTCTGGGTTCATTAACAAAAAAAAGGTAGCGAATAATATTGCTGACTGATTGAAATCCCCCAGTGAGGAGACAGGTAAACAGGTGATCTGTTGGGACATCCTTCGATCCAAGCTTTCTGCAGCGTTTAATCTCCCTTTTTGGTGAAATTCTCTGTTATTTGCAACTTTTTTTAATCCAGCTTTGATGGGCGAGTGGAAAAACTGAAAAAAATTGAACAGTTCCATTCTTTCTTTTCTTCCTTCTTCCCTTCTTTCCATCAGTTTCGCTTTTCTGTCTCAGATCAATATAGTGATGAGAATCCCAATTTAATCTGTTGTTTCTGGTGTTTTATCCATTCCAATCAGAATTCAACATTCCAATCTAATCTATTTGTTATTCCACAGTGTCTCTCCATGTGGTTTATTCTGTTGCATTCTCTCACAGTCTGTTTGATGATCAATGTTACATCTCACTCTCTGTTCTGGTGAAGATCAGAAGCAGTGATATCTGTTTACACCACCCGACAAGTCGGTCTGAGGCTGTGCCTCGCTGATCATGTGGGGTTCGGAACATAGGAACAGGAGTCGGCCATTCAGCCCATCGAGTCTGCCCCGCCATTCAATATGATCATGGCTGATCATCCACTTCAATGTCCTTTTCCCCACACTTTCGTCATATTCCCTTATGTCATTTGTATTTAGAAATCTGTCAATCTCTGCTTTAAACATAGTCAATGACTGAGCTTCCACAGCCCTCTGGGGTACAGAATTCCAAAGATTTACAACCCTCTGAGGAACAACGTTTCTCCTCATCTCTGTCCTTAGTGGCTTCCCCCTTATTTTGAAAATGCGTCCCCTGGTTCTCGACTCCCCAACCAGGGGAAACATCTTAGCTGCATCTACCCTGACTGTCCTTTAAGTATTTTGTAGGTTTCAATGAGATCACCTCTCATTCTTCGAAACTCTAGAGAATACAGTCCCAGTTTCCCAATCTCTCTTCATAGAACAGTCCCACCATCCCAGGAACAAGTCTGATGAACCTTCGTTGAACTCCCTCCATGGCAATAATATCCTTCCTAAAGTAAGGAGACCAAAACTGCACACAGTACTCCAAGTACGGTCTAACCAAGGTTCTATACAATTGAAGCAAGAATTCACTAATCCTGTACTCAAATCCTCTTGTGATGAAGGCTAACATACTATTAGCCTTTCTAATTGAGTGCTGCACCTGCATGTTAGCTGTCAGTGACTTATTGACATGGATACCAGGTCACCCTTATACTTTATACCTCAGTTAATAAAGGAAAGGATTCCATATACCTGCTGAACCACCTTATTGACCTGTACTGCTACTTCAGGGGTCTGTGGACATTCACTCCAACGTCCCTCACTTCCTCTGCACCGTTCAGTGTTCTCCCATTAATTGTGTATTCCTTTGCCTTTTTTGACCTCCCAAATGCATCACCTCACACTTGTCCAATTTGAATTCCATTTACCACTTCTCTGCCCACCTGACCAGTCTATTGATATCTTCCTGCAGTGTACAGCTATCCTCCTCCCGATCAACAACACGGACAATTTCTGTGTCATCTGTAAACATCTTGATTGTGCCCTCTATATTTATGTCCATATCATTAATATATACCACAAAAAGCAGGGGACCTAGTTCTGAGCCCTGTGGAACACCACTGGAAACAGTCCTCCAGTTGCAAAAACACCTGTAACCAATTCCTTCTTGTTTCCTGCCACTGAGCCAATTTTGTATCCAGCTTGCTACATTCCCCTGGATCGCATGCGCATTTATGTTTTTTTAACCAGTTTGCCATGTGGGACCTTGTCAAAAGCCTTGCTAAAATCCATGTAGACCACATCAACTGCACTATCCTCACAATCCTCATTGTTACTTCTTCAAAAAATTCAATCAAGTTCGTCAGACAGGAGCTTCCCTGAACAAATCCATGCT
The DNA here is from genome assembly GCF_036365525.1 of Heterodontus francisci. Classification (NCBI taxonomy): domain Eukaryota; kingdom Metazoa; phylum Chordata; class Chondrichthyes; order Heterodontiformes; family Heterodontidae; genus Heterodontus; species Heterodontus francisci. The sequence continues at coordinate 392,047 of NW_027141369.1, read as the reverse complement.
GATGATACTTGATTAATCTGTGCCTTTCTAAGTGACAGTTTATCCTGTCTCTCAGAATTAATTCCAATAATTCGCCCACTATTGAGGTTAGGCTGACTGGCCTTTAATTGTTCCCTCGCTTCCTTTTTCAAGAATGGTGCAATGTTAGCAATAAGAACAAAAAGTGCTGGACATACACAGCAGGTCTGGCAGCATCTGTGGAGAGAGAAGCAAAGTTAACATTTCAGGTCAGTGACCTTTCATCAGAACAGAAACATTAACTTTGCTTCTCTCTCCACAGATGCTGCCAGTCCTGCTGTGTATTTCCAGCGCTAATAGTTTTTATTTCAGATTTCCAGCATCTGCAGAATTTTGCTTTTATTGCAACGTTACGAGACCTCCCATCGTCTGGCATCACACCTGTATCCAGTCAGGGATTGGAAACTGATGGTCAGACCTTCCAATATTTCCTTCCTGGCTTCTTTTAACCTCCTGGGGTACATTTCATCCGGCCCTGATGATTTATCCACTTTCAAGGATGCTAATCCCATTTATACTTCTTCTCTCCCTCAGTTTATCATGTCCAATACTTCACACTCCTTCTCCTTAATTACAATATATGCATCACCACCTCATTTGTGAAGACAGTAAAGTATTCATTAACAAACATACCCACATCTTCCACCCTGATGGGCCCTACTCTTTCCTCAGTTGCCTCTTACTCCAATGTATTGATGAAATATCTTTGGATCCATTTTGATTTTGCTTGTCAATATTCTTTCATGCTCTCTGTTTGCTCTTCGTCGCTGCTCCCAAATGCCTCTAGTTAAGTCAAAAGACAACTTATCAGAAGTGGGATCACAAGGCCGAAAGTGGGGATGTTCACTGATGATTGCACAATGTTCAGCACCATTCATGACTCCTCAGATACTGAAGCAGCCCGTGTCCAGATGTAGCAATACCTGGACAACATCCAGGCTTGGGCTGATAAGTGGTTAATAACATTTGCGTCACATAAATGCCAGGCAATGACCATCTCAAACAAGAGAGAATCTAATCATTTCCCCTTGATGTTCAATGGCATTACTATCACTGAAACCCCCACCATCAACATTGGGGGAGTTACCATTGACCATAAACTGAACTGGACCAGCCACATAAATGCATTTGCTGCAAAAGCAGGTCAGAGGCTAGGAATTCTGCAGTGAGCAACTTACCTCCTGTCTCCCCACATCTTTACATCTTTCCACCATTTACGAGGCACCAGTCAGGAGTTTGATGGAATACTCTCCACTTGCCTGGATGAGTGCAGCTCCAACAACACTCAAGTAGCCTGCTTGATTGCCCCCATCCAGCAGCTTCAACATTCACTCCATTCACCACGAATGCACAGTGGCAGCAGCGTGTACAATCTACATGATGCACAACAGCAACACACGAAGGCTCTTTCAACAGTACCTTCCAAACTCTGAACCTCTACTACCGAGAAGGACAAGGGCAGCAGATGCAAGGGAGCACTACCACCAGCAAGTCCCTCTCCAAGCCACACACCATCCTGACTTGGAACTGTATCGCCATTCCTTCATTGTCGTTGGGTAAAAATCCTGGAACTCCCTTCCAAACAGCACTGTTGGTATTCCTGCATCTCAAGGACTGCAGCGGCTCAAGAAGGCAGCTCACCACCACTTTGTCAAGGGCAATTTGTAATGGGCAATAAATGCTGGCATAGCCAACGATGCCTATGTCCCAGTAACAAATGAAAGAAAGTGAGGAAATAGTGAAGGGCTTTTATAGAATACACGGAGACATGTTTCCACTTGTGGTGGTTTCTGAAATAAGAGCCAAAAATATAAAATCAACATTCATAAAACCAATGAGGAATTCATGAAAAATGTATTTATGCAGTGAATGGATAGAATCTGGAATTTTCTATCACAGGGAGAGGTTGGGGTGAATAGTATTGATGCACTTAAGGGGAGGTGGAACAAATGAACAAGTGTATGGGGAGAAATGAATCGAGGGATATACATATCGGGCTTCATTTTTAAAAATTTGTGCATATGAAGCAGGATGGCTGGAAATATGTGTAGAGCATAGAGCAGTTGGGATGATCCCAATGCAGTGTTTTGTCTGTATGGATCTGCCCAGAACACTTGTGATACAGGAGCTGGGAGCTTCAGTACTTCAGTGGAGGCTGATACTGACACCGGTTTTCATTAGTGGGTGTTCTTAATGATTATTAATTGAGAAATTAAATTCACCTCTTTGATATTTTGCCCCTCACCTGTTCTTGAGTTATAAGATATATTTTTTCTTCATAGAGGCAAATATTTGAAGATATTGTGATGAATGTGATGGTTGCTGCACTCGAGGCACAAGGAACAGTGCAGCCAACTCCTCTCACACACAGTAGGTACATTATCACTCAGAGTACAGAGGGATAGACAGTTCATCAGTTCCCTAGTCTCAGACTGCAGAAGTAGTCAGGCTCACATTGATCCCGAGTTCCAGAGACACATTTTCAATCAAACAAAGCAGGAGAAAAAGAAGTTGTTTCCATTTCGCCCCAATTCAGTCCCACTGACAGTCAGATACATCAATCCCAGGTCAAAATCACACTCATTAACAGATTGAAATACAATGTGTCAATCTAAATATAATGCAGACTTAGCTAGCAAGAAAATATCAGATAGAATTGGCACACGCTACTGATTGAATGGCACAGAATCTAAGCTAATGATGTACCCTGAGATTTAAATTAAATATCATACCCAAAGCTCACACCCAATTCATTATAAAGGATGTTTAAACATCCCCATAGTGTACCCTGAGATACAAGTTACATACAAGTCCAACATTCATTACAGAGAAAGTTTCAAAGATGCTGAAAGATATTGTAACCTGAGACACAAATTAGATACCAGTTCAGAACTCACGCACGCTGTGAAATTGAAAGATACAGAATCAATTCGATTAGTGTAGATTGATCTAAACATTATATACCATTCTAAAACCTCATACAATATCAAACTGAAATACAGTATTAATTCCATTAGTGTCGATTGATCTAAACATTATATACCATTCTAAAACCTCATCCAATATCAAACTGAAATACAGTATTAATTCCATTAGTGTAGATTGATCTAAACATTATATACCATTCTAAAAACTCATACAACATCAAATTGAAATACAGTATCAATTCTATTAGTGCACATTGACCTAAACATTACATACTATTCCAAAAACTCATACAGTATCAATTCCATTAGTGTAGATTGATCTAATCATTGCCAGTCCAAAAATCATATACAGTATCAGATTGAGCAATGCTGATATGAAGTGTAAACTGTGATGTAAATTAGATGCCTGGACAGAACTCACCCAGACTGCGGAAATAAAAAATACAGTTGTCCATGATACGCATTATTTTCCAGCCAAAAACATCTCATACATGATCAGAGTGAAATAGATTATCAATTCCATTTATGTAGACTGAACTCCACATTATGGCGGCACAGTGGCGCAGTGGTTAGCATTGCAGATTCAAGCTCCACTGACCTGGGTTCAGTTCTGCGGAGTTTGCAAGTTCTCCCTGTGACCGCGTGGATTTCTGCTGTGTGCTCCAGTTTCCTCTTACAGCCCAAGAATTGCAGGTTGTTAGGTAAATTGCCCCTCGTGTGAAGATGTGGGAGGGAATATGGGATTGATGTAGGATTAGTGTATATGGGTGGTTGTTGGTTGGCACAGACTCGGTGGGTTGAAGGGCCTGTTTCAGTGCCGTATCTGAAAATAAAATTACAAACCTGTAAAAACTCTCATCCAGGGGTATGGTGATTTTCTGGTTACTTTACAGGACGAGTAATCCAAAAGTCTCCACTAATGGACCAGAGACATGAATTCAAATTCCACTGCAGCAGCTTGGTAATTTATAGAATCAAAGTAAGATTATGGCACAGGAAGAGGCCAGTTGGCCCATTGTGTCTGTGCCAGATGAAAACTGTCCACCCATTCTAATCCCACCTTTCAGCATTTGGTGCATAACCCTGCAGATTACGTCATTTGAGGTGTATATCCAGACTCATTTTGAATGAGTTGAGGATTTCTGTCTCAACTCCCCTATCAGGCAGTGAGTTCCAGACCCCCTCCACCCTCTGGCTGAAAAAAAACTTTTCCTAATCTCCTCTGTAATCTTTATACCAATAACTTTAAATCTATTCCCCTAGTCACTGACCTCTCTGCTAAGGTGAACAGGCCCTTCACTTCAACTCTATACAGGCCCCGCAAAATGTTGTACATTTCAGTCTGATCTCCCCTCAGCCTCCTCTGTTCCAAGGAGAACAGCTCCATCCTATCCAATCTTTCCCCACAGCTGCATTTTTCCAGTCCCGGCAACATCCTCGTAAATCTCCTCTGTACCCTCTCCAGGGCAATTACATCCTTTCTGTAATGAGGTGATCAGAACTGTACACAGTACTCAAGTTGTGGCCTGACTAATGATTTATACAGTTACAGTACAACCTCCCTGCTCTTATATTCTATACCTCGTCGAAAAAAAAGGATTCCATATGCCTTTTTAACCACCTTATCAACTTGTCCTGTTACCTTCAAGGATCTGTGGACATTTACTCCAAGGTCCCTCACTTCCTCTACACCCCTCAGCATTTTCCTATTAATCGTGTATTCCTTTGCCTTGTTTGACCTCCCCAAATGCATCACCTCACACTTCTCTGGATTGAATTCAATTTGCCATTTTTCTGCCCATCTGACTAGACCATCAAGATCTTCCTGCAGCCTACAGTTATCCTCCTTGCTATTTACCACATGGCCAATCGTTGTGTCATTTGCAAACTTCTTGATCATGCCCCCTACATTTACATCCATGTAGACCACATCATAAACTGCACTACCCTCATCTATTTTCCTTGTTAATTCTTCAAAATTTCGATCAAGTTGTTCAGGCAAGATCTTCCCTTAACAAATCCATGCTGACTATCCTTGATTAATCTGTGCCTTTCTAAGTAACATTTTATCCTGTCTCTCTGAATAGATTCCAATAATTTTCCCACTATTGAGGTTAGACCGACTGGCCTGTAATTATTCGGTCTAGCCCTCACTCCCTTTTTAAACAGAGGTACAATGTTAGCAGTCCTCCAATCCTCCAGCACAACACCTGTATCCAATGAGGTCTGGAAAACGATGGTCAGACCTTCCGCTATTTCCTCCCTTGCTTCTTTTAACAGCCTGGGGTACATTTCATCCATCCCTAGTGATTTATCAACTTACAAATAAGCTAATTCTATTAGTATGTCCTCTCTCCCTCTGTTGATCATATCCAATACTTCACACCCCTCTTCCTTATCTACAATATCTGCATCGTCCCCCTCTTTTGTGCAGACAGATGCAAAGTATTTATTAAGAACAATGCCAACATCTTCTGCCCCTACATATAGGTTACCTTTATGGTCTTTTCTGTGCCCTCCTCTTTCCTTAGTTATCCTTTTACTCTTAATGTATTGATAAAACATCTTTGTGTTTACCTTGATTTTGATTGCCAATATTCTTTCATGCCTCTCTTAGTTTTCCTAATTTCAATGTTGATTTCCCCCCTCCACATTCTATAGACCTCTCAGCTTTCTGTAGTATTGAGTTCTCTGTGTCGGGCATAATTTTTCCTTTACTGCCATATCATACCCATAAGCTCCTTGACATCCATGGGGCTCTTGATTTGGCCTTCCCACCCTTTTTCTTTGAGGGAACATGTTGAGTCTGAACCCCTGGAATCTCCCCTTGAATTCTTCCCATTGCTCTGACACTGATTTACCTTCAAGTACCTGTTTCCAGTCCACTTTCGCTAAATCACTCCTCAGCTTAGTAAAGTTGGCCTTGCCCCAATTGAGAACTCTAACTCTTGTTGTATCCTTGTCCTTTCCATAATTATGTTAAAACTGACTGAATTATGATCACTACCACCAAAATGCTCTCCCACTGCCACTCCTTCCACCTGCCCATCTTCATTTCCTAAAACTGCGTCCTCTCTTGTTGGACTTGCTACATATTCGCTAAAATATTTCTCCTGAATGCATCACAAGAATTCTGCTCCCTCAATTCCTTTTACACTAAAACTATCTCAGTTAATGTTTGGGTGGTTAAAATCCCTTTCTATTGCTGCCGTACTGTTGCTTTGACAAAAATTGCCACTCTCCCTCCTTTCTTATCTCCCTCCCTATCGCGTCTGAAAACCCTGTAACCAAGACTGTTGAGCTGCCATTCCTGTCCCTCCTTAAGCCATGTTTCTCTCAGAGCTATGATATCATACTGCCACCTGTCTATCTGTCCTCAGCTCATCTGCTTTATTTGCTATACTCCTTGCATTGAAATAGATACACTTGAGCACTGACAAACACTTTTTTAATTTTCTAAACTTTGTTTCCTCAGTCTTCCAGACTCATCCATTAATTCTCTGCCTTCCATTTTCATTTCTGATTTTGTCCCATCTGACTCTACCTTCCAGTCCCCATCCCCCTGCCAAACTAATTTAAACCCTCCCCAACAGCTCGAGCAAAATGCCCCGCAAGGAACTCCGTCCCAGCTCTGTCCAGGTGCAACCCGTCCGACCGGTCCCAAGAATCTAAAGCCATGCCTCCTGCACCATCTTTCCAGCCACACATTCATCTGTCTTCTTCTATTCCTGTACTCACTTGCGCTAGGCACTGGGAGTAATCCGGAGATTATTACTTTTGATGTCCCATTTGCAAATTTCTTACCTCACTCCCCAAATTCTGACTGCAGGACAACATCCTTATTTCTACCTATGTTGTTTGTTCCGATGTGGACCACAACTGCTGGCTGTTCACCCTCCCCTTTCAGGATGCTCTGTAACTGCTCAATGACATCCTTGATCCTGGCACCAGGGAGGCAACATACCATTCCTGGATTCATGTCTGCGGCTACAGAAATGCCTGATTGTTCCCTTGACTATTGAATCACCTATCACTATGGCTTTTCCAGTCTTCCTTGCACCTCCCTTTGCAGCTGAGTCACCCATGGTGCCATGGGCTTGGCTCTGGCTGCACTCCCCAGGGAAGCATCACTGTCCTCCATATTCAGAACTGAATACCCGTTGGAGAGCGTCATGCAGTCAGGGTGTCCTGCACTACCTACTCGATTTTTTTTGACTGCCTATTGATCACCCATTCCCTCTCTCCCTGCATACTCTTAAGCTGTGGGGTGACCACATCTATAAACGTGCTATCGATGTCGCTCTCTTCTCACGAATGCACTGCAGTGTCACCAGCTGCCTCTCAAGTTCCAAAACCCAGAGCTCAAGCTGCCACAATTGAGAGCACTTCCTGGCACAAATGTTCTCGAAGATAGTGGAAGCATCCTGGAGCTCCCACATATCACAGGAGGTGCACTCTCAAGGTTGAAACACCCCTGCCATTAGTTGACCATTTGCTACTGCTAAAAAAAACCTTAACAGTACTACAACACCTTAGAATTATAAATAAAACTTTCCTAGTACTGATAAATCCCACTAAAAATCAATACAGTTCACTAGTTAAGATAAACCTTACTCCAAAAAACTCACCAACGATTCACTTGTCCCTTATTATTAATACTTAATTTATACTCTTTTTATTCTGCCTGTTGTTGAAATGCTATAACCCAGCCATTTACACACCCACCCTAACAGTGGTGTACTAACTATTTACAGTTACTCCCTAACAGCCGTTAATCGCAACCAGTCACCTTGCAGCTTTCCTGTGATGTCACTATTCACTTTGTTTCCAAACTCCAGCTTGCTTGGACTCCTGTCCACTCCGCTTTCACCGTTTCCTGCTCTCTGAGTGAACCCTTGCTTACTCTCTCTCTCCCCACCCCGGGCTCTTTATGCTCCACTCTGCTCTCACTGTTTCCCGCTCTCAATGTATGAATATTTGTTTGCGTTGTGTTTAATTTAAAATATGGATTAACTGTATTTCACAGTTGTAGGTTTTATTTGGTAGTCCTGTACAAGTTGTGGATTGGTATTCAATATTTAGCTCTGTGAAAATTATTGTGAATGAAAACATAACTTTCAATCTTATACATGGGCTGGTCTGCAAGCTCCAAGTCCTTCACTTTGTAGTAATGGAACTGATACTGTATCTTTCAGTCTTAATCTCTGTGGGATTTTTGAACTGGTATGTAATGCATAGCTCGGTATAACGTCTGATGTACATTATTGGGATTCATAGGATCATAGGAAATAGGGGCATTAGGCCAATCAGCCCATTGAGCCTGCTCTGCCATTCAAACAGATCGTGGCTGATCATATCCCTCTTTGCCATTTTTCCCTGCTATCTCCATATCCCTTGATCCCGGTAGTATTTAGAAATCTATTGATTTCTGTCTTGAATATGTTCAGTAATTGGGCCTCCACAGCCCTCTGGGATAAAGAATTCCACAGATTACCCACCCTCTGAGTAAAGAAATTCCTGCTCATCTCAGTCTCAAATGGCCTGTCCTTATTCTGAGAATGTGTCCCCTTCTTCCAGACTCACTAGACAGAGGAAACATCCTATCCATATCTACCCTGTCACACCCTGTAAGAATTTTGGAAGTTTCAATGAGATCACCTCTCATTCTTTGAAACTCCAGAGAATTTGGGCCCAGTTTCTGCAGTCTCTCATCATAAGGGGATTAGTCTGATGAATCTCCATTGCATTCCCTCTGTGACAAGTCTATCCTTCCTTAGATAAGGGGAAGTGATGGCGTAGTGGCATTGTCATGGGCGGCACAGTGGTTAGCACCGCAACCTCACAGCTCCAAAAACCGAGGTTTGATTCTGGCTACTGCCTGTGCAGAGTTTGCAAGTTCTCCCTGTGACCATGTGGGTTTTTGCTGGGTGCTTTGGTTTCCTCCCGCAGCCAGAGACTTGCAGGTGATAGGTAAATTGGCTGTTGTAAATTGCTCCCAGTGCAGGTAGGTGGTAGGGAATATGGGATTACTGCAGGGCGAGTAGAAATGGGTGGTTTTTGGTCAGCACAGACTCGGTAGGCTGAAGGGCCTGTTTCAGTGCTGTATCTCTAAATAAATATAAAATAAGGAAACCAAAATTGTACAGAATACAGTGCTCGACCCCAAAGGTCACTGTTGGAACCACTGCTTTTTTTGCTACAGATAAATGACTTGGATCTTGGAATATTGAGTAGAATCTCAAAATATCCCGATGACAACAAACTTGGAGAAGTGGCAAACAGTGAGGATGATATGAACTGCCTGCAACAGGACAATGATAGGCGAGCAGAATGGGCAGACAGGTGGCAGATGGAATTTAATAGTGACTAGTGTGAGGTGATGCATTTTGGCAGAAGAAATAGGGAGAGGCAATATATACTTAATGGCACAGTTCTAAAGAGTGTGCAGGAATAGAGGGACTTGTTCACTATAATGTGAACAATTTTTCTTCTTGTGTGGCTCTCAGATTTGTAAACTTCACTGTACTGGAGTGAGGTGACATCTACTGGCAGGAAGCAAGAACTGCAACCAAGCAGCAGATACTCCATAGTCTGTCAGGGTGAAAGAAACATTGCAATGTGAGGAAATAGTGAATGCGTTTGATTGGGTTGATGGAGACATGATACCACTTGTGGTGGAGTCCAAAGCAAAGGCCAGAAATATAAAATTGTCATTATTAAAAGATATGAGGAATTCATGACAAATGTATTCAGGTGGTGAGTGGGTGGAATCTAGATAGAATAGAAAGTGAGATTGGGTGGACAGAAGCAGTGTGAAAGGATGGCTCAAACAAAAGGGAAACGCCCTGAAAGGTTAACTCTGTTTCTCTCTCCACAGATGCTGCCAGAGTTTCTGAACATTTCCAGCACTTTCTGTTTTTATTTCAGAATTTGCAGGATGTTGCTTTGATCTGAAAAAAAATGGATGATTGGCTTTGGCTGCCAGTGAAATTCCACAGGAGCTAAAAGGAAGTTCTGATATCAGTGGCATGTTGATCTCGGGGTATGATTCTTGCTTAGGGTAAGTGATTAATTAATGTGTGAGAGATCCTGGGTTCAAATCCTGGACAAGCCCTTCTTTGTTGGTGTTTTTAGTTTAAGGTCGTCGATTGGTTTCAGCCTTACAGAAGGCGGAATTGATTTCCATATGGAGCCTGCTTGAGGACCAGAGGGCTGGATTCAAAGAGCTTGTCGACAAAATTGGAATGAATGAAATGTGCAGAGAGCCAAGTAGGAATATAAAGTTGTAACTTTAACTGAAGCCTGGCTCCAAAAAACAACAGAACTGGGTTCTGGTATGGAAAGGAAACCATTCCCATTTCTGTTGTTTGGCTTGCATTGGCTCATTAATTTTCTTGTTTTTCACTTTGTTGATGCATTTGAATAATTGTGGATCCTTCTTCAGGGTGTTTTCTTTCACCAGGTAGTTCTGACCTCTGATGATGATGATCGGAATGAGCTTCACCTCACTGATAGATTTGGAACTGAGCAGATTTCCTTTGCTTGAGTCTACAACATGGAACTCAGTCTGACATGTGGACCCATGGGAGGATTTGAATGCCACCCCTGCGTTGAAGAATACAGTTGCATCCATCCAATAAGCGACCGAGTAGAAGTGACAGTTCAGTCAGTCGAACATTAAACTTTTAATTTCAGGGTGGTGAGTTTGAGTGCCATTTTGTTTTTCCCTTTTTAAGGCTTCATGAGCAGAGAGTACAAGGAGTGTTTGAAATGAAATTCAGCAAAACTATGAGAAAGTCTCACTTTGATTCGGGACTCTTATCTCTCTGCAGCATCTCGCTGTGAACGATTGAACTTCATCTCATTTCATTCCCAGCTCGGGATCAGTGCGGCTCAGTGGGACTTCTGGCTGTCTCCTGCTTCACAATCCATCAGTGCTGAGAAAGCAATGGGGAATATTATTCAAGGCTCTGTAACCAGAGGACACCGATTTAAGGTGACTGGCAAAAGAACCAAAGGCAACATGAGGAAAAACTTATTTTGCACAGCGATTGGTTAAGATCTGATATGCACTGTTTGAGAGTGTGATGGAGGCTGATTCAACCATGACTTTCAAAATGGTAAAAGATAATTATCTGAAGTGAAAAAAGTGCATGTTTTCATGGAATACATGAGTCTGTGGCATGAGCTGAGTTGCTCGTGCAGAGAAGCAGCACAAGCACAATGAACTGAATGGCTTCCTTTTGTTCTGTAACTATTCTATGATCGATGATTCTTTTCAGAGTGAAATCAACACTCACATACAAGAAACTGACAGGTACAATGTAAACCCCACACTAACATACCAGCGAAAGCTAGGGACAGAGTAAAACCAACTCAGTCCTAGACTAGAAACTGACAGGTGCACTGTAAACTTCGCATTACCAGACAAGAAATTGACAGTTACAGTGTGAAACCCACAGTCACTTAGCAGCAGTTGGCAGGTAACGTGTAAAAATCTTTCTTTCATATCCCAACTGCAAGGTAAAAAGGAAATTAGGGACAAACCCAGGCTCACACTTCAAAGACTGAGAGATACAAAGCAAAACACATACTCACCTACAAGTGCAGAGAAGAAGACACACTCAGAGGAGGTGCAGATTAAAGACACATGCATGTAACAGAAACTGATAGGGATAGAATCAAACCCTTTCTCACTTCTCAGAAACTGATAGATATAGACAAAAGCTGATGCTCACATACAAGTTGTTGAAAGATATGTGGTGAAACTCACAGAGCAATAGCAGAAACAAACAGGTACTGAATAATACCCACAGTCACAGACCAAAAACTGAAATATACTGAGTTAAACACCACTTTCTCACACCAGAAACTCATGGCTACAAAGTGAAGCTGACTCTATCCTCCCAGGCATTGACAGGTACAAAAGAAAACACTCACGACGATACCAGGACATGAAATGTACGTAATAAAACCTTTCAGCTGAAAGAATAGCATTAATGACAGGTGTGGTACACAGAATGCTCAGCGGCCTAGAATCCGCCCAATCTGTTACAGGAGCGGGGCGCGCAGGCGCAGTAGAGACAGCTCTGTCAGGAGCTGGAGCTGCGGGTTCGGAGTTGGAGCGGGATATACACAAAGTGCGAGAAGACCGCGCCCTTTGCGGGCTCACACAGCTGGAGCAGGGCCTCCGGGCCACAATAACATGGAACAATCCCATCTGTATCCCTGCGGATGGCGACGGTGAAGCCTTTCCCGGTGAGGCTTCCCGAAACCGCGTCCATAAATGGATAAGAATTGGGGTCTGGGCAGGGAGCGTCTGGAGATGGATAAGAATTGGAGACTGGGCAGGGAGCGTCTCTAAATGAATAAAATTTGGGTACTGGTCAGGGAGCGTCTGTAAATGGATAAGAATTGGGGACTGGGCAGGGAGCGTCTCTAATTGAATAAAATTAGGGTACTGGTCAGGGAGCGTCTATAAATGGATAAGAATTGGGGTCTGGGCAGGGAGCGTCTGGAGATGGAGAAGAATTCGAGACTGGGCAGGGAGCGTCTCTAAATGAATAAAATTTGGGTACTGGTCAGGGAGCGTCTGTAAATGGATAAGAATTGGGAACTGGGCAGGGAGGGTCTCCAAATGAATAACATTTGGATACTGGTCAGGGAGCGTCTGTAAATGGATAAGAATTGGGGACTGGGCAGGGAGCGTCTCTAAATGAATAAAATTTGGGTACTGGTCAGGGAGCGTCTCTAAATGAATGAGATTTGGGTCCTGGTCAGGGAGTGTCTGTAGATGGATAAGAATTAGGGACTGGGCAGGGAGCGTCTCTAAATGAATAAAATTTGGGTACTGGTCAGGGAGCGTCTGTAAATGGATAAGAATTGGGGACTGGGCAGGGAGCGTCTCTAAATGATTAAGATTTGGGTACTGGTCAGGAAGCATCTGTAAATCGATAAGAATTGGGTACTGGTCAGGAAGCGTCTGTAAATCGATAAGAATTGGAGACTGGGCAGGGAGCGTTTCTAAATGAATAAGATTTGGGGACTGGGCAGGGAGCGTTTTTTTATTCGTTCGTGGGATGTGGGCGTCGCTGGCTCGATCTCAGCTCGAGTAATGTGTCCAGTTCTGGGCACCAGGCTTTAGAAAGGACATCAAAGCTTCTGAGACAGTTCAGAGGAGATTTACCAGAATGATCCCAGAGATGAGGGGTGTCAGTTCTCTGGACAGGCTGGTGAAGCTGGGATTGTTCTCTTCAGAGTAGAGAAGGTTAAGGCAAGATTTAATAGAGGTGTTCAGAATCATGAAGGATTTTCATACGGTAGAGAGGGAGAAACTGTTTCCAATGTCCTGGGGGTCAGTAACCAGAGGACACAGATTTAAAATAATTGGCCAAAAATGTCAAGGGGAGGTGAGGAGAGATCTTTTAACCCAGTAACTGATTCGGATTTGGAATGAATTGTCTGACAGGGTGGTGGAAACAGATTCAATTATAACTTTCATAAAGGAATTGGACAAATATTTCAAAGTGAAATTCTCCAGGATTATGGGGAAATAGGCAGGGGGTTGGACTAATTGCATCTTTTTGTTAGAGAGTCAGCAGAGGCACAATGGGGCCGAATGGCCTCCTTCTGTGCTGTGTGATTCTATGAACATAAGAACTAGAAGCAGGAGTCGGCAATTCAGCCCCTCGAGTCTGCTCTGCCATTCAATACAATCATGGCTGATCTCATCACGGCAGTTCTTGTTTCTTGCCAGTAGATGTCACTTCACTCCAATACAGTGAAGTTTACAAATCTGAGAGAGACAAAACAGGAAAGAATTGTTCACATTCTGGTGAAGGTGTGGGATTTAGAAATACTAGGAGTGGAGACGAGTTATTACTTGTCTGCTCGATCCCCATAGCCCTGTAAAATTATTTCCTTCAAGTGCCCATTCAAATTCCTTTTGTAATCCTCGATTATCTCCATTTCCACCGCCCTCGTGGGCAGCGAGTTACAGATCATCACCAATCAGTGTAAAAAAGTTATTCCGCACATTCCCCCTGTACCTCCTGTCCAAAACCTTCAGTCTGTGACCCCTAGTCCTTGTACCAATAGTTAACGGGAACAATGTTTCCTTGCCAACTTATTTAAAACTGTCATAGCCGAAAACACATCTATCAATTCTTCCCTCACTCTCGTTTGATACAGGCAGAACAACCCTAGCTTTTCCAACCTAACCTTGTAACTAAAATCCTCCATCCCTGGATCCATTCTGGTAAATTTCCTCTGCATCCTCTCAAGGACCCTCACATTCTTTCTTAAGTGTGGTAAGCAATACTGGAAGCAACACTCCAATTGGGGCCTAATCAGAGCTTTATAATGGTTCAGCATAACTTCCCGGCTTTGTACTCAATGCCTCTATTTATAAAGCCCAAGATCCCATATACTTTGCTAACCACTCTCGCAATATGTCTTGCCACCTTCAAAGATTGATGCACATGAACCCCAAGTCCCTCTATTCCAGCACACTCTTTAGAACTGTGCCATTAAGTATATATTGCCTCTCCCTATTCCTTCTGCCAAAATACATCACCTCACACTTATCACTATTAAATTCCATCTGCCACCTGTCTGCCCATTCTGCGAGCCTATCATTGTCCTGTTGCAGGCAGTTCATATCATCCTCACTGTTTGCCACTCCTCCAAGTTTGTTGTCATCGGGATATTTTGAGATTCTACTCTGTATTCCAAGATCAAAGTCATTTATCTTGAGCAAAAAAAAGCAGTGGTTCTAGCACTGACCCTTGGGGAACACCTCTGTCGACTATCCTCCAGTCTGACAAAGAACCATTTCATAAGACTCGCAGTTTTCTGTCCTTAAACCAATTTTCTATCCAATTGGACACTGACCCTCCTATTCCACGAACCTCAATTTTGTTAACCGCCCTTTTATGTGGTACCTTGTCAAATGCTTCCTTAAAATCCATATAAACAACATCCACTGCATTCCCTTCATCAACCTGCTCTGTTAGTTCATCAAAAAATGCAGTTAGATTAGTCAAGCATGAACTTTCATTTATAAATCCATGCTCACTCTCCTTAATTAACTCAAACCTCTCCAAGTGACTGTTGATTTTTTACCCTGATTATTCTTTCTAAAACCTTACCCACCACTGCTGTTAATCTAACTAGCCTGTAGTTACCCAGACTGTCCTTACACCCTTTCTTGAATAAGGGCGTCGCATTTGCCACTGTTTATCCTCTGGCACCTCCCCCATATCCAGGGAAGATTGGAAGATTATACTGAACCCTTCCGTTATCTGCATCCACATTTCCTTTCGCAACCTGGGATGCAAGCCATCCGGAACAGGTGATTTATCTACCCTAAGCACAGCTAGCCTTTTTAGTACCTCCCTCTCTCAATTTGTACCCTATCCATTGCCTCTACTCTCTTCACTTCTACTGATATTTTGTCCAATTCCACTTCCTTAGTGATCACTGATACAAAGTACTCATTAAGCAGATTAACATTGCCCTGCACCTCTAAGCATATATTATCCTCTTTCTCCCTAATAGGCCCGACTCAACCACTTATCATTTACATGCTGCTCGAAGATGTTTGGGTTTCCTTTCATGTTGACTGCCATTTTATTCTCATAGAAATAGAGAATAAGCTGAATATAGAAGATATAAGTATTTCCCATCCTTGATGAGGTGGAACTTTTTTATGTTGTGGGTAGTAATGACTTGGCCCACGAGTGTGGTGGAAGCAGAGACAATCAATGATTTGAAAAGGAAATTGGATGGATACTTGAAGGAAAGAAACTTGCAGGAGGAAAGGGATCGAGCTGGTGAGTGGAACTGACTAGATTGCTCCGGGGAGAGCCAGCATGGACGTGATAGGCCAAACGACCACCTTCTGTGCTGCAAATGACTCTGTGTTGTTTCTCAAATTCAATCCACTGGTGTTTGGTAAATAATTTCAAAGTAAATTGTGCAACTGGAAAATCAGAGCCAAGGCAAGGGACGCATAAGGAAGAGAAATTGCTGAAACCCGGGATTGAACCAGGGACCTTTAGATATTCAGTCTAACGCTCTCCCAACTGAGCTATTTCAGCCCAACATTAATCGTGGCTTGGTGTCCTTATTTTGGAAGAAAATACATACATTCAAGTTTTCCAAAAAATTAAAGAACACAACATGTGAGTAATATTCCCCATTGCTTTCTCAGTACTGATGGATTGTGAAGCGGGGGACAGCCAGAAGTGCCAATGAGCCGCACAGACCCTGAGCTGAGAATGAAATGAGATCAAATTCAATCTTTCACAGCGAGATGCTGCAGAGAGGTAAGAGTCCTGAATCAAAGCGAGATTTGCTCATTTCAAACACTCCCTGTACTCTCTGCTCAAGAAGCCTTAAAAAAGGGAAAAATAGAATGGCACTCAAACTCACAACCCTGCCATTAACAGTCTCATGTTCGACTGACAGAACTGTCACTTCTACTCGCTCTCTTATTGGATGGATGCAACTCCAACGCAGGGGTGGCATTCAAATCCTCCCATGGGTCCACATGTCAGACTGAGTTCCATGTTGTAGAATCAAGCAAAGGAAATCTGCTCACTTCCAAAACTATCAGCGAATTGAAGCTGATTACGATCAACATCATCAGAGGTCAGAACGACCTGGTGAAAGAAGACACTCTGAAGAAGGATCCACAATTATTCAAAGGCATCAACAAAGTGAAACACAAGAAAATTGATGTGCCAATGCAAGCCAAACAACAGAAACACTGAAGAATTCCATTCCATTCCAGTCCAGAACCCAGTCCTGTTGTTTTTGGAGTCAGGTCACAATTACAGCAACAACTTTATATTCCCACTTGGCTATCTGTACATTTAGTTAATTGCAATTTTGTCGACAAGCTCTTTGAATCCAGTTGTCTGGTCCTCAAGCCAGCTCCGTATGGAAGTCAATTCCACCTTCTGCAAGGCTGAAACCAATAGATAACCTTAATCTAAAAATGCCAGCAGACCAGGGCTCATCCGGGACTTAAACCCAAGATCTCTCGCATGTTAATTAACCATACTCCCTAAGCGAGAATCATACCACTAGACCAACGAGCCACTGGCAGGTCAGGCTTTATTAGCTGCTGTGGAATTTCACTGGAACCCCCCAGCCAATCATCCATTTTTTTTCAGATCAAAGCAACATCCTGCAAATGCTGAAATAAAAACAGAAAGTGCTGGAAATGTTCAGCAGCTCTGGCAGCATCTGTGCTGTGAGAAACACAGTTAACGTTTCAGGGCACTCACCTTTTGTTTCAGCCATCCTTTCAGACTGCGTCTGTCCATCCAATCTCACTTTCTATTCTATCCACATTCTAACCATTCACTACGTTACTACATTTTTCATGAATTCCTCATTTCTTTTATTAATGACAATTTTGTATTTCTGGCCTTTGCTTCAGACACCACCACAAGTGGAATCATGTCTCCATCTACCCAATCAAACCACTTCGCTGTATCCTCACATTGCAATGTTTCTTTCACCCTGACAGACTGTGGAGTTTCTGCTGTTTGATTGCAGTTCTTGCTTCCCGCCAGTAGATGTCACCTCACTCCAATACAGTGAAGTTTACAAATCTGAGAGAGACACAACAGGAAATAATTGTTCACATTATAGTGAATGTGTGGGATTTAGAAATACTAGGAGTGGAGACGTGTTATTATTGCACTCTGCTATTACATCTTTTATCATGGACTCCAGCATTTTCCCCACGACTGATGTCAGGCTAACCGGTATATAATTCGCTGTTTTCTTTCTGCCTCTTTTTTTAAATAGTGGAGTTACATTAACTCCCGTCCAATCCATTGGAACTGTTCCAGAGTCGATAGAATTTTGAAAAAAGACCAGAAATGCATCTGCTATTTCAAGGGCCACTTCCTTAATTACTCTGGGATGTAGATTATCAGGCCCTGGGGATGTATCGACCTTCAATCCCATCAATTTCCCAAACATTCCCTACTAATACTGATCTCATACAGTTCCTCCTTCTCACTAGACCCTATGTTCCCCAACATGTCTGGGAGATAATTTGTATCCTCCGTTGTGAAGACAGATCCAAAGTATGTATTTAATTGGTCTGCCATTTCTTTGTCCCCCATTATAAATTCCCCCGTTTCTGACTGTAAGGGACCCACATTTGTCTTCACTAATCTTTTTCTCGACACATATCTATAGAAGCTTTTACAGTCAGTTTTTATGTTCTCTGCTAGGTTACTCTCATACTCTATTTCCCCCTTCTTAATCAATCCTTTTGTCCTCCTCTGCTAAATTCCAAACTGCTCACAATCTTCAGGTTTGCTGCTTGTTCTGACCATTTTATATTTCTCCTCCTTGGATCTAATACTTTCCTTAATTTCTTTTGTAAGCCACAGTTGAGCCACCCTTCCTGTTTTACTTTTGCACAGACAGGAATGAACAATTGTTGTAATTCATCCATGCGCTCTTTAAATGCTAGCCATTGCCTATCCACTGTCAACCCTTTAAGCAACGTTCCCCAATCTATCATCGCCAACTCCCGCCTCATACCTTCATAGTTTCCTTTGTTTAGATTCAGGACCCGAGTCTCGGAATCAACTCTCTCACTCTCCATCTTAATGAAGAATTTTATCATATTATGGGCGCACTTCCCCAAGGGACCCCATACAACAAGATTGTTAACTAATCCTTTCTCATTACACAATACCCAGTCCAGGATGGCCTGTTCTCTGGAGGTGTTATACACCTCTATCAATTCTCCACTCAATCTCCTTTGAGAAAGGCAGAATAATCTTAGCTTTTCCAACCTAACCTTGTAACTAAAATCTCCCATCCCTGGATCCATTCTGGTAAATCGCCTCTGCATCCTCTCAAGGACCCTCACATTCTTTCTAAAGTCTGCTGAGCAGAACTGGAAGCAACACTCCAATTGGGGCCTAACCAGAGTTTTATAATGGTTCAGCATAACAACCCTGCTTTTGTACTCAATGCCTCTATTTATAAAGCCCAAGATCCCATATGCTTTGCTAACCACTCTCGCAATATGTCTTGCCACCTTCAAAGATCGGTGCACATGAACCCCAAGTCCCTCCATTCCAGCACACTCTTTATAACTGTGCCATTAAGTATATATTGCCTCTCCCTATTCCTTATGCCAAAATACATCACCTCACACTTGTCACTATTAACTTCCATCTGCCACCTGTCTGCCCATTCTGCTAGCCTATCACTGTCCTGTTACAGGCAGTTCATATCATCCTCACGATTTGCCGCTCCTCCAAGTTTGGTGTCATCGGCATATTTTGAGATTCTACTCTGTATTCCAAGATCCAAGTCACTTACCTTCAGCAAAAAAAGCAGTGGTTCTGGCACTGACCCTTGGGGAACACCACTGTCGACTATCCTCCGGTCTGACCAAGAACCATTTAATATGACTCGCTGTTTTCAGTCTTTAAAACAATTTACTATCCAAATGGACACTGACCCTCCTAATCCATGTACCCCAATTTTGTTAACCACCCTTTTATGTGGTACTTTATAAAATGCTTTCGTAATATCCATATAAACAACATCCACTGCATTCCCTTCATCAGTATTCTCAGATAGTTTGTCAACAAATGCAGTTAGATTCGACAAGCATGAACTCCCATTGATAAATCCATGCCCCTCTCCTGAATTAGCTCAAACCTCTCCAAAGGACTTGATTTTTTTCCCTGACCTGTTGATCTCATGCTGATAGCAAGCTCACCATTGAGCATGTATTTGGCAATGTGACCGTCATCCATTTGGCCCAGTCAACAGAGTCACCGCTGACTCAAGAGGGCAAACATGCTGTGGATCCCTGCACGCTGGTGTACTTCCGCATTCGGCACTCTGTCCTGCCAGGAGATGCCCAGTATCCATCTGAGGCAGTGGAGGTGGAAGCTGTTCAGCCGCTTTTTTTGGCTTGTATAAGTTGTTAATTCTTCTCTACTATAAAGGAGGGTGCTGAGAACACAAGCCTTGTACACGTGGAGCTTTGTATTTTCGGTCAGTTTGCTGTCGGTTCACACTTGTCTTCTCAACTTTGACATGACAGCTGCAGCATTGGCAATCCTGGTGCTGATTTCAGCATCAAGGGCCAGATTGCTGGTGATTGTTGATTGAAGGTATGTGAAGCTGTTGACAACCTCCAAAGTGAGGTTGTCGATGTTGATGGAAAGTGGAGTCTCTACGTCCTGGCCCGTAACTTTCATCTTCCTGATGCTGATTGTCAGTCCAAACTCTTTGCTGGCCAGGGAGAACCGATCTGCAAGCTGCTGTGACTGAACTTCATTATGGGATGTCAGCACAGCATCATCAGCAAATAGCAACTCACAGCCTAGGAATTTACCCACTTTGGTCTTGGCGCACAGTCTTGCCAAGTTGAACAGCTTGTCGTCAGCTCTGATGTGCAGGTGAACACCTATATCTGAGTAATTGAAAGTGTACAATAGCAGCATGGAGAAGAATATGCCAATTATAAAGGATGTGATAACTAGACAGTTCGAAAATGATGACATGATTGGGCAGAGTCAACATAGATTTATGAAAAGGAAAACAGGTTTGAAAAACCTGTTGAGATTTTTGAGGATGTTACCTATAGAACAGATAAAGGAGAACCAGTGGATGTGTGGTATTTGTATTTTCCTTTGGTAAGGTCCCACACAGGAGGTGAGTAAACAAAATTAGAGCACATAGGCTTGGGGATAATATACTGATATGGATTGAGAATTGGTTAACAGACCGAAAACAGAGAGCAGGAATAACGGGTCCTTCTCAGGATGGCAGGCTGTTACTATTGGGGTACTGCAAGGATCAGTGTTGGAGCCACAGCTGTTAACAACCTATATAAATGATTTGGACGTGGGGATTAAATGTAATATTTCCAAGTTTGCAGATGACACAAAGCTCGGTGAAGTGTGAGTTGTGAGGAGGATGCAGAGAGGCTTCCTGGGGACCTGGAGAGGCTAAGTGAATGGGCAAGAACATGGAATATAATGTGAATAAGTGTGAAGTTATTCACTTTGGTAGAATAAACAGGAAGACAGAGTATTTCTTAAATGGTGAGAGGTTGGGAAGTGTCGATGTCCAAAGGGACCTGGGTGTCCTTGTTCCTGAGACACTAAAAGCTCTTGTGCAGGTGCAGCAATCAATTAGGAAGGCAAATGGTATGTTGTACCCACACGAGGCGTCATGAGCACAGGAGTAAAGATGTCTTGCTGCAATTGTATAGAGCCTTGGTGAATCCGCACTGGAGTATTGTGTACAGTTTAGTCTCCTCACCTTGTGAAGGATACACTTGCCATAGAGGGGGTGAAACAGAGGGTCAACAGACTAATCTTTTTTTTGCATTTATTTCATTTCATCTCAGTTTGTTCAGTTTGCTTACCTACTGTTTTTTTTCAGGTTTGTACTTCCTGCTGTTCAATATTCAGTCCATTAACACCTAATCTGGACTAATGCTTTGTCATTCAACACACCATTAACATATTGTTTGCCTTTGCTGCATGACCTTTTGGTCAGCTATGTGGCCTTGTCCAATCTACACCTTCTCCTTTGTTATCTCTTGCCCCACCCCCACCCCACTTGCTTATAACCTGTGACTTTTCTAATATATGTCAGTTCCGAAGAAGGGTCACTGACCTGAAACGTTAACTCTGCTTCTCTTTTCACAGATGCTGCCAGACCTGCTGAGTGGTTCCAGCATTTCTTGTTTTTATGTCACCAGACTAATCCCTGGGATGGTGGGATTGTCTTATGAGGAAACTGGGCCTGTATTCCTTAAAGTTTCGAAGAATGAGAGGTGATCTGATTGAAACTGACAAAATTCTTACAGGGCGTGACAGTGTGGATGTAGACAGGATGTTTGCCCTAGTTGGTGAGTCTAAAACCAAAGGACATCGTCTCAGAATAAGGAGTAGGCCATTTAAAACTGAGATGGGTGGAATTTCTTCACTCAGACGGTGGTGAATCATTGGAATACTGTGCCCCAGAGGGCTGTGGCAGCTCAATCATTGAGCATGTTCAAGACAGAAATTGATAGAAATCTTGACACTCATGACATCAAGGGATATGGGGATAGCATGGGAAAGGGGCTTTGAGGTCGGTGATCAGCCATGATCGAATTGAATGACAGAGCAGGCTCGACGGGCTGAATAGCTTACTCCCATGTTCCTCTGTTCCGAAGAGAGTTGGCGCCAGCACGCAGCCCTGCTTTACCCCACTGCTGATCTTGAAAGCGTCTGATGTTGCTCCATTGTAACTGATGGAACTGTGCATGTTCTCGTGGAAAGAAGAGATGATGCCCAAGAGGTCAGGAGGGCAGCCTGTCTTCCATTGCAGTTTGAAGAGGCCGTCTCTGCTGACAAGATCAAAGTCCTTAGTGATGTTGATACAAATGTGTAAGTCTCTGTGGCGCAGTGGATAGCGTGTTGGACTTCTAAATAATGATTAAGACGATATCCAAAGGTTGTGGGTTCAAATCACACCAAAGTCAGATTTTGGACCAGAAACAGAGGAGCACAACGGAACAACAAATGAAGAAATGCGCCAAAAGCACAGACTCGGAGACAGAGCGAGAGAGAGAGGAGCAGAGCAGGGGAAAAAATCGAGGAGTGACATCACAATGGAGAGTGAGAGCAGGGAAACAGAGAGCCGCTGGGGTGAGGACACAGGATTTGGTTCTTTCTTCGGTGCAGTGGAAGGAGCTGTTTGGTGAGGATCTGGTAAGCTGTGACATCACAGGCAAGCAGGTAGTTGATTGGTTTGGAAGAACCGACCTGCTTGATGCGCATCTGGTAAGTGATTAAGATGCACTTTAGTCCTCACGTTTAAAATAGTAAACAAACTAATGGTAAGTTTAATAAAATATGCAATAAAATGAATAATTGAATAAAATATTTAAGTAGTTAATTGAAACACGTTAAGGATGACAGGACAGGTGATGTGTCACAGCTGCAGCATGTGGGAGTTCCTGGATGCCAGTGTGATCCAGGGCAAACACGTCTGCAGTAAGTGTTTGCGGCTCAAACAGGGAGAAAAAAGGAATGTAGTGGTAGTAGGGGACAGTATAGTAAGGTGGATTGACTCTGTTCTCTGCAGCAAAAGCAAGAGTCCAGACGGCTGTGTTGCCTGCCGATGCCTGGATTCAGGACATCTGCTCAGGGCTGGAGCGAAACATACAATGGGAGGGGGAGGATCCAGTCGTCGTGGTCCATGTCGGTACCAAAGACATAGGCAGGACAAGGATAGAGGTTCTGCAAAGTCAGTATGAGGAACTAGGCACCAAATTAAGAAGCAGAACCTCAAAGTTAATCATCTCTGGATTATTACCTGAGCCATGTGCAAATTGGCATAGGACAAATAAGATTAGAGAAAGTAATGTGCGGCTGAAAGACTGGTGTGGTAATAGTGGGTTCTGGTTCATGGGGCATTGGCACCAGTACTGGGGAAAGAGGTGGCTGTACCGTTGGGACGGTCTACACCTGAACCGTGCTGGTGCCGGTGTTCTAGCGAGCCACATAACGAGGGAAGTCGAGATGGTTTTAAACTGAATAGTGGGGGGAAGGGATCAAATTTGGGAAGATATGGTGAATCAAGGAGGAGAGACAAGGCAAGGGAGAAAGGTATAAATATGGGTAATGATAAACAGACTGTGACAGGAAGGGACAGAATGTACAAATCGAAGAGTAAATCGACAGATAAGGCTAGAGGTGACAAAAATAATAAAAGGACAAAACTAAATGCTCTGTATCTGAATGCATGGAGCATTTGAAACAAAACAGATGAACTGGGAGCACAAATAGAATAAATAAGTACGATCTGATAGTCATTACAGAGACATGGCTGCAGGGCGACATAGATTGGGATGTGAATATTGGAGGTGACATGGCATTTTGGAAGGACAGGAAGCTAGGAAAAGGTGGCGAGGTAGCTCTGTTAATTAATGATGGTATTAGCGTAATAGAGAGGGATGACCTGAGTTCTGGAGATCAGGATGCAGAAGCAGTTTGGGTACAAATGAGAAATCATAAAGGCAAGAAGTCACTTGTGGGAGTGGTGTACAGGCCACCTAACATTAACCACACTGTCGGATGGGATATAAAGGAAGAAATAATGGCAGCTTGTCAGAAAGGTACTGTGATAATTATGGGGGATTTTAATCTACATATAGATTGGAAAATTCAGATGGGCAGAGGTAGCCTAGATAAGGAGTACATAGAATGTTTTGGGGATAATTTCTTGGAACAATACATTCTGGAGCCAACCAGAGAGCAGGCTATACTAGACCTGGCATTGTGCAACGAGATAGGATTAATTAATGACCTCATAGTTAAGGTGCCCCTAGGTAGTAGCGATTATAATATGATTGAATTTTACTTTCAGTTTGAGGGAGAGGAGAGTGGGTCCCAGACTAGTATTTTAAATTTAAATAAGGGCAATTATAAGGTCATGAAAGCAGAGCGAGCTAAAGTGAACTGGCAAATTAGGTTAAGGGATAAGTCAATAGAGATGCAGTGGCAGACATTTAAGGGGATATTTCAGAATACACAGAATAGATACATTTCAACGAGAAAGAAAAGTTCCAAAGGTGGGACTCACCATCCATGGTTCACGAAAACAGTTAAAGATACTATCAAACTTCAAGAAAAAGCCTATAATTGTGCAAAGGTGGGAGGCAGGTCAGAAGATTGGACAGAATATTTAAAAAAAACAGCAAAGAATTACTAAAAGATTGATAAGGAAGGTAAAATTAGAGTATGAGAGAAAGCTCGCAAGGAATTTCAAGACAACTAGTAAGAGTTTCGATAGATATTTTAAAAAGAAAAGAGTTAACAAAGCGACTGTTGGTCCAATAGAAAGTGTGTCTGGGGAATTAATAATGGATAATTAAGAGATGGCAGATGAATTGAACAGATACTTTGCATCGGTCTTCACTATTGAGTATACAAATAACATCCCAGTATTAGCCGTATATCAGGAAATTGAAGGGATGGAGGAACTCAAGAAAATTACAATCACCAGGGAAGTGGTACGAAACAAATTGTTGGAGCTGCGGGTTGACAAGTCGCCAGGTCCTGAATTGGCTAGTGAGATAGTTGATGCGCTGGTTTTAATATTCCAAAATTCCCTAGATTCGAGAAGGTTCCGTTAGATTGGAAAAGAGTGAATGTAACTCATTTATTCAAAAAGGGAGGGAGACAGAAAGCAGGAAACGACAGGCCAGTTAGCTTAACATTTGTCTGAGGGAAAATGTTTGGAGCTATTACAGAGGATGTTATAGCAGGGCATTTAGAAAAAGATTAAGGTAATCAGGCAGAGTCAACATGGTTTTTTGAAAGGGAAATCATGTTTAACCAATTTATTGGAGTTCTTTGAGGCAGTTACATGTGCTGTGGATAAAGGGGAACCAGTGGATGTATTGTATTTCGATTTCCAGAAGGATAAGGTGCCATATCAAAGGTTATTGCAGAAAATAAAAGCTCATGGTGTCGGGGGTAACATATTGGCATGGATAGAAGATTGGCTAGCTGACAGGAAACAGAGAGTCAGCATAAATGGGTCATTTTCTGGTTGGCAAGAAGTAACGAGTGGTGTGCCACAGGGATCTGTGCTGTGGCCTCAACTTTTTACAATTTATATAAATGACTTAGATGAAGGGACCGAAGGTATTGTTGCTAAATTTGCTGATCACAAAGATAGGTAGGAAAGTAGGTTGTGAAGAGGACATAAGGGGGCTACAAAGGGATATAGATAGGTTAAGTGATTGGGCAAAGACCTGGCAAATGGAGTATAATGTGGGAAATTCGGAAATTGTCCACTATGGCAGGAAGAATAAAAAAGCATATTATCTAAATGGTGAGAGATTGCAGAGCTCTGAGATGCAGAGGGATCTGGGTGTCCGAGGGCATGAATTGCAAAAGGTTAGTATGCAGGTCCAGCATGTAATTAGGAAAGCTAATAGAATGTTATCATTTATCACCATGGGAATTGAATACAATAGTAGGGAGGTTATGCTTCAGCTATACAGGACATTGGTGAGACCTCTTCTGCAGTACTGAGTACTGTACTGGTCTCCTTATTTGCGGAAGGATGTAAATGCATTGGAGGTAGTACAGAGAAAGTTTACGAGACTAATACATGGAATGGGTGGGCTGTCTTACGAGGAAAGATTGGACAAGCTAGGCTTGTCTCCGCCAGAGTTTAGAAGAGAAAGAGGCGACATGATTTGTTATTTAATTTATTAATTAACAAATTAGCTATCCTCCAGTCTTCCGGTACCTCACCCGTGGCTAACGATGATACAAAAATCTCTGCCAGCGCCCCAGCAATCTCCTCCCTTGCTTCCCTTAGCATCCTAGGATACATCTGATCAGGCCCTGGGGATTTATCCACCTTAATGCGCTTCAAAACCTCCAACACCTCCTCCTTTGTAATGTTGATATGCTGCAGGATATCGATGTTCCCTCCCTTGAACTCACTAGCTTCCATTACCTTCTCCACGGTAAATACAGACGAGAAATATTCATTTAAGACCTCGCCCATTTCGCGTGGCTTCACACATAGATTGCCACACTGATCCTTAAGGGGACCTACTCTCTCCCTAGCTACCCTTTTACTCTTAATACACTTATAGAATCTTTTAGGATTCTCCTTTATCTTATCTGCCAGGGAAATCTCATGGCCCCTTTTCGCCCTCCTAATTTCCTTCTTAAGTATACTCCTATATCCCCTATACTTCTCGAGGGACTCGCTCGATCCCAGCTGCCTATACCTGACGTATGCCTCCTTCTTTGTCCTGACCAGACCCTCAATATCCCTCGTCAACCAAGGTTCCCTAAACTTGCCAGCCTTGCCCTTCCATCTAACAGGAACATGCTGGCCCTGAACTCTTCCTACCTCACTTTTAAAAGCCTCCGACTTGCCAGACGTCCCTTTACCTGTAAACAGCCTCTCCCATTCAACTTTTGAGAGTTCCTGTCTGATGCCATGGAAATTAGCCTTCCCCCAATTTAGGACTTCAACCTGAGGACCAGTCCTATTATTTTTCATAACTATCTTGAAGCTAATACAGTTATGGTCACTGGTCCCAAAGTGCTCCCCCACTGCCATATCAACCACCTGCCCATTCTCATTTCCGAAGAGGAGATCGAGTGTAGCCCCTTCTCTAGTCGGGCCATCCACGTACTGCTTCAGAAAACTATCCTGGACTCACTTAACAAATTCTTCCCCATCTGATCCCTTAGCACTTAGGCAGTCCCAGTCAATATTAGGGAAGTTAAAATCACCTACTATTACAACCCTATAATTCCTATACCTATCTGTGATTTGCCTACATATATGCTCCTCCACTTCCCTCTGACTATTGGGGGGCCTATCGTATAATCCCATCAAAGGGATCACCCTTTTATTATTTCTATATTCTACCAGTATGGCCTCACTGGACATTCACCCCGGGATATCCTCTCTAAGTGCTGCCGTGATGTCCTCCCTAATCAATAGTGCAACTCCCCCTCCTCTCTTACCTCCACCTCTGTCACGCCGGAAGGATCGGTACCGCGGAACATTGAGCTGCCAGTCCTGCCCATCCCTCAACCACGTTTCCGTAATAGCTACAATACCACAATCCCATGTACCGATCCATGCTCTGAGTTCATCTGCCTTACCTGTAAGGATACTTGCATTAAAGTAAATGCAGTTTAGCCCACCAGACCTTCCACGCTCCCTGTCCTGCCCCTGCCTGGCCTGCCTACTGGACTTGCTTGCTTTAACCTCTCCATTTGCCTCAACTATCTCATCGGAGAGACTACTACTTTGGGTCCCACCCCCGCTGCAAGACTAGTTTAAACCCTCCAGTGTATTACTATAAAATCTCCCTACAAGGATATTGGTCCCCTTCCAGTTCAGATGCAACCTGTCCCTCTTGTGCAGGTCAATGATCCAAGTACTTGAAGCCCTCCCGCCTTCGCCAGTCTTCAGCAATGCATTCATTTGCCTAATCCTCCTATTCCTACCCGCACTAGCACGTGTCACAGGGAGTAATCCTGAGATTACAACCCTCGAGGTCCTGCTCTTTAACCTTCTGCCTAACTCCCTATATTCACTTTGCAGAACCTCATCTCTCTTCCTGCCTATGTCGTTCGTACCAATATGGACCACGATCTCTGGCTGCACACCCTCCCCTTTCAGAATTTCCGGCAGCTGCTCTGAAACATCCTTGACCCTAGTATTAGGGAGGCAACATACCATCCTGGAGTCTCGTTTGCGGCCACAGAAACGCCTATCTGCACCCCTTATGATAGAATCCCCTATCACAATCGCTCTTCCACCCCTTTTCCTCCCCTGCTGTGCAGCAGAGCCCTCGTGGTGCCACGGACCGCGCTGTTGCTCTTTTCCCCTGGGAGGTCTTCCCCCCAACAGTAACCAAAGCGGTGTATCTGTTTGAGAGGGGGATGGCCACAGGGGACTCCTGCACTACCTGCCTGCTCCTACTATTCCATCTGGTGGTCACCCATCCCTTTTCTGCCTGTGCATCCATTACCTGCGGTGCGACCACATCACTAAACATGCTATCCATGACGCCCTCAGCTTCGTGGACGCTCCACAGTGAAACCACCCGCAGGTCCAGCTCCATAATGCGAGTAGCCAGTAGCTGCAGCTGGATACACTTCCTGCACACATGGTCGTCATGGAGACTGGGAGGGTTCCTGAATCCCCACAAAGCGCAGGAGGAGCATATCACGGGGCTGAGCTCTCCTGCCATGACTTACCCTTAGATTAATTAGTTACTCCCTTAATTAAAAAATACTAATGACACTAGGGGCCTTGTTCTACCCACTACAATCTAAAGTCCTTCATAAGCTACAGTGAATAAAAAAACACTTTAGTAGCACTCACCTTATCAGCAGAGGTTTTTTTCTCAAGTAAAAAACTTTGCCCTTTTCTTTAAGATATTTAAATACACAAACAGCAGTGACTCACCAACCAATCACCTTGTAGCTCTTCTCTGACATCAGAGTTGGCTTCTTTTTTTTTTCAAAACTCCAGCACACTGGAAGAGCTCCACTCCACTCCTGGAAGGGAAGAGACTGGGCCTCGATCCTCGGATTGGATTTATAGGCTCCGCTCTCAACGTTCTCCTCATATCGGTCCATGCAGGTCTGCTCCGCTCCGCTCCTCTCCGCTCCCGGAAGGTAATTCACCAGCTTTTGCAGAAAAGTAGGACTTAAGCTGTTGCAGTACCTGTTAGCAAGATAGTCTCAGTTATTCTGAAGTCATCTTCCAATGTCATCCACATGGAAGCAGGATTTTAAAGGATAAGATGTAGTTTTTAAAAGTCACTTCAATCTTGCTCAAGAGTCTTTTCAAAGAAGCCAAGTAAATCTTGATAAAAAGTCATATACATTTAGAGATCTTTTAAAAGCACTTCAATCTTGTTAATAAAAAGTCAGATGTAAATTTAAGAACTCTGATCAGGCCATGCTAAAAACTTACATACAATTAAGAAATAAAATACAACATTTAAAATGTCTGAACTCCCTCTGAAAGTTGACAACTGCTGCTGCCGGTGTCTTCCTGGAATAGTGGAGCTGTTGTGTCAACAGAAAAGTCCTTCCCGAGCAACCCTGAGCCTGTTGGTACCGGCTTTAATCCAACCCAGGTAAAAATCAGGGTACATTGGGGGCAAAGAGCCCAAATTGCTGAACTACAGGTCCCTGTCACTTTAAAGAGTGGGCTGGTGCGATTATGATCAGAGGCTCCTTCTAAGCACATTTCTCACCACCACAACTTCCAGATGCTGGTGTTAGTGTGTGCATGTACCAGCAGTTGCAGTGCTGTTCAGACCCTCAATAGCAGTGAAAGTCTCAGAGTTCACCGCTATTGGGGCTGTAAAATCCAGGCCAATATCTCACAGCCCTGTTAGATTTGCTCTCCCTCTGTACAAAATCAAACTCCACACATGGTCTTTCACTCACTCCTGTTTCCAGCAAATCAAATGTTCACCCGGCCCCGAGAGAGTCAAATACTGGGGAAAAGGACACAGGGAGATAGAGAATAACCTAAAGCTGACAATGTAAATATTTCCCATCATTGATATCTCTCTATTCCAATCCAACCTTCAGAGTTGGGTAAATAATTTCAGTGTAAATTGTGCAGTTCAAGAGTCAAAACCAAAGGGCGATGCAGAATAAAGGACAACTGCCAAAACCCCAGATTGAACCAGGGATCTTCAGTCCAACACACTCCCAACTGAGCTATTTCAGTCTCACAGGCTTGGGATGATAAGTGGCAAGTAATATTCGCACCACACAAGTGCCAGGCAATGACCATCTCCAACAAGAGAGAATCTAACTATCTCCCCTTGACATTCAATAGCATGACAATCACTGAATCCCCCACCATCAACATCATGGGGGTTACCATGGGTAGCCATACAAATAACGTGACTAGAAGAGCAGGTCAGAGGCTTGGAATCCTGAGGTGAGTAATTACAGTGCAGCTGTTGGCTCCACCCCAGGGGCTGAATTTGTTCTGTAAACCATGAAGCAGCTTCCTCTCAAATCCCAGGTTTATCAATAAATCCTCTTACAAAAGCCCCAAAGTGTGATATATTCCTCTCACTCATCCATGACTCCTGACTCCCCAAAGCCTGTCCACCATCTGCAATTCACAAGTCAAGAGTGTGATGGAATACTCTCCACTTGCCTGGATGGGTGCAATTCCAACTCAAGAATCTCAACACCGTCCAGGACAAAGCAGCCCACTTGATTGGCACCCCATCTACAAACATTCACTCCCTCCACCATCGGCAAACAGTGGCAGCAGTGTGTACTGTCTACAAGATGCACTGCAGCAATGCACCAAGACTCCTCAGACAGCACCTTCCAAACCCAGCGACATTTACCACCGAGAAGGGCAAGGGCAGCAAATGCAGGGGATACCACCACCTGCAAGTTCCCCTCCAAGCCACACACCATCCTGACTTGGAACTATATCGCCGTTCCTTCACTGTCGCTGGGTCAAAATTCTGGAACTCCCTTTCTCACAGCACTGTGGGTGTACCTACCCCACATGGACTGCAGCGGTTCAAGAAGGCAGTTCACCACCACCTTCTCATGGGCAATTAGGGATGGGCAATAAATGCTGGCCTAGCCAGCGATGCCCACATCGCATGAATGAATGAATAAAAATGTGAAGTATCCCTTGTGTCATTCTTTTGGTAGAAAATATAACCCTGGTGGAATTGCCCCTCCCAATCACACCTCACTTCATGGAACATAGAAAATCGAGAAAATTTATGGCACAGAATGAGACCATTTAGCAATCGTGTCTGTGCCAGCTGAAAAAGAGCGATCCAGCCCAATCCCACTTTCCAGGTCTTGGGAATGGAATCTGAACAGATGTCAGAGCTCACATTATGTGAATGTTCTGTTGAAGTGTTGGTGAGCTGATATACCAGGGGAGATTCACACTGTTGGACACAGTGTGAAATACATTCAAGTATTTATAAAACATTACAACATGTGAGTAATATTCCCCATTGATTTCTCAGCACTGATGAATTGTGAAGTGGGAGACAGCCAGAAGTCCCAGTGATCCACACTGACCCTGAGCTGAGAATGAAATGAGAAAAAGTTCAATCTTCAGCAGCGAGATGCTGCAGAGAGGTAAGAGTCCTGAATCAAGGAGAGACTTTCTCATACTGCTGTTGAATCTCATTTCAAACACTCCTTGAACTCTCTGCCGAGGAATTCAGAGCTGGATAACGCCTGTAAAATCAGCCTAAAAAGGAAATAGAAAACACCCACCGTGGGCTCAAACTCAAAAACTTGAGATTCAGAGTTTCATGCTTTCATCGACTGAGCTCACCAGGCCTGAGACAGTGTCCCCGTCCTGTCTGTTATTGGACGGTGCAGCTGTTGGCTCCACTCCAGGGGCTGAATTCGTTCTGTAAACCATGAAGCAGCTTCCTCTCAAGTCCCAGGTTTATCAGTAAATCTTCTTACAAAAGCCCCAAAGTGTGATATATTCCTCTCACTCATCCAGAATAAAAGTTACATCTTTTGCTCTTTTTACCTTCCAAACATTGACTTCTATTTTACTCAGCATTTATTTCTCTCTCCTTTTTATGTTGTGTATTTCCTAATAAACATTTCATTTCAATTATTTATGAGGGATGAAATGAACAGAAAAGATTTTCTGCAATGGTACCGGGGTGTGGGACAGAGTGAGTGGTTCGGATCTGGAATACACAGCCTGAGAGTGTGCTGGAGGCAGATTCAATCGTGGCTTTCAAAAGGGAATTGGATAAACACCTAAATAGAGAACATTTGCAGGGCTACAATGAAAGGGCAGAGGAGTGGAATTAGCTGATCTGCTCTTGCAAAGAGCTGTCATGGACATGATGGACTGAATGGTCTCCTTCTGTACTGCAACCATTTGATTCCTTGATTCGAACTCTGTCAAAGTTGTTCTGAACTTGCTCTGCTCCAAGGAGAACAACCCCAGCTTTTCCAGTGTCTGCACATAACTGAAGTTATGAGGAACCATGGGGAACCCACTGTAAACCTTCCTCCAGACAGAAATACAACTGTTCACCACCACACTGTGACCCAGCTGTTCACATGATTTGGATGCGGGGACCAAATGCAGTATTTCCAAGTTTGCAGATGACACAAAACTAGATGGGAATGTGTGTTGTGAAGAAGATGCAAAGCGGCTTCAAGGGAATTTGGACAGTCTTAGTGAGTGGACAAGAAAGTGGCACATGAAATATAATGTGTCAAAATGTGAGGTTATCCACTTTGGTAGGAGAAATAGATGTGCAGATTATTTGTTAAATGGTAAGAGTGTGAATGTACAAAGGGGCCTGGGTGTCCTTGTCAATAAGTGACTGAAAGCTAACATGCAGGTGCAGCAAGCAATTAGGAAGGCTAATGATATGTTAGCCTCTATCACAAGAGGATTTGAGTACAGGAGCAGTAAAGTCTTGCTTCAATTGTATATAACCTTGGTTGGACTGCACTTTGGAATACTGTGTGAAGTTTTGTTCCCCTTACCTTAGGAAGGATATCATTGCCATGGAGGGAGTGCAACGAAGGTTCACCAGACTTGTACCCGGGATGACGGGACTGTAAAATGAAGAGAGATTGGGGAAACTGGGACTGTATTCTCCAGAGTTTTGAAGAATGAGAGGTGATCTCATTGAAACTTACAAAATATTGAAAGGGATAGACAGGGTCGATGAAGCTAAGATGTTTCCCCCGGTTGAGGAGTCTAGAACCAGGGGACACAATTTCAACGTAAGGGGAAAGCCACTTAGGACAGCGATGAGGAGAAATTTCTTTACTCAGTGGGTTGTGAATCTTTGGAATTCTCTATCTCAGAGGGCTGTGGAAGCTCAGTCATTGAGTATGTTTAAAGCAGAGATTGACAGATTTCTCAATACAAATGACATAGGGGAGATGGAGATAGTGTGGGAAAAAGGCATTGAAGTGGACGATCAGTCATCATCATATTGAATGGCAGGGTGGGCTCGACGGGCTGAATGGCCTACTCCTGCTCCTATGTTCCTATCAGTCTGCAAACTTCATATGCATGCTGTCATTGTCCCTTTTATTCCATGGGCTTCAGTTTTACTGGCAGTCTAGTATGTGACATCATCAAGAAGGTTTCAATAAGTTGAATAAGGAGAAATTGTTTCCAGTGGCAAAAGGGTCAGTAACCAGAGGATGTATTTATCAGGTGATTGAGAAAAGACCAGAGGCGAAATGAGGAATGATTTTTTTATACAGTGATGTGTTGTCATCTGGAATGCACTCTCTGATCAGGACTTAAAAGCAGATTCAGTAGTAACTTTGAAAAGCAATTAGGATAAATACTGGAAGGAAAATGTACAGATTACAGGAAAAAGCTGAACACCAGGACTAATTGGATAGCACAACCAAAGAGACAGCACTGACACAATGGACCAAATGGTCTCCTTCTTTGGGTATCATTCTATGGTTTTATGAACATAATGTTGGTACAATTGCCTGAGTTGGAAGGGAAGTGAACCCAGATTCTGGGTATTCTAAACACCAGACCCAAACCAAATGAACAAGCCCGTTGTTTAATCTCTGTTTTTCACACCAGCTTCTCCTCGCTCTTTCTGTGTTTCCAGCCTGGTCTGTTCCTCTGCCCTTCATTCCTGACACTCTATTGAGAATGGCCAACTCACTGCGCCTCTCACTCACACCGTCACTCCACCCCTTCACCCACTTCCAAACCTCTCTGTTCAACAGTACCTCACATCTGCTCCTCTGCTCCATTAATATAACAGGAAAACATTTTCAAACAGACATCTCCAGACAGTGAACGTTCCAGTAAGACAAGGTAAAGAGCAGATTCATTCACTTTAAACACAGAGAGAGCAGCTCTCCCTGTTCAGTCTAAGGAGCAGATGTGGTTTCACTCCCATTAGTCTTAGAGACATGCGCCAGAATTTTAAGGGACCGTTGGAGACGGGAATGGAGGCCGGGGAGGGGGAGGGGGGTGTATAAAATAGGGATGGAAGACGTTGGACCGGATTTTTCTGTCGGCGGCTGACATGGAGGGCAGACTTCGTACATGCACACGGCAAGAAGGCATTTCAAGTATTTATGAGTCCAATTGTCAGCAATTTTATTCACTGGATCCAATTGAACTAATAGCACACGGGAACCACGGGTCTTCAGAGCCTCGCCTGGTTAAAGGAGGTGACTGGGAGGTGGGAGCTGAGTGTTGTCTTCACTGGGAAGCTATCGGGTGAGGCAGCAAAACTTGGCAGAAAGGGCATCGGGAAACACTGTCAGGAGTGGGAGCCAATGTGCCAGCTCTGCAGAGGGAACAACACCAGGGTGCCATTGGGGCAGTGCCACTTCATTGAGGGTGACAAGTGAGGTAAATGTGGCTGGGTGTTGTTTACTGTGAAGGCCTTGCACTCAGGGAGGGGCAACCTGTCATGGGCCTCATTCGAGGCTCTCATTGGATTCGAGGCTCCCATTGAGGAGGAGGAGGAGGAGTAGAGAGGAAGGGAGGGAGGCGCAGGCACCAGCAGGGGCACCACAGCAGCTTGGGGGCCCACAGGAAGGCCAGCCTCGAACAGGAGGCTGGAGAAGGAGGCAGAGGAACACGTCAGCCGAGGTTCAACTACCTGCAGATGTCAGAGTGACGGTGTCTCCGCAGACTGCACCTCTCCACGGGGGTCGTCACTGATCTCTCTGCCATAATGCAGCTGTGCCCCATGCGACTTGGTGGGCACCTGATGCCAGTGTCACTGAAGGTCACCGTGCCACTGAACTTCTTCACCACCAGATCATTGCGGGGATCCACTGGAGATATGTGTGGAATCTCACAGTCTGTAGTGAATCAGTGCATCAAGGAGGTCACCAATGTCCTGTTCAGGAGGGCCGGTGACTATGTGCACATTGATCCAAACAGTCAAGCTGAGAGAGCTATAGGATTCGGGGATATCGCTGGATTCCACCAGGTGTAGGGTGTCATTGACTGCACCCATGTGACCATCATGGCTCCTGCAGACCAGCCAGCAGCCTTCAACAGGAAGGGCTTCCACTTGCTCAGTGTGCAATTGGTCTGCGACCACTGCAAATGGATCCCATAGGTGTGTGCACAAATCCCGGGAAGCAGCCACAACGCATGCATACCAAGGCACTCCCAGGTGCCAGAACCTTTCCGCGGCCCCATCCGCTTTCAGAGATGGATCCTTGGAGACAAGGGCTACCCACTGAGGACATGACTACTGACGTCTGTGAGGAACTCACGCACGGATGCAGAGGAGAGGTACAACACCTGCTGCGGGTCAACCCGAGCGACCATCAAGGAGGCCATTGGTCTCCTGAAGATGAGATTCAGGTGCCTAGATCGATCCAGTGGAGCCCTTCAGTATGTCCCGGCGAGGGTCTCGCATATCGTGTTGGTTTGCTGTGCACAGCACAACCTGGCATTACAGAGGGGCGAGGTGTTGACTAGTGAGGATATCGTGGAGTGTGATGTCTCCTCTGATGATGAGGATGTGGAGGAGGATGCTGCCCAAGCAGTGCCAGATGAAGAACCTCAGGCACAGCAGGAAAGGGGCCATGAGATACACACAAGGGAGACATGAGACACCCTTATACATTCAAGTTTCCTTTGAGCTTTACCACCTTCTGGAACCAAGGCAATAAAGTCTTAGCTTTAAACAGCCCTGTTGTCGCCTCCTTCCTTCTGCACTGCAGCATCCAGGTACACATCGCACAGTGACAAGGCCGAAGCTTTGTGAACTCAGGGCTTGGTCCCTCACTTCCAGCCCCTTGGGTGGAAGGGTTTAAATGAAGTCCCAAAGGGCATCAACAATAGGAAGGAGACATAGTGAGAGAACATCATTTCTTTCTTCCGTGTGACAACAAACGCAACCCTATCCATCTGGAATGTACATTCACCGTGAACCCTAAGTGAATCTAGGTGCTCTTCTGAAATCTTTTCCGCGTGCTCCTACGTGGTGCTCCCCCTGCTCTGGCAGCTGAGGTGGAGACAGGCTGCTGACCTTGCTGCCCCATGGCTTGGGATGACATTGGTGGCCGCCCTCTTGCTGCCTGAGGCCTGGAGGGCCCCGGCACACTGAGGGCCTCCTGCACAGGAACAGGGACCCCCCTCTGTCATCGAGGATGATGGAGGCAGGCACTGGCATCACTTGTGTCACTGGCAGAGGGGCTTTGGAGCTACTGTCCACACCAGGAGCACCCTGAGAGGAGACCCCAGATGTAGCAGCCAGCTGCTCCTCCCCCTTATAAGACACACTTGTAACTCGCTGCTGACCTGAGAGGGACGTGGACCTCGTCCCCCCTCTCACCTTGTCACCGCTGGATGGAGCTCATGGACAAAGCGATGGAGTGCAGGTCTGCACACATCTCCGGCAGCCACTGATTGGTCGGCTGGATCTGGCTCTCCATCAGAGTCACCAATCTCTCAAGGAAGGAAGCCAGACACACCCCCATCAGAGACAGTACAGCATGCAAGGCCTGGATGGACTCCTCCATCATCCGAACTTGGGTACACATAACCTCCGGCAACTCTGCCAGATGTTGCCTGACCTCTTGCTGCAGCTTCAGCATTTCCCGTGTTGCTGGTGACACCAGAGGCACGTCATCAGCCTGGGACTCAGCATGGGCCTGACCTCCCACAGACTTCCAACTGCCAGTGGCCTCGGCTGTCACTGCATCCGTCATCTGCCCGGGCCTGTCTGTGACGTGCTCACCAGCTTGTGTGCCCAAATCTAACAGCGAGTGGATACCCACCGAGTGAGGGTTTCTGTGCTGGTGGAGGGTGCAGGGGAATGATGTGACGGTGCACCCTCTGAGGCTCCCTCCTCCTCCTCAGAGGTGTCTGGCTGTCCCCCAGTCTCTCCAGCTCTTCGCTCTTGTCTTTCATCCTAGCCTGCATGTGAAAACAGGGACATTGAAGGGTTAGGGTCTGCCCATCGTGACATTCCAACCACCCCTACTGTGCAGCTCCATTGATGCAGTGGTGAACAGATGAGCAGTGTGGCTCCTTTGCAGCGGATGCACCCTTGTGCCCCAGGAGATGTTCATTCACTCTCTTAGGTAGGTGTCCCTGTCTCTCCATCAGCTATGGATCAGCTGCTTTGCTTCCCGGCCTGTTCCATGGCCTCCTCCTCCATCGGGATGAGGACATGGAGATTAGGCATCCACTGCCAGTCTTGACATGCTCTTACCGATTGTGGGCTATCTTCTCCTGCAGCCACTATGATCAACAAAGTTAGTCTCCCAGCGGGGACAAACCCAATATCTCTGATGGTGATAGTCCAGCAGTCCATGATGTGGACACACATATTCCTCCTGCATGTGGCCCCTCTCGAGGGACTGTGTGAGTTTATACAATGACTGACGTGCACCTCCCACCGAGATGCAGCCAAGCCTCAGGCAGCATGTCCTGCTGCCCTTCCCCAATACA
Organism: Heterodontus francisci; assembly: GCF_036365525.1. NCBI lineage: Eukaryota > Metazoa > Chordata > Chondrichthyes > Heterodontiformes > Heterodontidae > Heterodontus > Heterodontus francisci. The sequence goes on along the minus strand of NW_027141369.1, from coordinate 354,068 downwards.
CATGACTGGGTGGCCACTCCCTTTCCACCAAACACTCCCTCTCACTCTGCCATGCGCAATGTCCAAAGGGTCCAAAGTGTTTTGAGTTTGCGCCTGAGCTGCCCGGATCCGGTCATTGACCCACTTCTTGCACTCGATCCATGTCTTGGGGGTGACCCCACGGCTGCTGACTTCACCTACTATCTCAAAGCAGCTTTGCTTGGTCAGGTGGACAGGTCTCCACCTCCCATCCCTGGGGAAGAGGATCTTCCACCTATCTGTTGTCACCTGGAGGCGAACCTGCAGGAAGGCATCGCTAAACTATTGGACCATGGTCACTGCAGGCTCGCATTCAGCTCCTTACCTATCAGGCAGCAGAGACAGCAGAACGGGTCCTGGGGCATCAGTGACAGCAGAACGGGTCCTGGGACAGCAGAATGGGTCCTGGGCAGCAGAGGCAGCAGAACAGGTCCTGGGGCAGCAGATGCAGTAGAACAGGTCCTGGGGCAGCAGAGGCAGCAGAATAGGTCCTGGGGCAGCAGATGCAGCAGAACAGGTCCTGGGGCAGCGGAGGCAGCAGAACAGGTCCTGGGGCAGCAGATGCAGCAGAACAGGTCCTGGGGTAGCGGAGGCAGCAGAACAGGTCTTGGGGCAGCAGATGCAGCAGAACGGGTCCTGGAGCAGCAGAGGCAGCAGAACGGGTCCTGGGGCAGCGGAGGCAGCAGAACAGGTCCTGGGGCAGCAGATGCAGCAGAACAGGTCCTGGGGTAGCGGAGGCAGCAGAACAGGTCCTGGGGCAGCAGATGCAGCAGAACGGGTCCTGGAGCAGCAGAGGCAGCAGAACGGGTCCTGGGGCAGCAGAACGGGCCCTGGGGCAGCAGAGGCAACAGAACAGGTTCTGGGGCAGCAGAGGCAGCAGAACGGGTCCTGGGGCAGCAGAGGCAGCAGAACGGGTCCTGGGACAGCAGAACGGGTCCTGGAGCAGCAGAACGGGTCCTGGGGCAGCAGAGGCAGCAGAACGGGTCCTGGGGCAGCAGAACGGGTCCTGGAGCAGCAGAGGCAGCAGAACGGGTCCTGGGGCAGCAGAACGGGTCCTGGGGCATCAGAGGCAGCAGAACGGGTCTTGGGGCAGCAGAACGGGTCCTGGGGCAGCAGATGCAGCAGAACGGGTCCTGGAGCAGCAGAGGCAGCAGAATGGGTCTTGGGGCAGCAGAACGGGTCCTGGGACAGCAGAACGGGACCTGGGGCAGCAGAGGCAGCAGAACGGGTTCTGGGACAGCAGATGCAGCAGAACGGGTCCTGGGGCATCAGAGGCAGCAGAATGGGTCTTGGGGCAGCAGAACGGGTCCTGGGACAGCAGAACGGGACCTGGGGCAACAGAGGCAGCAGAACGAGTTCTGGGACAGCAGAGGCTGCAGAACGGGACCTGGGGCAGCAGAGGCAGCAGAACGGGTTCTGGGACAGCAGAGGGCTCTCAGGAAGACACTCCTTTAAACCAGGCAGCAGTGAATACAGGTCTGGCAGTCCTTTCAATATGGTGCCAGCACCTGCCGTTGTGTCAGATGTCGGTGCCATCGGTGCCTCGTTCCCTGCCTCTGGTCCTTGTTTGCATGGGCCCCACGCCTCCCCTTCATTAATTGGTCAGCTGCTCCGTGATCGGGGTCGGCCGGCCACATTTCACTCGTGTGGTGACGGCACCCACTCACGGTGTCTCTGCCGAGAGCCGCACCGTTAGTTTAAAATTCAGCCCATGGGGTCAAGAGTGGAAAATCTCCCCTCTGATTCTCTCTAGTTAAACTGATGGAGACACCAAATTAAAACTGATGAAACCAGGGTTTGTATCCTGGTTCTTCAATCTAGTGTCCTCCCAACTGAGCTATTCCATCCTCACTGTGAACTCATCTTCATTGGAGACAAATATAACTCCAGGCAGAATTTCCCCACCCATTCATTCCTCACTTCAGGGGAATGGGACCCGACCAGATCGCGGAACTCAGATTATGTTAATGTTCTGCTCTTGATATCTTAATATTATCTTGCGTTTGAAACACTTTTAATCTGGTTCACGGGCAAATTCTTCCATCATCCCTTCTCCCACATTCTCTCTCTCTCATTCATTCTTTCTTCCTCACAGTCCAGAAAGAGTTAGGAATCAGAGCTCACTCCCAAACCCTCTGCACACAGACCTCTGTCTGTTACCCTGTTTGATCCAAGAGACCAGTCAATAAATTACACTCTTTATAAACACAGAAAGCTGCCTCAGAGTGTTGGACAGAGATAAATACACTGAAGTCTTTTGAAAAAAGTTCATCTTACGGGTTGTTACTGAGCCCACAGAGCAGGGCGGGCCCAGGCTCCAGCCCCAGCCCCAGCCTGTGCTGTGTTAGCTGATGCCACCTGGTGTGATACTGAGCCACACGGAGCAGGAAAGGGCCTGATTGTATTCATGGCCTGTGTTGAGTTAACTGATCCCACTCAGTGTGGTAGGAGCCACACAGAACAGAATAGGCCCAGGCTCCTTCCTCAGCCTGAGGGATGATAGTTCTTCTCACACATTGTTGTACAGAGCCCCACACAGAACAGGGAAATCTCAGGCTCCATCCCCGGCCTTTGGTATTTTACTTCATCGCACCTGGTATGGTACGGAGCCCCCAGAGCAGGAAAGATCCAGCTTCCATCTCCGGCCTGTGCTGAATTAGCTGATCTTACCTGGTTGGCACTGAACCGCAATCAGGGAAGGATGGGCCGAGGCTCCATGGCCTGTGGTGTGTTAGTTATTCTCATTTGGTGAGGTACTGAGCACTATATAGAGCAGGATGGGCCTGTGCTCAGTGAGCTGATCTCACCTTGTGTGATTCTGAGACCCACACACAAAGCAGGACAGGCCTAGGCCTCATCCCCGGCCTGTGTTCAATTAGCTGATCTCATCCAAAAAGATTTTGATAAGGTTCCACACAAGAGGCTTCTCTATAAGATTAAAGTCCCTGGTATCAGTGGTAATATATTGATCTGGATTGGGAACTGACTGGCAGGACGTAGGCAGAAAGTAGTTACAAATGGATCTGGATCTGTTTGGAGAAAAGTTACCAATGGTATCTCACAGGGATCGGTGTTGGGTCTGTTGCTCTTTATTATTTTTATTAATGATCTGGATGGAGGTGCAGGGGGCACCATCTGTAAATTTACAGATGATTTGAAGATCTGTGCGAGTGTTCAGACTGTAGACGATACTCGACTGTTTCAGGCTGATCTTAATGTGTTGGGAGATTGGGTTCATGATTGGTAAATTATGTTTAATTTGGGTAAGTGCAGTGTTATTCATGTGGACAGGGCGAATGCTCAACATTCATACACCCTTCAGGGAAAAACATTAAAGTAGGTGGAAAAAAGAAAATAATTTTGAGCAGAGATCTGGATATTCTAGTGCACAGATCTCTAAAGGTACAGCAGCAATGCTGTGAAGTGATAGTTGGAGCAAATAGGGGGTTGGGCTGCATTCAGAGGACAATTGAGTATAAAATGAGGCATATTCTTTCATGGGATGTGAGCGACACTGGCAAGTCCAGAATTTGTTACCCATCCCTAATTGTCCTTGACAAGGTGGCGGTGAGCTCCCTTCTCGGATTGCTGCACTCCATGTGGTGTAGGTACACCCACAGTGCTGTTAGGAAGGGAGATCCAGGATTTTGACCCAGCATCAGTGAATGAACAGCGATATATTTGCAGATCAGATGGTGTGTGACTTGGAGGGGAGCTTGCACATGGTGGTGTTTCCATGCATCTGCAGCCCTTGTCCTTCAAGGTGGTGGAGGTCTTCGGTTTGGAAGGTGCTGTCAGCGGAGCCTTGGTGAGTTGCAGCAGTGCATCTGGTAGATGGTACACACTACTGCCACTATGCGTCAGTGGTGAAGGGAGTGAATGTTTAAGGTGGTGAATGGGGTGACAATCAAGGCGGCTGCTTTGTCCTGAACAGTGTCGAGTTTCTAGAGTATTGTTGGTGCTGCACTCATCCTGGGTTGTGCCTTGTAGATGGTTGACAAGTTTTGGAGAGTCAAAAATCACAAAATTATTACAGTGGAGAAGGAGGCCATTTGGCCCATTGTGTCTGCACAGAATCATGGAACATAGAAAGTTTACAGCACAGGCAGGCCAAAAAACGAGCCACCCAGCTGAATCCCATTGTCCAGCATTTGGACCGTAGCTCTGCAGGTTCTGGTACTTGAGGTGCACATCCAGACTCCTTTTAAATGAGTTGAGGGTTTCTGCCTCAGCTACCCTGACAGGCAGTGAGTTCCAGACTCCCACAGCCCTCTGGGTGAAAAAACCTTTTCTCATCTCCCCTCTAATTGTTCAACACATCACTTTAAATCTATGCCCCCTAGTCACTGACCTCCCTACTAAGGTAAATAGACCCTTCCCATCCATTCTATCCAGACCCCTCACAATTTTGTACATTTCAATCAAATCTCCCCTCAGCCTCTTCTATTCCAAGGAGAACAACCCCAGTCTATCCAATCTTTCCTCATAGCTGCATTTTTCCAGTCCTGGCAACATCCTCGTAAATCTCCTCTGTAACCTCTCTAGTGCAATTACATCCTTTCTGGAATGAGGTGACCAGAACTGCACACAGAACTCAAGTTGTGGCCTAACTAATGATTTATACAGTTCCAGCATAACCTCCCTGCTCTTATATTCTATACATTGGCTAATAAAGGAAAGGATTCCATAAGCCTTCTCAACCAACTTTTCAACCTATCCTGCTACTTTCAGGGATTTGTGGACATTCAATTCAAGGTCCCTCACTTCCTCTACACCTCTCAGCATTCACCCATTAATTGTGTCTTCCTTTGCTGTGTTTGACCTCACCAAAGGCATCACCTCACACTTCTCCAAGTTGAATTCCATTTGCCACTTTTCTGCCCACCTGACCAGTCCATTTCTCCAGCTCTCCAAATGAGCATTTCACCATGTGCCTTGCGCTGAGTTACTCATCACAGAATTCCCACTATCTGATTTAGTCTTGTCGCCAGAGTATGTATATGAATGGTCCAGTTAAGCTTTTGTCAATGGTAACCCCCAGGATGTTGATGGTGGGGGGATTCAGCGATGGTAATGCTGTTGAACGTCAAAGGGAGATGGTTACATTCTCTCTTGTTGGAGATGGTCATTGCCTGGTATTTATGTGGTGTGAATGTTACTTGCCACTTAGCAGCCCAAGTCTGAATGTTGTCCAGGTCTTGCTGCTTCTGGACATGGACTCCTTCAGTATCTGAGATGTCCCGAATTTGTCCTTTTATGAAACCTTGGTCAGGACTCACTTAGAATATTGTATCCAGTCTTGGTCTCCTCACATGATGGGTGATATTGAGGCTTTGGAAAGGGTACAGAGGAGAGACATTCGACGAATTCCCAGTATAAGACATCTTGGTTATCAAGTTAGACTAAAAGAGTTGGGACCCTACACCTTAGAGAAACCTAGACTGAGGGGTGATCCGATTGAGGTTCATAAATAATGAAGGGTCCAATTCAGCATGGGAGAGGAGTCATAACTTTGTATTGTAAAAGGCCAGATGGCACCCGAATCACATTAAATTTCATTTTCAGTGGTTGGTTAACGTACCAGGATGGCCGAGTGGTTAAGGCGTTGGACTTAAGATCCAATAGACATGTGCCTGCGTGGGTTCAAACCCCCCTCATGGTATCTGTGCTTACAAAATGTTACTTTTTCTTTCCCTGACTTTTGCCTTGCACCATCATCTCTTCTGTCATTTAATCACTCTTGCCTTGCAACTGATCACAGCTTCCTATTATTTGATCTGCCCCAGCACCGTTCCTTGGCTCTGCGCTTGCTTATAAACTGGTAAATCTTTAACTTAATCTCCTCTGTACCCTGACAATGACCTTCTCATCCTTCCTGGATTGTGGTTCCTCACAGGATCCGCTGCCTCTCCGACTCCCCTCCAGGTAACTGAAGGCCCTGAGCCTTGGTCTCGCTTTATACGCTAGCTGGTAGTTGCTTCCTTGCAGGTCTGCCACCGCTCAGGAGAAGCTCAAAACCCAGATCAAGCAAAGTATCAAGAGGAATGTGAACAAAGGTTCCCTGGTGCAGAGCAAGGGACAGGGAGCCTCCGGCTCCTTCAAAATCAGCAAGAAGGAAAACCTAGGGAAAAGTGGGAAAGAAGGTGAAGAAACCAGCACACAAGAACTCTTCAGTGAAGAAACCAGCAGACAAGAAATCTTTAGTGAAGAAACCAGCAGACGTGAAAGTGACAACAAAGAAAGTAACAGCCAAGAAAACGAGCAGCAAGGCGGCGGCAACGCCAAATAAGGTGGTGAAGAAAGCAGCGCTTCAGAAAAAGCCTCCTGCGAAGAAGGTCAAAAAAGGCAAGAGTGCGGCGGGCGGAAAGGCGCTGAAGAAAGTGCAGACATGGAAGAGCAAGGTCAAGCCGAAAGCAGCGAAGGCTCAGAAAGCAGGGTCTGGAAAGAAGTGAAAGAGCGCGGGAAACTTGGAAACATCTGAACACAAAGGCTCTTCTCAGAGCCACCCACATCTCTCAGGAAAGAGCTGATCCCCTGATCAAATGATCCCTGTCCCGGCCCCGCCTGCAGATTCCACATGGAAATGATTTGGAGTAAATCCAGGATCCCTGGTGACTCCCCTCCACCCAGCCCTTTCCCCACTCTCTGTAATAAAACAGAGGGATATCCGGCCCTCACTCTAACTGGAGATGTGTTCGGTGCAGTCTCAGTTCACAAATTCAGGGGGAGAGTCTGTAAGACAGGAACACTGGCGGAGAAACCCCACCTCACAACTCAAACCCCAACACATGAGTTTCTCCAATTCAGCTGGAGTCGGGTGACAACAGGAGCTGGGATAGGCTGTGATCGGGAATGTGAGGAATGGATTTGTTCAGGGATGAATGTACCTGGAATCTCCGAAAATAATAGTTCCTTATTTCCCCAGATGACACATTCTGCAGTGAGAGTGAAAAGTCTCTTCACTGCTTCACATTTACTAATTGTTTGGTTCGAGATGAATAATGAGTCAGAGAGTAATGACAGGATCTGAAGCTTTTCTCACACCAGCCCTTGAATGACTCAGTGTGAAGTGTCCAATGTGTGAAGCTACTGCCAGGGTTTGTCAATCTGAACAGTTTCAGCTTAGTTCCTGGGGGCCTGAAATTCCAACAGTTTGACTCTGTCTCTGATTGGTCACCCGCTTCTCAATCCAATTCTTAACCAATAGGAGAATCACATATAAGTAAATAGAAGTTCTCATTGGCTTAAATTTTCCAATTGGAAAAAGCCCGGCAATTCCAGAGCAGGAAGGAATTGAAGTGATGGAAAATTTCAATTTTCAGGCAACAATTTTAAAACCTCTCATTTTATGTTCTGTTTTACTGTATTTACCGTCACAAAATCCTGACGCGATTTTAGGAATCGTTTTCATTTGTCAATCTGTTAACTGTAAGCGGCGGGAGGAAGGTCCGGTTCAGCAATTTAAAACGGGACAAATATCAGCTTCCACTCTGTAAAAGGAACAAATTAGCGACTAACCGCTTCTCACAGGCTTCTCGGGGACTGACAGAAACGAGCGGTTTCTGATCTTTTCTCCTGAAAGAGGCGGATAATGCTGCAGGGAGCAATGAACTGCCCTTCACTTTCTGGCTGCTAATACACCCCTGACTTTAAACAGTTCAAACAGCGACTGATGCTTCTGTCGGAAAATGAGCAGATTCACCAGAATGATCCCGGTCCATCATGGCCAAAGACATCCAGCTGGCCCGCCGCATCCGCGGGGAACGCACCTTAAACCCAGCTTCAGTAACAAGTGTAACAAGGGCTCTTTTCAGAGCCACGAAATCAGCAAAGGAAAGAGCTGCCATCTCTGTTCATCATCAAACCCATTAGATTGAAGGGGCGGTCACATGGTTTCTGTTTTGTCACATCACTTTCCCGAAAGGCCTGTCGGACTGAGAGCTGATCTGGAATTTAGAAAGCAGCATTACCGGAGACTCATTGCTGCTCAGCACAATCTCAACCCCGCTCCTGGGATCCGTTCGCTGGCATTTGGGGAAAAGAAATGGATCCCAGTTTTATTTGGAAGGCATTAATGGAGCCGGGTCCGTTCACATGAGGGTTATTTACAAACATTACCCAATGAGTTCACTAATATTTGAATCCATTGGAGATTAGTACACAGGACATATAAGGCAGCTCGGTCATTCTGACTCGAACCGCCAGTTCCCCGGGGTTGCAGACCCTGACACTGCGGGGAGAGAATCCCCGACTCTATCCCGCCGCCGGGGGGAAACAGACAGCTCTGTGTCCGGAGAATAGGGAGGGCCGGGGAGCAGGCACATATCAAAGCGCTGCAATGGACTCAGCTCCTGTGTGTGCACGACTCTCACTGATTCCGTCCTCTGGGAACAGTGCGGTCGAAACAGATCAGGTTAGGAGAGAAACACACAGCCCGAGAATGGCCTCTTCCTTCCTGCATTTACTCTGTTCTGGGAGCAGATTCTAATTGTGAAGCGGCGCTCAGATCACCAGAGAGAAAAAAAAAACACAATTCAAACTGTCCAAATAAAAAACAGAGAATTAACCCGGACACTTCCATTATTAAATTAATTCATCAGCTCCGAACCAGTTCCCGTTAATGTACCGGGATAATCTCGGGAATTATAAAATCGAAGGCAGCGGGATTTATTAAATTGTTGATTCTGACACCCTGTAGTTCACTTCTTCACTTAACTAGAGGGGGAGATGTGTGAGCAGAGAAACAGAGCGAAATCCAGAGAGGGAACTGAAAAGACACCTGGACAGATGTGAAACAGGTCAATCCACTGTTCCAATAACTCCATCTCTGACTCCCTCCTGACAGTAACCAGTCCTTTCAAAGAGACTGTGGGTGGCTCTGAAAAGAGCCTTTGGTTTATTTGATGACATTTTGGCCGCTTTACTTTTTCTGGGAGCTCTGAGTGCTGGTTTTCTTGGGCAGCAGCACAGCCTGGATATTAGGCAGCACCCCGCCCTGAGCGATGGTCACCCCTCCCAGCAGCTTGTTGAGCTCCTCGTTGTTGCGGACGGCCAGCTGCAGTTGTCTGGGGATGATGCGGCTCTTCTTGTTGTCCCGGGCTGCGTTACCTGCCAGCTCGAGGATTTCAGCGGTCAGACTGCAGCGTTGATCGCAACGGAGGTGCGTGAACGGGCTTACAGCTGGGAAGTCAATTTCAGCGTAAGTTTAAAAGTGAATTCCCTTTTGTTTTCGGAGGACCAGGGGACTGCTGGGTAAGGAAAAAGGTATATATTTGTGTGGTTTAGAATCTCTTCCTTTTAGTTTCGGTGACTGCAGCGTTGATAGCAACGGAGGTGCGTGAACGGGCTTACAGCTGGGAAGTCAATTTCAGCGTAAGTTTAAAAGTGAATTCCCTTTTGTTTTCGGAGGACCAGGGGACTGCTGGGTAAGGAAAAAGGTATATATTTGTGTGGTTTAGAATCTCTTTCTTTTAGTTTCGGTGACTGCAGCGTTGATAGCAACGGAGGTGCGTGAACGAGCTTACAGCTGGGAAGTCAATTTCAGCGTAAGTTTAAAAGTGAATTCCCTTTTGTTTTCGGAGGACCAGGGGACTGCTGGGTAAGGAAAAAGGTATATATTTGTGTGGTGGCTGTACCCGAGACACTACACGTGCAGTGTCTCCCACCCACCCTCCTCCTCTAACAAAAAAAAAGGACTCTGGTGTGTTGATAAGGTAAACTTTTTATTTGGGAAGTTCTGTCCGTTGGATTGCTAACCTAACAAGTTTTGACTTTTTGTTTTTTTGGTTTTTCAGTAGATTTGTTGGGAATTTGGAATAGTGGGAATGGAGATTAAGGCAGTTGTATGTTCCTCCTGCAGAATGTGGGAGGTAAGGGTCGCCAAGAGTGTCCCTGCTGACTGCATCTGTGGGATGTGCACCCAACTCCAGCTCCTCGAGAACCGCATTAGGGAACTGGAGCTGGAGCTGGATGAACTTAGGATCATTCGGGAGGCGGAGGAGGTTATTGAGAGGAGTTATGGGGAGGTAGTCACACCTCAGATAAAAGAAGTAGGTAGATGGGTTACCGTCAGGGGAAGGAGAGGGAACCAGCAGGCAGTGCAGGGATCCCCTGTGGCTGTTTCCCTCAACAACAGGTATACCGTTTTGGATACTGTTGCGGGGGACGACTTACCAGGGGTAAGCAATGGGGTACAGATATCTGGCACAGTGTCTGTCCCTGTTGCTCAGAAGGGAAGGGGGAAGAGGAGCAGAACATTAGTCATTGGGGACTCCATAATTAGAAGAACAGATAGGAGGTTCTGTGGGAACGAGAGAGACTCACGGTTGGTATGTTGCCTCCCAGGTGCCAGGGTTCGTGATGTCTCGGATCGTGTTTTTGGGATCCTTAATGGGGAGGGGGAGCAGCCCCAAGTCGTGGTCCACATAGGCACCAACGACATAGGTAGGAAGAGAGATGGGGATTTCAGACAGATATTTAGGGAGCTAGGGTGGAAGCTTGGAGCAAGAACAAACAGAGTTGTTATCTCTGGGTTGTTGCCCGTGCCACGTGATAGCGAAGCGAGGAATAGGGAGAGAGAGGAGTTGAACACGTGGCTGCAGGGATGGTGCAGGAGGGAGGGTTTTGGTTTCCTGGATAATTGGGGCTCTTTCTGGGGTAGGTGGGACCTCTACAAACAGGATGGTCTTCACCTGAACCAGAGGGGTACCAATATCCTGGGGGGGAGGTTTGCTAGTGCTCTTCGGGGGGGGGGTTTAAACTAATTCAGCAGGGGAATGGGAACCCAAATTGTAGTGCCAGTGTACAGGATTTTGAGAGTAGTGAGGTCAGGGATATGGTTACAAGGACGCAAGAGGGCACTGGCAAGCAAGAACCTGGTTTAAAGTGTGTCTATTTCAACGCCAGGAGCATCCGGAATAAGGTGGGTGAGCTTGCAGCATGGGTTGGTACCTGGGATCTCGATGTAGTGGCCATTTCGGAGACATGGGTAGAGCAGGGGCAGGAATGGATGTTGCAGATTCCGGGATTTAGATGTTTCAGTAAGAACAGAGAAGATGGTAAAAGAGGGGGGGGGGGGGGTGTGGCATTGTTAATCAAGGAGAGTATTACAGCGACAGAAAGGACGTTTGAGGACTCGTCTACTGAGGTAGTATGGGCTGAGGTTAGAAACAGGAGAGGTGAGGTTACCCTGTTGGGAGTCTTTTATAGACCTCCGAATAGTTCCAGAGATGTAGAGGAAAGGATAGCGAAGATGATTCTCGACAGGGGTGAGAGTAACAGGGTAGTTGTTATGGGGGACTTTAACTTTCCAAATATCGACTGGAAATACTATAGTTCGAGTACTTTAGATGGGTCAGTTTTTGTCCAGTGTGTGCAGGAGGGTTTTCTGACACAGTATGTGGACAGGCCAACCAGGGGCGATGCCACATTGGATTTGGTACTGGGAAATGAACCCGGCCAGGTGTTAGATTTCGATGTAGGTGAGCACTTTGGTGACAGTGATCACAATTCGGTTAGGTTTACCTTAGCGATGGGCAGGGACAGGTATATACCGCAGGGCAAGAATTATAACTGGGGGAAAGGAAATTATGATGCGATTAGGCAAGATTTAGGATGTGTAGGATGGGGAAGGAAACAGCAGGGGATGGGAACAATCGAAATGTGGAGCTTATTCAAGGAGCAGCTACTGCGTGTCCTTGATAAGTATGTACCTGTGAGGCAGGTAGGAAGTTGTCGTGCGAGGGATCCGTGGTTTACTAAAGAAGTTGAAGCGCTTGTCAAGAGGAAGAAGAAGGCTTATGTTAGGATGAGACGTGAAGGCTCAGTTAGGGCGCTTGAGAGCTACAAGCTAACCAGGAAGGATCTAAAGGGAGAGCTAAGAAGAGCAAGGAGAGGACACGAGAAGTCATTGGTGGATCGGATCAGGGAAAACCCTAAGGCTTTCTATAGGTATGTCAGGAATAAAAGAATGACTAGAGTTAGATTAGGGCCAATCAAGGATAGTAGTGGGAAGTTGTGTGTGGAATCAGAGGAGATAGGGGAAGTGTTAAATGAATATTTTGCGTCAGTATTTACAGTAGAGAAAGAAAATGTTTTTGAGAATACTGAGATTCAGGCTACGAGGCTAGATGGGATTGAGGTTCACAAGGAGGAGGTGTTAGCAATTTTGGAAAGTGTGAAAATAGATAAGTCCCCTGGGCCAGATGGGATTTATCCTAGGATTCTCTGGGAAGCTAGGGAGGAGATTGCAGAGCCTTTGTCCTTGATCTTTATGTCGTCATTGTCGACAGGAATAGTGCCGGTAGACTGGAGGATTGCAAATGTTGTCCCCTTGTTCAAGAAGGGGAGTAGAGACAGCCCTGGTAATTATAGACCTGTGAGCCTTACTTCGGTTGTGGGTAAAATGTTGGAAAAGGTTATAAGAGACAGTATTTATAATCATCTTGAAAAGAATAAGTACATTAGAGATAGTCAGCACGGTTTTGTGACGGGTCGGTCGTGCCTCACAAACCTTATTGAGTTTTTCGAGAAGGTGAACAAACAGGTGGATGAGGGTAAAGCAGTGGATGTGGTGTATATGGATTTCAGTAAGGCGTTTGATAAGGTTCCTCACGGTAGGCTATTGCAGAAAATACGGAAGTATGGGGTTGAAGGTGATTTAGAGCTTTGGATCAGAAATTGGCTAGCTGAAAGAAGACAGAGGGTGGTGGTTGATGGCAAATGTTCATCCTGGAGTTTAGTTACTAGTGGTGTACCGCAAGGATCTGTTTTGGGGCAATTGCTGTTTGTCATTTTTATAAATGACCTGGAAGAGGGTGTAGAAGGGTGGGTTAGTAAATTTGCAGATGACACTAAGGTCGGTGGAGTTGTGGATAGTGCCGAAGGATGTTGTAGGGTACAGAGAGACATAGATAGGCTGCAGAGCTGGGCTGAGAGATGGCAAATGGAGTTGAATGCGGAAAAGTGTGAGGTGATTCACTTTGGAAGGAGTAACAGGAATGCAGAGTACTGGGCTAATGGGAAGATTCTTGTTAGTGTAGATGAGCAGAGAGATCTTGGTGTCCAGGTGCATAAATCCCTGAAGGTTGCTAACCAGGTTAATAGGGCTGTCAAGAAGGCATATGGTGTGTCAGCTTTTATTCGTAGGGGGGTCGAGTTTCGGAGCCACGAGGTCATGCTGCAGCTGTACAAGACTCTGGTGAGACCGCACCTGGAGTATTGCGTGCAGTTCTGGTCACTGCATTATAGGAAGGATGTGGAAGCTATGGAAAGGGTGCAGAGGAGATTTACTAGGATGTTGCCTGGAATGGAGGGAAGGTCTGACGAGGAAAGCCTGAGGGACTTGAGGTTGTTTTCGTTGGAGAGAAGGAGGAGGAGAGGTGACTTAATAGAGACATATAAGATAATCAGAGGGTTAGATAGGGTGGATAGTGAGCCTCTTTTTCCTCGGATGGTGATGGCAAACACGAGCGGACATAGCTTCAAGTTGAGGGGTGATAGATATCGGACAGATGTGAGAGGTAGTTTCTTTACTCAGAGAGTAGTAAGGGCGTGGAATGCCCTGCCTGCAGCAGTAGTAGATTCGCCAACTTTAAGGGCATTTAAGTGGACATTGGATAGACACATGGATGAAAATGGAATAGTGTAGGTCAGATGGTTTCACAGCTCGGCACAACATCGAGGGCCGAAGGGCCTGTACTGCGCTGCAATATTCTAAAAAAAAAGATACTCGAGCACAGCAGCCAGAGAGACCGGGGCTCCGGCACCCACACGCTCAGCATAGTTGCCCTTTCTCAGGAGCCTGTGAACACGGCCCACTGGGAACTGCAGTCCAGCCCGGGAGGAGTGAGACTTGGCCTTGGCCCGAGCTTTCCCGCTGGTCTTTCCTCTTCCAGACATTTCCACAATCTCACAAATACTTTCACAAAGAATGAATAATTTCCTTAGCATTGATAGCACATCGCATGCAGTCAGGATGGCCGAGCTGTTTAAGGCGCTGCGTTTAGGTCGTAGTCTCCATTGGAGGCGTGTGTTCGAATCCCAATTCTGACAAGTAGTGTCTGACTGCACTGGAGGCGTTTGGGAGCAGCGGTGAAGAGCAAAGAGAAAGCAGGAACGAACATGGACAAACAAAGTAACAATGGACCCAAAGATGTTGCATTAAAACATTCGAGCAAGAGGCAACGAAGCAAACAGCAGGGCACATAAAAGATCAAGAATGTAACCTTTGTATCGGGGTGGAAGATGTTGCCAATATCCTTAATGAATACTTTACTGTTTTCCCGAATTAGAGGGTGATGCAGATATTGTTATTAAGGAGGAGGAGTGTGAAGTATTGGACGTGATAACTTAAGGAGAGAGGAAGTCTTCATGGGATGAGCATCCTTGAATGTGGATAAATCATCAGGACCAGATGAAATGTACCCCAGGCTGTTGAAAGAAGCCAGGGAAGAAATAGTGGAAGGTCTGACCATCATTTTCCAATCCCTCACTGGATGCAGGTGTGGTGCCAGAGGATTGGAGGTCTTGTAACGTTGCAACAAAAGCAAAATACGAGGCAGATCAAGCATGGCTGATCCTTTCGAGTAGAGAAACAGGGCTGAATTCCCTGAACCAGTGCTGCAGCTTTCAGAATAGAAGGAGCCGATACACACCTGATGGGTTCCACTTAAACAAAAGAGCTGGAGGTGTTGACAGTCAGAACAGATAAAATGTGGAGGAGTGTTTGAAGCAGATGCTGTGTGGTTACTGTAGTTGTACTATGGAGTTATGTCAAGGAGGTGATTCTGAATGTAATGGAACAACGTGGACCCGTCCAAGGCAAAGGTTCTAAGCTTCCCTGTGGTCCAGCCTGGTTGAATGGAACTGAAGCAAACAAATCATCCAGAAGAGGGAAAGATATGTAAGGCCATGAAAGCACAGAATTCAGATGGATGCAATACCAGATGGTATGGCAAGAGTGTAAAACAGCAACAGACTGGTGAATAAAACTTTCCCATTGAATGAGACAAGAGCAAAGGGTAATAATAGTGTCAGAGGTGAGTTGTGACACTATTCACATTCCACCTTGATCTGAATAGGACTGTTGAAGGGAGTGATTGAGAAGAATAGAGGAGAAATGAAAAGAAAGGAGAAATAAACAAAAGGTCTTTTGATTTTAGAATGTTTGTTTTTGGAAATGACAGACTGTAAAGTGTGTGTGTCAGAAGATATAGAGCGAAGTTGGGTATGACAAGATCACAGGAAAGTTGTGCCCTGAGACAAGGTGTGTGTTGACAGGAAAGCTGCTCTCTTTTGCACAATATGTATTTTATTCATATAATTTGTGCAATTACATTGCAAAGCAGTTCAAATTTAATATTACTTAAGGTACAATACAGATCAGTTTCCTTCAATAATGTACATGATGTATCTCACTATCCCTGCCTGCACAGGTTATATTTACAGTATTTACATTACACATCAAACATTCTCTGGTGCAAACAGCCCGAGGGGTTTTACACAGGTTCCAGCCCCTCACTGTACGATGGCCTACTAGGGCCTCAGACTGCAGCCTTTCCCCATTGTGTCTCCATGGTGGCTTCCCCAAGCTTTCATGCCGTCCCACAGCACATAGTCTTGGACGTTGCAATGTGCCAGTCTGCAACACTCGGTCATGGACAGCTCTTTGCACTGGAATACCTGTCCCCCGGCCGGGCTCGTTCTCAATAGAGTTCATTTCAAATGAACATTTCCTAAATCCGTGCTTTCTCTCTCGCAATAAAGAGAACAGGATGTCTAGCAGATTCAGTGTGAGACAATAACACTGCCGGGTAAAGGCCGCTTTCCAACTCCAATCTTAACACAGCTGATTCCCCAAACAGCTGCAGTAAGGTGTTTGTAAACTGCAGGAAGCGGGTGTGGGTGAAAATGGTGATGTTACTGAGGAGGTTTCTTAGTATAGAATGGACTGTGTTTAGGTGGGAATATTACTGAGTGTTAATTGCATCGGGACCATATTTAAAAGCTCTGGCTTTCTGGAAAGTCTTGACTATGAAGGCCGAGTCTGGAAGGGTTTGTGTGGAGAGCTGGGTTTCGGTTCTACTGTTCATAAAGGGTTTGAAATTGGCAGCCCGGAGGAAACTGGAGGTGGAGCTGAAAGATGAGGGGCCGTTCTCTCTCTGTCTGTCACTCTGGGTGTCTCCTCCATCTAGCTCTCTGTTTAATCTTCACTCTTGTCTCCTCCCCTCCCTGCTCTCACTCTGCCTTTCTCAGCCAGGTCCAGGTGGCCTGTATAAAAAGGAGCCTGACAGAATCAGTCTCTTTTATTGTGCACTGATTTGAGGAAAGACTCAACATGTCTGCCAGTAAACAAGAGTATGCTCCAGGCTGGCAGCATGTTAGAATCCATGAGGAAAGGCATCATCCCCCTCATCGACAAGCAGAAGGGGGAGAGGACAGAAATCAGAAATTGTTGGCCCGATTTCTGCTTAATGATGACTACAAGTTTCTGTCAAAAGACATAGCCAGTCGATTCAAGTATGCTCTGGAGTTGGTGATTCACCCTGATCAGACCTATACTATACCAGGCAGGACAATCTCTGATAGCTTTGCGCTACTCAGGGATATGATCACCTATGTACGGGACAGGAGGGTGGACACCTGCCTCATCAGCCTGGACCAGGAGAAGGCTTTTGACAGGATATCGCACACTTACATGATGGATGTGCATTCCAAAATGGGGTTTGGGGAGGGAATCTGCAATTGGATCAAACAACTCTACACAAACATCAGTAGTGCAGTCTCAATCAATGGGTGGGAATCAGAAAGTTTCCCGATCCAATCTGGAGTCAGACAGGGCTGTCCTCTCTCCCCTGTCTTGTTTGTTTGCAGTATTGAACCCTTTGCTGAGTCTATTAGGAAGAATGCGAGCATCAGAGGGGTGACAATCCCAGGCAGTGGAGGCACTCAGGTTAAAACCTCCCTGTACATGGATGACGTCGCCGTTTTATGCTCGGATCCACTGTCATGGCGCAGAGTGATGAGCATCTGCGACCAGCTCGAACTGGCCTTGGGAGCCAATGTTAAACACGGCAAGAGCGAGGCCATGTTCTTTGGGAACTCGGCTTACCGATCCTTTGTCCCCTTGACCGTTAGGTCAGATTACCTGAAGGTGCTGGGGATATGGTTTGGAAGGGCTGAGACGTGCACCAAAACCTGGAAGTAGCGAGTAGCCAGGGTACAACATAAACTGAGCATGTGGGAGCAGCGATCTCTCTCCATTATGGGTAAGAACCTGGTCATCAAGGGCGAGGTGCTCACATTGCTGTACGTGGTGCAGGTCTGGCCCATACCGCATTCCTGCGCTGTGGCGATCACCTGAGCCATTTTCCACTTCATCTGGGGATCCAAAATGATCCGAGTCCGGAGGGACACGATGTTCAAACCTCTGGATAAGGGCGGGAAAAATGTACCCAACGTCGCCTTCATCCTTATGGCTACCTTTGTGTGCGGCTGCATCAAGCTGTGTGTAGATCCACAGTTTGCAAACTTCAAGTGTCACTACGTGCTGTGGTTCTATCTGTCCCCAGTGTTGCAAAGGATGGGCCTGGTCATATTGCCGCGGAATGCTCCATCCAGTTGGACTGTGCCGTACCACCTATCCTTCATGGAAAAGTTTCTGTGGAAAAACACCTTTGACCACCAATCCATCAAGCAGTGGTCTGCACGGAATATCCTCAAGGCCCTACGGGAAAAGGAGATGGTGGATCCTGTCGGATGGTCCCCTGAGCAGAAGTCCAAAGTCATTTGGCAGAATGCCTCATCACCAGAACTTTCAAACAAGCACCAAGATGTTGCCTGGCTGATGGTGAGAAGAGCCCTCCCTGTCAGATCCTTCCTGCACACCCGAAGTCTCACCACATCCACACGCGGCCCTCGAGGTGGCTGTGGTGGAAAAGAGACGTTGCCCACCTCTTTCTGGAATGTGTCTTTGCAAAGCAGGTGTGGAAGAGATGCAGTGGTTTTTGTCGAGGTTCATCCCAAGCAGCTCTGTAGCACAGGAGTCTGTGCTCTATGGGCTGTTCCCAGGGACGCACACCGAGATAAACATCAACTGTTGCTGGAAGACTATCAATTCGTTGAAAGACGCTCTTTGGTCTGCCCGAAACTTGCTGGTCTTCCAGTGCAAAGAGTTGTCCATGACCGAATGTTGCAGACTGACACATTCCAAGGTCCAGGACTACGTGCTGAGGGACGCACTAAAACTTGGGGCAGCCGCAGCAAAGGCTCAATGTGGAAAGACCACAGTGTAAGCTCCCCCCACCATAGTGAACTGAGGAGCTGGATCCATGGGAAACCACTCGAACTGTAGCCAGAAAATATTTGTTTGCTGTAAAATGTACATGGCATGACAATGAAATGGAAGGGTTGTGAGGTAACTCTCTCCTGTATTGAAGGAAACTGATCTCCTTTGCACTCTTTGTATTGTCTGACATGGTGTTTTTTGGAACTGTTTTGTAATGTATTTTTTTTTTACAGATTTTTATGAATAAAGTATATTTTGGAAATTAATAAAAGAAAGTCTGGCAAAGGTAAAGGAGGGAAAGGACTGGGCAAAGACGGAGCAAAGCGGCACCGCAAAGTGCTTCGTGATAATATCCAGGGCATCACCAAACCAGCAATCCGCCGCCTGGCTCGCCGTGGCGGGGTCAAGCGGATCTCGGGTTTGATCGATGAGGAGACTCGCGGGGTGTTGAAGGTTTTCCTGGAGAATGTGATCAGGGATGCGGTCACCTACACTGAACACGCCAAGCGCAAGACGGTCACTGCCATGGATGTGGTGTGCGCTCTGAAACGGCAGGGCCGCACTCTCTACGAATTCAGCGGCTGAACAACTCGACCCTTTCCAGCAAACACAACAAAGGCTCTTCTAAGAGCCACCCACCGTCTCACAGAGAGAGCAGTGACCTGGAAACGGGAGCTGGGATAGGCTGTTTAGAACTGTCTGGAATAAATCTGTGCTGTGTTCGAGATACAAAACTAGAATCCCCAAATTTGACATTTCATTTGTCGCAAGGATGTGCAGTGGATTTGATTTTCTGAACGGGCTGTGTAAACAGTGCCTGAGGCTCTACAGTTAATTATTTCTCCAGTCGACACATGCCCTCAGTGAAAAGCCATCACTCCTCCAGAATCACTCATTGTTTTCATAGAATTTCAAAATGATTTCGCTGCAATGAGAGAATCCGGGAGTTTTGCAGCAGCCGTCACTGGAACTAGACCCACTTGTGATGTTATTTCTCCCGAGACGGTATTTCCTGCACTGAAACTGACAGGGTTTGTGAAACTGATCAGTTTCAGCTCATTCATTCAGGGACCTGGAATTCCCGCAGTTTGAGCCCGCGCTATCCAGAGCCCACTTCTGATTGGTCACCCTCTTCCCATTCGCATGTCTTAACCAATTGCCGAGCCTCGAATTAGAAAATACAGCAAATCATTGGCTTAAATTGTCGTCCTGGCAGAAAGTTTGAATTCAAAAAAGCCGCCAATTTCAGTGTTGGGCAGAATCGAATTACTCAACGAATCTCAATAACGAATTGGCAGCACATTTTATACTTTCCCCGATTTTCCTTTCCATCGATTGGGGTGCTAATTCACTCGGGTGCGTTTGCTAATACTAACTGTAATCCTCAGATCCATTTAACATTTCAGTAATCCTATTAAATACAAAAGGAATTTTATGATTGAATTTCCATTGGAAGATAGTGAATTAGCACCCCGATCGATGGAAAGGAAAATCGGGCAGAGGATAAAATGTGCTGCCAATTCGTTATTGTGATTTGTTTATATAATTGACCAGGATTGACTTCACCCGAACGCAGCTACTAGCTCCCACCCCACTGACCGCTCTCCCCCCTCTGCAACTCGCTTTCTCCCCCTCCTCCCTACTAGCGAAATTCCGCACTCTGGCTGTTCGCTCTCTGCACCCCCACCCCCCCCACCCTGTAGCAGCCCAGCCCACAGCTGCTAGCTCTGGCCGTGACACTCGCTCCCACATTTCTTCACCAGGCGCCACCTGTAGAAGCAGGAGGGCCGCAAGGGGTGACGGGGCGACGTAGGAGTGAGTGGCTGAGAGGAGGGAGGCGGCACGGCCTGGAGCGAGTGGCCAGAGAGTGGGGTGGTGCGAAGCGAGGAACAACTGGCCAGGGGAGTAAGGGGGGGGGGAGCAGCGAGGTCTGGAGCGAGCGGCTGAGGGGGGGAATCGTCGAGGCCTGGAATGAGTTGCTGAGGGGGGAGAGCGACAGCTTCAAAATCTCCCATTCAGCCACTTCCTCCAGCCAAGTGGTGGGGGGATGGGGTGGCTAGATACGCAATGACACTTTCTCACGCATGCACGAAGATGGATTTGTTGCGGAAATGTGATGATGTTGGCGCTGCAAAATGCTCGAGTATCTGACCGCTGAAATCCTCGAGCTGGCCGGTAACGTGGCCCGGGACAACAAGAAGACCCGCATCATCCCCAGACACCTGCAACTGGCCGTCCGCAACAACGAGGAGCTCATCAAGCTGCTGGGAGACGTGACCATCGCTCAGGGTGGGGTGCTGCCTAATATCCAGGCCTTGCTGCTGCCCAAGAAAACCAGCGCTCAGAGCACCCAGAAAAAGTAAAGCGGCCGAAATGACATCTAATAAACCAAAGGCTCTTTTCAGAGCCACCCACAGTCTCTGTGAAAGGGCTGATTACTGTCAGGAGGGAGTCAGTGATGGAGTTATTGCAACAGTGGATTGACCTGTTGCACATCTGTCCAGCTGTGTTTTCATTTCGCTCTGTTTTTCTGCTCACACATCTCCCCCTCTAGTTAATTGCAGAACTGAACTACAGGGTGTCAGAATCAACAATTCCCAGGATTGGGGGTGAGATTGTGCTGAGCAGCAATGAGCCTCCAGTAATGCTGCTTTCTAAATTCCAGATCAGCTCTCAGTCCAACAGGCCTTTCGTATTTTAAATATCACAACAGAGCTGAGCGGGGGTGAGCGCAGCCTCAGCTGCACCGAGTCTCAGGGGCTCTCAGGACCCCAATCATAGCCACTGGGCCTGGCGGGCGTGCAGCAAGGATCCTGGGGGAGGGAGGGTGCACCATTAAAGTGATGGTGCAGCACCTCCCCCATCCTCGCCGCCACTTACCGGTTTCTTCTCCCGTTTATCTCAACATTAAGAAGACGCTTTTGCTCTAGACTACACTGGTTATAAAGTAAGACCCAACTTTGTCTCTGAAAGTGATGAATAGCAGCAACAACAGCAGAATCCAACCCCTGCAGTTACATGTGAACTTGCTGATGTTGCAGCAGATTGAATGTCTGAGTGAATCCCTTCCCACACACATGGCAGGGGAACGGCCTCTCCCCAGAGTGAGTGGGTTGGTGTTTCAGCAGATCATTACTGCTTTTCAAGCTCTTCTCACAGTCAGGACATTAAAAGGTCTCTGATCAGTGTGAACAAGTTGATGTTCAGTGAGGTTGGATGACTGAATGAACCCCTTCCGACACACGGAGCAGGTGAATGATCTCTCCCCAGTGTGAACTCACTGGTGTTTCAGCAGGTTGACTCTGGCTGGGTTCAGTTCTACACTCACTGGTTCCTCTCTCTCTCTTCCCCTGAAGGTGCTGATTCTGACTGTATGTACGTGCTCTCTCCCCCTCAGACCCTCCCTGTCCAATGTAGTATCTCCCAGTTTTGGTGATGTGCTCTCCCTGACCTGTCTCCATTTCTCCTTCTTCTGCAGACTTGCCCTGACTATCACTATTTCAGAGAATCATACAGCACAGAAGGAGGCCAATCGGTCTTTTGTGCCTGTGCTGAATCTGTGAAAAAAATGATGCAATTAGTCCAACCCCCTGCCGATTTCCCCATAATCCTGGAGAAATTCACTTTGAAATATTTGTCCAATTCCTTCATGAAAGTTATAATTTGAATCTGTTTTCACCACCCTGTCAGACAATTCATTCCAAATCCGAATCAGTTACTGGGTAAAAAGATCTCTCCTCACCTCCCCTTGACATTTTTGGCCAACACTCCCAGCTTCACCACCCTGTCCAGAGAACTGAAACCCTTCATCTCTGGTATCATTCTCGTAAATCTCCTCCGAACTGTCTCAAAAGCTTTGATGTCCTTTCTGAAACCTGGTGCCCAGAACTGGACACATTACTGTAGCTGAGATCGAGCCAGCGACGCCCACATCCCACGAACGGATAAAAAAATCTCCCTGCCAAATCCCCAATTCTTATCCATTTACAGACGCTCCTTGCCCAGTCCCCAAATCTTATTCATTTAGAGACGCGCCCTGCCCAATCCCCAATCCCTATCCATTTACAGACGCTCTCTGACCAGTTGACCTTGCTGGCGGGCAGTTTCGGGAAGCCTCACAGGGAAAAGCTTCACCGCCACCTGCAGGGACACAAACGGGATTGTTCCATCCTATTGTGGCCTTGACGCCCTGCTCCAGCTGTGTGCACCCGCTACGGGCACGGTCTCCCTGCACTTTGTGAATATTCCGCTCCAGCTGCAGATGGAGCTCAGCCACTACCGCGCCTGCTCCTTATCAGAGACAAGGCAAATTCTAGAGCGCAGAGCATTCTGGGTACCACAACTGTCATTCATGCCAATCTCTGACATGATAATCAGGTTTTATTTCTTACATTTCATTTCCTGGTATGTTAGTGTGTGTTTTCTTTTGTACCTGTCAGTGCCTGGGAGGAGAGAGTCAGCTTCACTTTGTAGCCGTGAATTTCTGGTGTGAGAATGTGGGTTTTTACTCTGTATGTTTCAGTTTTTGGTTTGTGACTGTTTCTGCTATTGCTATGTGAGTTAACTTTGTGGAAAGAGATGCAGTGGTTTTTGTCGATGTTCATCCCAAGCAGCTCTGTAGCACAGGAGTCTGTGCTCTACGGGCTATTCCCAGGGACGCACACGGAGACAAACATCAACTGCTGCTGGAGGACTATCAATTCGGTGAAAGACGCCCTTTGGTCTGCCCGAAACTTGCTGGTCTTCCAGCGAAAAGAGTTGTCCACCACCAAATGTTGCAGACTGGCACACTCCAAGGTCCAGGACTACGTGCGAGGGACGCACTAAAGCTTGGGGCAGCCGCAGCAAAGGCTCAATGGGGAAAGACCACAGTGTAAGGTCCCCCCACCAAGCTGAACTGAGGGGCTGGATCCATGGGAAATCCCTCGAACTGTATCGGAGAAATTTTGTGTGCTGCAAATGTAAAAATGTATATGGCATGACAATGAAATGGAAGGGTTGTGAGGCAACTCATGATTGTACAGAAGGTAACTGATCACCTTTGCACTGTTTGTATTTTTTGACTTGATGCTGTTTTAAACTGTTTGGGAATGTAATTTTTACAGATTTTTGTGAATAAAGTATATTTTGGAAATTAAAAAAATGTGAGTTTCACCACATATCTTTCAACAACTTGTATGTGAACATCAGCTTTTGTCCAGATCTATCAGTTTATGATATAGAATCATAGAGTTATACAGCACAGAAACAGGCCCTTCAGCCCATTGTGTCTGTGCTGGCCATCAAACACCTAACTATTCTAATCCCATGTTCCAGTATTTGGCCCGTAGCCTTATCTGCTATAGCATTTCAAGTGCTCATCTAAATACTTCTTAAATGTTGTGAGGGTTCCGGCCTCTACCACCTCTTCAGGGAGTGCGTTCCAGATTCCAACCCCCCTCTGGGTAATTTTTTTTTCCTCAAATCCCATCTAAACCTCCTGCCCCTTACCTTAAATCTATGCCACCTGGTTATTGACCCCTCCGCTAAGGTAAAATGTTTCTTCCTATCTAACCCATCAATGCCCTCATAATTTTGTAAACCTCAATCTTATCTCCCATCAACCTTCTCTGCTCTAAGGAAAACAATGCTAGCCTTTTCAGTCTCTCTTCATAGCTGAAATGCTCCAGCCCAGGCAACATCCTGGTGACTCTCTTCTGCACCCTCTCCAGTGCAATCACATCCTTCCTATAGTGTGGTGCCCAGAACAGTACACAGTACTCCAGCTGTGGCCTAACTAGCATTTTATACAGCTCCGTCATAACCTCCCTGCTCTTATATTCTCTGCCTCGGACGATCTATATTGGCCTGTAATCTAAGGCTTTCCTCCTCACTATTTACGACACCACCAATTTTCGTGTCATGTGTGAGAAAGGGTTTGATTCTATCCCTATCAGTATCCGTTACATGCATGTGTTTTTAATCTGCACCCCCTCTGTTTTATTCTCTGTACTTGTCAGCCTCTTGTAGGTGAGTCTGTGTTTTGCTCTTTATCTCTCAGTCTTCGAAGTATGAGCCTGGGTTTGTACCTAATTTTCTTTGTACCTTGCAGGATGGATATTGAAGAGAGGTTTTTACACATTAACTGCCAAATCCTGATAAGTGATTTTTGGGTTTCACACAGTATCTGTCAGTTTCTTGTCTGGGACTGTTGGTTTTACTCTGTCCCTGGCATTTGCTGGTTTGTTAGTGTGGGGTTTACACTGTACCTGTCAGTTTCTCATCTGTGAGTGTTGGTTTCACTTTGCATAGAATCATAGATCACAGAATACTTACAGCACAAAAGGAGGGATTCACCTCATCGTGCTTGTGCTGCCTCTCTGCACAAGCAACTCAGCTCATGCCACATCCTCATGTATTCCATGAAAACCTAATTTTTTTTTCCCTTCAGATAATTATCATATATCCTTTTGAAAGCTATGGTTGAATCTTCCTCCGTCACACTCTCAGGCAGTACATATCAGATCTTAACCATTTGCTGCATAAAAAAGGTTTTTCCTCATGTTGCCTTTGGTTCTTTTCCCATTCACCTTAAATCGGTGTCCTCTGCTTGCTCAGCCATGAGTAATATTTCCCATTGCTTTCTCAGCACTGATGGATTGTGAGGTGGGAGACAGCCAGAAGTCCCACTGAGCCGCACTGACTCCCAGCTGAAAAAGAAATGAGATAAAGTTCAATCTTTCACAGCGAGATGCTGCAGAGAGTTATAGAACATAGAACATGACAACGCAGTACAGGCCCTTCAGCCCTCGATGTTGCGCCGACCTGTGAAACCATCTGACCTACACTATTCCATTTTCATCCATATGTCTATCCAATGACCACTTAAATGCCCTCAAAGTTGGCGAGTCTACTACTGTTGCAGGCAAGGGCGTTCCACGCCCTTACTACTCTCTGTGTAAAGAAACTACCTCTGACATCTGTCCTATATCTATCACCCCTCAACTTAAAGCTATGTCCCCTCGTGTTTGCCATCACCATCCGAGGAAAAAGGCTCTCACTATTCACCCTGTCCAGCCCTCTGATTATCTTATATGTCTCTATTAAGTCACCTCTTCACCTCCTTCTCTCTAACGAAAACAACCTCAAGTCCCTCAGCCTTTCCTCGTAAGACCTTCCCTCCATACCAGGCAACATCCTAGTAAATCTCCTCTGCACCTTTTCCAAAGCTTCCACATCCTTCCTATAATGCGGTGACCAGAACTGCACGCAATACTCCAGGTGCGGCCGCACCAGAGTTCTGTACAGCTGCAGCATGACCTCGTGGCTCCTAAACTCGATCCCCCTACTAATAAAAGCTAACACACCATATGCCTTCTTCACAGCTCTATTAACCTGGGTGGAAACTTTCAGGGATTTATGTACCTGGACACCAAGATCTCTCTGCTCATCTACACTACCAAGAATCTTCCCATTAGCCAAGTATTCTGCAATCCTGTTACTCCTTCCGAAGTGAATCACCTCACACTTTTCCGCATTAAACTCCATTTGCCATCTCTCAGCCCAGCTCTGCAGCCTATCTATGTCCCTCTGTAACCTACAACATCCTTCGACACTATCCACAACTCCACCGACCTTCGTGTCATCCGCAAATTTACTAACCCACCCTTCTACACCCTCATACAGGTCATTTATAAAAATGACAAACAGCAGTGGCCCCAAAACAGATCCTTGCGGTACATCACTAGAAACTATACTCCAGGATGAACATTTCCCATCAACCACCACCCTCTGTCTTCTTTCAGCTAGCCGATTTCTGATCCAAAGCACTAATTCACCTTCAATCCCATACTTCCGTATTTTCTGCAATCGCCTACCGTGGGCAACTTTATCAAACGCCTTACTGAAATCCATATAGACCACATACACGGCTTTACCCTCATCCACCTGTTTGGTCACATTGTCAAAAAACTCAATAAGGTTTGTGAGGCACGACCTACCCTTCACAAAACCGTGCTGACTATCTCTAATGAACTTATTCTTTTCAACATGATTATAAATCCTATCTCTTATAACCTTTTCCAACATTTTACCCACAACCGAAGTAAGGCTCACAGGTCTATAATTACCAGGGCTGTCTCTACTCCCCTTCTTGAACAAGGGGACAACATTTGCTATCCTCCAGTCTTCCGGCACTATTCCTGTCGACAATGACGACATAAAAATCAAGGACAAAGGCTCTGCAATCTCCTCCCTGGCTTCCCAGAGAATCCTAGGATAAATCCCATCTGGCCCAGGGGACTTATCTATTTTCACACTTTCCAAAATTGCTAACACCTCCTCCTTGTGAACCTCAAGCCCATCTGGCCTAGTAGTCTGGATCTCAGTATTCTCCTCGACAACATTTTCTTTCTCCACTGCAAATACTGACGAAAAATATTCATTTAACACTTCCCCAATCTCCTCCGATTCCACACACAACTTTACACAACTATCCTTGTTTGGCCCTAACCTATCTCTAGTCATTCTTTTATTCCTGATATACCTATAGAAAGCCTTAGGGTTTTCTTTGATCCTATCCGCCAATGACTTCTCGTGTCCTCTCCTTGCTCTTCATAAATCTCCCTTTAGATCCTTCCTGGCAAGCTTGTAACTCTCAAGCGCCCTAACTGAGCATTCACGTCTCATCCTAACATAAGCCTTCTTCTTCCTCTTGACAAGCTCTTCAACTTCTTTAGTAAACCACGGCTCCCTCGCTCGACAACTTCCTCCCTGCCTGACAGGTACATACTTATCAAGGACACGCAGTAGCTGCTCCTTGAATAAGCTCCACATTTCGATTGTGCCCATCCCCTGCAGTTTCCTTCCCCATCCTACGCATCCTAAATCTTGCCTAATCGCATCATAATTTCCTTTGCCCCAGCTATAATTCTTGCCCTGCTGTATATGCCTGTCCCTGCCCATCGCTAAGGTAAACCTAACCGAATTGTGATCACTATCACCAAAGTGCTCACCAACATCTAAATCTAACACCTGGCCGGGTTCATTACCCAGTACCAAATCCAATGTGGCATCGCCCCTGGTTGGCCTGTCTACATACTGTGTCAGAAAACCCTCCTGCACACACTGGACAAAAACAGACCCATCTAAAGTACTCGAACTATAGTATTTCCAGTCAATATTTGGAAAGTTAAAGTCCCCCATAACCACTACCCTGTTACTCTCGCTCCTGTCAAGAATCATCTTTGCTATCCTCTCCTCTACATCTCTGGAACTATTTGGAGGTCTATAGAAAACTCCCAACAGGGTGACCTCACCTCTCCTGTTTCTAACCTCGGCCCAGACTACCTCTGTAGACGAGTCCTCAAACGTCCTTTCTGCCGCTGTAATACTTTCCTTGATTAACAATGCCACACCCCCCCCCCCCCCTCTTTTACCCTCTTCTCTGTTCTTAGTGAAACATCTAAATCCCGGAACCCGCAACATCCATTCCTGTCCCTGCTCTACCCATGTCTCTGAAATGGCCACTACATCGAGATCCCAGGTACCAACCCATGCTGCAAACTCACCCACCATATTCCGGATGCTCCTGGCGTTGACGTAGACACATTTTAAACCAAGCTCTTGCTTGCCAGTGCCCTCTTGTGTCCTTATAACCTTATCTCTGCCCTCACTACTCTCAACATCCTGCACACTGGAACTACAATTTAGGGTCCCATCCCCCTGCTGAATTCGTTTAAACTCCCCCGAAGAGCACTAGCAAATCTCCCCCCCCCAGGATATTGGTACCCCTCTGGTTCAGGTGAAGACCATCCTGTTTGTAGAGGTCCCACCTACCCCAGAAAGAGCCCCAATTATCCAGGAAACCAAAACCCTCCCTCCGACACCATCCCTGCAGCCACGTGTTCAACTCCTCTCTCTCCCTATTCCTCACTTCGCTAGCACGTGGCACGGGCAACAACCCAGAGATAACAACTCTGTTTGTTCTCGCTCTAAGCTTCCACCCTAGCTCCCTGAATTTATGCCTTAAATCCCCATCTGTCTTCCTACCTATGTCGTTGGTGCCTATGTGTACCACGATTTGGGGCTGCTCCCCCTCCCCCTTGAGGATCCCAAAAACACGATCAGAGACATCACGTACCCTGGCACCTGGGAGGCAACACACCAACCGTGAGTCTCTCTCGTTCCCACAAAACCTCCTATCTGTTCCCCTAAATATGGAGTCCCCAATGACTAATGCTCTGCTCCTCTTACCCCTTCCCTTCTGAGCAACAGGGACAGACTCTGCGCCAGAGACCTGTATCCCATTGCCCCCCCCTGGTAAGTCGTCTCCCCCAACAGTATCCAAAACGGTATACCTGTTGTTGAGGGAAACGGCCACAGGGGATCCCTGCACTGCCTGCTGGTTCCCTCTCCTTCCCCTGACAGTAACCCATCTACCTTTATCTTTTACCTGAGGTGTGACTGCCTCCCGATAACTCCTCTCAATAATCCCCTCCGCCTCCCGAATGATCCGAAGTTCCTCCAGCTCCAGCTCCAGTTCCCTAACGCGGTCCTCGAGGAGCTGGAGCTGGGTGCACTTCCTGCAGATGCAGTCAGCAGGGACACCCTTGGCGACCCTTACCTCCCACATTCTGCAGGAGGAACATTCAACTGCCTTAACCTCCATTCCCACTATTCTAAATACCCAAGTTTTTAACCAATCACACGATAAAACAAGAAGAGAAATAGAAAAAGCCTTACCTTACCTACACACAACCGAGTCCTTTTTTTTGGTAAGAGGAGGAGGGCGGGTGGGAAACACTACAAGAGTAGTGTCTCGGGTTCAGAAACAGCTCAAATATATAGGTTTCTACTTACCCAGCATTCCCTGCTCCACCGAAACTCCCGATGAAATTGACTTCCCAGCTGTTCACTCCTCGCTCGCAATGCCTGTGCTCCTGGAAAAGCTGCACAATGAAAATGTAAGAGAATTTACACAGCCCAAATATATAGGTTTCTACTTACCCAGCAGTCCCTGCTCCATCGAAACTCCCGATGAAATTGACTTCCCATCTGTTCACTCCTCGCTCGCGAGAGTCCCGAATGAAAGAGAGCGTTTCTCATACTGTTGTTGAATTTCATTTCAAACACTCCTTGTACTCTCTGCTAATGAAGCCTAAAAAATGGAAAAACTAAATGCGCTCAAACTCACAACCCTAAGATTAAAAGTCCCATGATCGACAGACTGAACTGAATATGTCACTTCTACTGTACCTCTGTTTGGATGGATGCAACTGTATGCTCCAATGCAAGGGCAGCTTTCAAATCCTCCCATGGGTCCACACGTCAGACTAAGTTCCATGTTGTAAACGCAAGCAAAGGAAATCTGCTCACTTCCAAAACTATCAGCAAATTGAAGCTGATTACGATCAACATCATCAGAGGTCAGAACTACCTGGTGAAAGAAGACACCCTGAAGAAGGATCCACAATTATTCAAAGGCATCGACAAAGTCAAAAACAAGAAAATTGATGAGTCAATCCAAGCTAAACAGAAATACTGAAGAATTCCATTCCAGACCAGAACACAATTAGAGGCATTTTTTTGTATTCAAAGCTGGGCATTAGTATTTAATAGTTGATATATAATTTTGAATATATTTGAATTTATTTATTCATTTGGCACTGCTGAACATGAAGCAGTCTTAAATCATTTAATTTTTTTTTGTAAAATCTGACTTACCAGATTAAAATATTAGATCAAGGGAGAAATTTCAAAGATTACTGGACCAGTAATCCAGAGGCCTGGACTCAAGATCCAGTGACAGCCAGGACGTCAAGGCGGGAAACACTCCGCACTAGTCTGCAGTGAGCGATTCCATCGAAGGTAGAGCACAATCTCTTTAATATAAGAATGTATATTTTATAATAATTAATCACTCAAGACCTTCCTGGTCTCTGCATCTCAGCTGCTCTCTGGATAAACTTGCAGAAAGTATTTCAACCTGTAAAGCAGGAGTCTAGGGAATGTATAATGATATTTTCTAGCCTTCGGGCAATATTTTAATCAATACAGTGTGGGAAACCTGTCTGGGCACAACTCCATGAGTTTCTCTTTAACTAGTGACCTCACAATCACTAACTTCTATGGTCACAATCTTCAGCTCATCACCTCCGGTACGTAGCTCTAATCTTAATGTACATTTAAACAACCTTTCAAGTCCAGTTACAGTTTTTGTTGCCTTACCTGCACAAGCTTAAAAAGTGAAAAACGGAAGCAAGTTTAACTGAACATTCTGGTGGTCAGTTCGGGCACGGGAAAAAAATGAAAGGACTCGGACCAGGTCGGATGTGGTGCTGTCAGGCTTGGGTCGGGTTTCATTTGCTGACCCGAGCAGGCCTTTAGTTACTGTTGCAACCTTATATTCCCACTTAACAATCTGTATATTTTGTTCATTTCAATTTTGTCGACAAGCTCTTTGAATCCAGTTCCCCGGTCCTCAAGCAGGCTCAGTTTGGAAATCGATTCCGCTTTCTGGAAGGCTGAAAGCAATCGATGACCTTAAACTAAAAATGGCAACAGAGAAGGGCTCGTCTGGGATTTGAACCAAGGACCTCTCACATATTAATCACTTATATACCCAAAGCGAGAATCATACCCCTAGACCAACGAGCCACCGTTGACATGGCTTTTATTCGCTCCTGTGGAATTTTACTGGCACCCACAGCCGATCATGCAATTTTTTCAGATCAAAACAATATCCTGCAAAGCTGAAATAAAAACAGAAAGTGCTGGAAATACTCAGCACCTCTGACAGCATCTGTGGAGAGAGAAACAGAGTTAACATTTCAGGGTTTTCACCTTTTGTTTGAGCCATCTTTTCAGACTGCTTCTGTCCATCCAATCTCACTTTTTACTCTATCCACATTCTAAGGGTGGTGCAGTGGTGAGCACTGCAGCTTCACAACTTCAATGACCCCGATTCAGTTCTGTATACTGCCTGTGTGGAGTTTGCAAGGTGTTTATGTGGGCTTCCACAAGGTACTCTGGTTTCCTCCAACAACGAAAGACTTGTGGGTTGATAGATAAATTGACTGTTGTAAATTGGCCCCAGGGGAGGCGATAGGAGAAATGTGGGGATGTGGTATGGAATTCTGGGTTAACATAGGATTAGTATAAATGGGTGGTTGATGGTCAGTGCAGACTCAGTAGGCCAAAGGGCCTATATCAGTGCTGTATATCTCTATAACCATTCTCTAAGCAAATGCATTTTTCATGAATTCCTCATTTCTTTTATTAACGACAATTTTATATTTCCGGCCCTTGCTTCATACGATACCACAAGTGGAATCATGTTTCCATCAACCCGATCAAACCCCTTCACTATTTCCTCAGATTGCAATGTTTCTTTAACCCTCACAGACTGTGGAGTTTCTGCTGCTTGATTGCAGTTCTTGCTTCCTGCCAGTAGATGTCACCTCACTCCAATATAGTGAAGTTTACAAATCTGAGAGAGACACAACAGGAAATAATTGTTCACATTATAGTGAAAGTGTGGGATTTAGAAATACTAGGAGTGGAGACGAGTTATTATAGAATTTGTCAAACCAAACATATGTTATAATGTTGTGTTAAATCTGTCACTCTGTTGTCTTGATTCTGAGAGTAACATAGACTCATCGAGTCATTGGGTCATTTGTGGTGTAGAAGGAGGCCATTTGCCCCATCGAGTACAGGCCAGCTCTCCATGGAGCGATCCAATCAGTCCCACTCGTCTGCTCGATCCCCCTAGACCTGTAAATTTATTTCCTTCAAATGCCCATCGAAATTCCTTTTGTAACCAACGATTGTCTCCACTTCCTCCGCCCTCGGGGGCAGCGAGTTACAGATCATTACCAATCACTGTGTAAAAAAGTTCTTCTGCACATTCCCCCTGCATCTCTTGTCCAAAACCTTCAATCTGAATCCCCTAGTCCTTGTACCAATATTAATGGGAACAATTTTTCTTTGCCAACTTATCTAAAACTGTCATAGCCTTCGACACCTCTATCAATTCTCCCCTCAATCTTCTTTGATACAGGCAGAAAAAACCCTGTTTTTCTAACCTAACCTTGAAACTAAAACCCTCCATCCCTGGAACTATTCTGGTAAATATCCTCTGCATCCTCTCAAGAATCCGCACATCCTTTCTAAAGATTGGTGAGCAGATCTGGATGCAACACTCCAATTGGGGCCTAACCAGAGTTCAGCATAACAACCCTGCTTTTGTACTCAATGTCTCTATTTATAAAGCCCAAGATCCCACATGCTTTGCTAACCACTCTCGCAATATGTCTTGCCAACTTATAAGAATGATGGACATGTACTCCAGGTCCCTCTATTCCAGCACACTCTTCAGAACTGTAGCATTGAGTATATATTGCCTCTCCCTATTCCTTCTGCTAAAATGCATCACCTCACACTTGTCACTATTAAATTCCATCTGCCACCTGTCTGCCCATCCTACTAGCCGATAACTATCCTGTTTCAGGCAGTTCATATCATCCTCACTGTTTGCCACTCCTCCAAGTTTGGTGTCATCGGCATATTTTGAGATTCTGCTCGATATTCCAAGATCCAAGTCATTAATCTGTCGCAAAAAAAGCAATGGTTCTAGCACTGACCCTTGGGGAACACCACTGTCGACTATCCTCCGGTCTGACCAAGAACCATTTCATATGACTCGCTGTTTTCTGTCCTTAAACCAATTTCCTATCCAAACGGACACTGACCCTCCTAATCCATGAACCTCAATTTTGTTAACCACCCTTTTATGTGGTACTTTATAAAATGCTTTTGTAAAATCCATATAAACAACATCCACTGCATTCCCTTCATCAACTTTCTCAGATAGTTTATCAAAAAATGCAGTTAGATTCATCAAGCATGAACTTTCATTTATAAATCCATGCCCACTCTCCTTCATTAACTCAAACCTCTCCAAATAACTTGATTTTTTCCCTGACCTGTTGGTCTTGTGCTTTTAGCAAGCTCACCACAGAGCATGTATTTGGCAATGTGACTGTCATTCATTTGGCCCAGTCAACAGAGCCGCCTCTGACTCAAGAGGGCAAACATGCTGTGGATCCCTGCACGCTGGTGTACTTCCTCATTCGGCACTCTGTCCTGCCAGGAGATGTCCAATATCCATCTGAGGCAGTGGAGGTGGAAGCTGTTCAGCTGCTTTTCTTGGCTTGTATAAGTTGTTGATGATTCTCTACTATAAAGGAGGGTGCTGAGAACACAAGCCTGGTACACGTGGAGCTTTGTATTTACGGTCAGTTTGCTGTCGGTTCACACCCGTCTTCTCAACTTTGACATGACAGCTGCAGCATTGGCAATCCTGGTGCTGATTTCAGCATCAAGGGCCAGATTGCTGGTGATTGTTGATCCAAGGGATGTGAAGCTGTTGACAACCTCCAAAGTGCTGTTGTCAATGTTTTGATGGAAAGTGGAGTCTCTACGTCCAAGTCTCTACGTCCAAGTGGAGTCTTGCCAAGATGAACAGCTTGTCGTCAGCTCTGATATACAGGTGAACACCCCCATCTGAGTCACTGAAAGTGTACAATAGCAGCATGGAGAAGAATACACCAATTATAAAGGATGTGATAACTAGACAGTTAGAAAATAATGATATGATTGGGCAGAGTCAACATAGATTTATGAAAAGGAAAACAGGTTTGAAAAAACCCGTTGAGTTTTTTGAGGATGTTACCTGTAGAACAGATAAAGGAGAACCAGTGGATGCTTTGGTAATGTCCCACACAGGAGGTGAGTAAACAAAATTAGAGCACATAGGATTGGAGATAATATACTGGTATGGATTGAGAATTGGTTAACAGACCGAAAACAGAGAGCAGGTATAACGGGTCATCCTCAGGATGGCAGGCTGTTACTATTGGGGTACTGCAAGGATCAGTGTTGGAGCCACAGCTGTTAACAACCGAAATAAATGATTTGGATGTCGGGATTAAATGTAATATTTCCAAGTTTGCAGATGACACAAAGCTAGGTGAAGTGTGAGCTGTGAGAAGGATGCAGAGAGGCTTCCAGGGAACCTGGAGACGCTAAGTGAATGGGAAAGAACATGGCAGATGGAATATAATGTAAGTAAGTGTGAAGTTCTCCACTTTGGTGGAATAAACAGAAAGACAGAGTATTTCTTAAATGGTGAGAGGTTGGGAAGTGTTGATGTCCAAAGGGACCTGGGTGTCCTTGTTCATGAGACACTAAAAGCTCTTGTGCAGGTGCAGCAATCAATTAGGAAGGCAAATGGTATGTTGGCCTTCACACGAGGGGTCATGAGTACAGGAGTAAAGATGTCTTGTTGCAATTGTATAGAGCCTTGGTGAAACCGCGCTGGAGTATTGTGTATAGTTTGGTCTCCTCATCTGAGGAAGGATATACTTGCCATAGAGGGAGTGAAACAGAGGGTCACCAGACTAATCCCTGGGATGGTGGGATTGTCTTATGAGGAAACTGGGCCTGTATTCCTTAAAGTTTCGAAGAATGAGAGGTGATATCATTGAAACTGATAAAATTCTTATAGGGCGTGACAGTGTGGATGTAGATAGGATGTTTGCCCTGGTTGGTGAGTCTAAAATCAGGGGACCAAGTCTCAGAATAAGGAGTGGGCCATTTAAAACTGAGATCGAGTTGAATTTCTACACTCAGACGGTGGTGAATCATTGGAATTCTCAGAGTCAGATTTTGGACCAGAGACAGAAGAGCACGACGGAACAGAGAGTTAACAAGTGTGTCAAAAGCACTGACTCAGAGACAGAGAGAGAGAGGAGCACAGCAGGAGCAGAGCTGGGGTAAAAAAAATCAAGGAGTGACATCACAATGGAGAGTGAGAGCAGGGAAACAGAGAGCCGCTGGGGTGAGTTTACAGGATTTGGTTCTTGTTTCGGTGCAGTGGAAGGAGCTGTTTGGTGAGGATCTGTTGAGATGTGACATCACAGGCAAGCAGGTAGTTGATTGGTTTGGAAAAAGCTGCATGTTTGATGAGTATCTGGTAAGAGATTAAGGTCCATTTTAGTCCTAATGTTTAAAATAGTAAACAAACTAGTGGGAAGCTTAATAAAATATACAACAAAATAAACAATTGAATAAAATACTAAAGTAGTTAATTGAAACACGTGAAGGATGACAGGACAGGTGATGTGTCACAGCTGCAGCATGTGGGAGCTCCTGGATGCCAGTGTGATCCAGGGCAAACACGTCTGCAGTAAGTGTTTGCGGCTCAAAGAGGGAGAAAAAAGGAACGTTGTGGTAGTAGGGGACAGTATAGTAAGGTGGATTGACTCTGTTCTCTGCAGCAAAGAGCAAGAGTCCAGATGGCTGTGTTGCCTGCCGGTGCCAGGATTCAGGACGTCTGCTCAGGGCTGGAGTGAAACATACAATGGGAGGGGGAGGATCCAGTTGTCGTGGTCCATGTCGGTACCAACGACATAGGCAGGACAAGGATAGAGGTTCTGCATAGTCAGTATGAGGAACTAGGCACCAAATTAAGTAGGCGAACCTCAAAGTTAATCATCTCTGGATTATTTCCTGAGCCATGTGCAAATTGGCATAGGACAAATAAGATTAGAGAAAGTAATGTGCGGCTGAAAGACTGGTGTGGTTGTAGTGGGTTCTGGTTCGTGGGGCATTGGCACCAGTACTGGGGAAAGAGGTGGCTGTACCGTTGGGACGGTCTACACCTGAACCGTGCTGGTGCCGGTGTTCTAGCGAGCCACATAACGAGGGACGTAGAGATGGATTTAAACTGAATAGTGGGGGCAAGGGATCAAATTTGGGAAGATATGGTGTATCAAGGAGGAGAGGCAAGGCAAGAGAGAAAGGTATAAATATGGGAAATGATAAAGAGACTGTGACAGGAAGGGACAGAGCAGACACATCTAAGAGTAAATCAACAGATAAGGCTAGAGGTTACAAAAATAATAAAAGGACAAAACTAAGTGCTCTGTATCTGAATGCATGGAGCTTTCGAAACAAAACCGATGAACAGAGAGCACAAATAGAATAAATAAGTACGATCTGATAGTCATTACAGAGACATGGCTGCAGGGCGACATAGATTGGGATGTGAATATTGGAGGTGACATGGCATTTAGGAAGGACAGGAAGCTTGGAAAAGGTGGTGGGGTAACTCTGTTAAGTAATGATGGTATTAGCGCAATAGAGAGGGATGACCTAAGTTCAGGAGATCACGATGAAGAAGCAGTTTGAGTTGAGATGAGAAATAATACAGGCAAGAAGTCACTTGTGGGAGTGGTGTACAGGCCACCTAACATTAACCACACTGCAGGATGGGGTATAAAAAAAGAAATAATGGCAGCTTGTCAGAAAGGTACAGCAATAATTATGGGGGATTTTGATCTCCATATAGACTGTAAATTCTGATGGGCAGAGGTAGCCTAGACGAGGAGTACATAGAATGTTTTTGGGATAATTTCTTGGAAAAATAAGTTCTGGAGCCTACCTGAGAGCAGGCTATACTAGACCTGGCATTGTGCAACGAGATAGGATTAATTAATGACCTCATAGTTAAGGTGCCCCTAGGTAGTAGCGATCATAATATGATTGAATTTTACATTCAGTTTGAGGGAGAGGAGAGTGGGTCCCAAACGAGTATTTTAAACTTAAATAAGGGCAATTATAAGGGCATGAAAGCAGAGCTAGCTAAAGTGAACTGGCAAATTAGGTTAAGGTCAATAGAGATGCAGTGGCAGACATTTAAGGAAAATTTCAGAATACACAGAATAGATACATTTCAACCAGAAAGAAAAATTCCAAAGGTGGGACTCACCATCCATGTTTAATGAAAACAGTTAAAGATACTATCAAACTTAAAGAAAAAGCCTATAATTGTGCAAAGATGGGAGTCAGGTCAGAAGATTGGACAGAATATAAAAAACAGCAAAGAATGACTAAAAGATTGATAAGGAAGGTAAAATTAGAGTACGAGAGAAAGCTAGCAAGAAATATAAAGACAACTAGTAAGAGTTTCGATAAATATTTTAAAAAGAAAAGAGTTAACAAAGTGAGTGTTGGTCCTATGGAAAGTGTGTCTGGGGAATTAATAATGGATAATTAAGAGATGGCAGATGAATTGAACAGATACTTTGCATCGGTCTTCACTATTGAGGATACAAATAACATCACAGTATTAGCTGTCAGTCAGGAAATGGAAGGGAGGGAGGAACTCAAGAAAATTACAATCACCAGGGAAGTGGTACTAAACAAATTGTTGGAGCTGCGGGCTGACAAGTCGCCAGGTCCTGAATTGGCTAGTGAGATAGTTGATGCGCTGGTTTTAATTTTCCAAACTTCCCTCGCTTCGGGAAGGTTCTGTTAGATTGGAAAGTAGCGAATGTAATTCATTTATTCAAAAAGGGAGGGAGACAGAAAGCAGGAAACGACAGGCCAGTTAGCTTAACATCTGTCTTAGGGAAAATGTTAGGAGCGATTACTGAAGATGTTACAGCAGGGCATTTAGAAAAACTAAAGGTAATCAGGCAGAGTCAACATGGTTTTGTGAAAGGGAAATCATGTTTAACCAATTTATTGGAGTTCTTTGAGGGAGTTACATGTGCTGTGGATAAAGGGGAACCGGTGGATGTACTGTACTTCGATTTCCAGAAGGATAAGGTGACATATCAAAGGTTATTGCAGAAAATAAAAGCTCATGATGTCAGGGGTAACATATTGGCATGGATAGAGGATTGGCTAGCTGACAGGAAACAGAGAGTCAGCATAAATGGGTCATTTTCTGGTTGGCAAGAAGTAACGAGTGTTCCACAGGGATCTGTGCTGGGGCCTCAACCTTCTACAATTCTCGAAATGACTTTGATGAAGGGACCAAAAGTATGGTTGCTAAATTTGCTGATGACAAAGATAGGTAGGAAAGTAGGTTGTGAAGAGGACATAAGGGGGCTACAAAGGGATATAGATAGGTTAAGTGACTGGGCAAAGACCTGGCAAATGGAGTATAATGTGGGAAAGTGGGAAATTGTCCACTTTGGCAGGAAGAATAAAAAAGCATATTATCTAAATGGTGAGAGATTGCAGAGATCTGAGATGCAGAGGGATCTGGGGGTCCTAGTGCACGAATCGCAAAAGTTTAGTCTGCAGGTACAGCACGTAATTAGGAAAGCTAATAGAATGTTATCATTTATCGCCAGGGGAATTGAATACAATAGTAGGGAGGTTATGCTTCAGCTATACAGGGCATTGGTGAGACCTCTTCTGCAACACTGAGTACAGTACTGGTCTCCTTATTTATGGAAGGATGTAAATGCATTGGAGGTAGTACAGAGAAGGTTTCCTAGACTAATACATGGAATGGGTGGGCTGTCTTACGAGGAAAGATTGGACAGGCTGGGTTCGTATCCACTAGAGTTTAGAAGAGAAAGAGGCGACATGATTGAAACATACAAGATCCTGAGGGGTTTTGACAGGGTGGATGTGGAAAGGATTTTTCCCTTGTGGGAGAATCTAGAGCTAGGGGTCACTGTTTAAAAATAAGGGGTCACCCATTTAAGACAGAGATAAGGAGCAATTTTCCCCCTCAGAGGGTCGTGAGTCTTTGGAATTTTCTTCCTCAAAAGGCGGTGGAAGCAGAGTCTTTGAATATTTTTAAGGGAGAGATGGATAGATTCTTTATCTGCAAGGGGGTGAAAGGTTATCGGAGGTAGATGGAAATGTGGAGTAATCAGTTCAGCCATGAGCTTATTGAATGGTGAAGCAGGCTCGAAGGGACGAGTGGCCCACTCCTGCTCCTAATTCGTATGTTCATATGTAAAGACAAT
This sequence comes from Heterodontus francisci, assembly GCF_036365525.1. Taxonomy (NCBI): domain Eukaryota; kingdom Metazoa; phylum Chordata; class Chondrichthyes; order Heterodontiformes; family Heterodontidae; genus Heterodontus; species Heterodontus francisci. The sequence goes on along the minus strand of NW_027141369.1, from coordinate 314,948 downwards.
GCAGAGTGGTCTGTACTGTTCACAGTACTTCTCCTGTAACTGCCGAAGTGAGACAATCATGTCGACTGTCGATCTACCAGCTCTGAAGCTGCACTGAGACTCAGGATAGATGTGTGATGCCAGGGTCTGCAATCTGGTCAGAGCAATGCGAGCAAAGACCTTCCCCACAATACTTAGCAAGGAGATGCCTCGCTAATTGCTGCAGTCACTGCGAATCCCCCTTATTGTTGTACAAGGTGACAATGTTTGCATCACGCATGTTTTGAGGTGCAGATCTTTCCTTCCAACAGAGACACAGAAGTTCATGGAGATGCTGCAGTAGAACCGCTTTTCCACTCTTGATGATTCCAGGTGGAAAACCATCATTTCCCGGGGCTTTACTACTGGCAAGATGGTCAATGGCTTTGCTGAGCTCCACTGTGGTGGGGTCACTGTCCAGCTCCTCCATGACAGGGAAGTCTGGAATGGCACTGAGAGCCACTTCAATGACAATATTCTCCGTTATGTAGAGTTTAAGGTAATGCTCCACTCACCTTTCCATCTGCTTGTTAACAGATGATTCCACTTTGACACCGCACTGAGACCTTGAGCATTGTTGTCTGAAAGAGCCTGATCGAGGATGTTGAGGAACTCCTGGGTCCTTTCTGGATCAGTGGTTCGTCAAGTGTTGATCTGAGGACGACGTTCTTCTTGGATGGATGAAGCTTCCTTGGCTGAAGCCTGACCTTGTTACACTGCAGGGAGTGCTCAGTGTCACAGTCAGCGCTGTGATAGCTGTGAGTGATGAGGACACTGCTGAGGGTGGTATGTCTGGTGATGATAAGGTCTAGCTGGTGCGAGTGGCGTGATCTCAGATGTCTCCAGGACACCCTGTGGCACAGCTTGACTTGGAAGTAGCTGTTCATCACACAGAATCCATGGTGACAGCATAGCTCCAGCAACCTCTGTCCATTTTCATTCATCTTGCCAATCCCCTGGTGCTCTATGCACATTGGCAAAGCTGTGTAGTCAGTACCCAAGCTTGTGTTGAAGTCTCCTGGAAGGTACAGTCCCTCAGTGCTGGGAATTCTACTGATGGCAGTATCAAGTGTCACATAGAATTGATCCTTGACATCTGGGGTGGAGGTGAGTGTCGGGACATAGATGCACATGAGATTAACTGGGCCCACGCTTGTTGACAAGTGAAGAGTAAGAAGTCTCTCTGAGCCTACTGTGGCTGGTTCACTCATCTCAAGTGGCGTGTTTTTTACTGTGAAAACCACTCCATGCTCACGAGTTGCCTCTTGGGCTTTCCCCTGCCAGAAGAAGGTGTAGTGTTTCTCTTTGAGGGATCCACTTTGGACGAGTCTAGTTTCTTGCAGCACAGCAATGTCCACATTGAGCCTTGTGAGTTCTTTGTCCATCACAGCTGTCTTGTGTGTGTCATCAACCTGCAGAAGGGTGTCAGTAAGGCCAGGACACATGGTCCTCACATTCCAGCTTGTGATGCGAAGGACTGGTGTCTTCTTTGTTGAGCTTGTTTTTCTTGGTGCATTGATTATCGATCCGCCTGTTGAGAGATGACTCTCTAAGCTCCAAGCACCCATTGAAGCAAGCAGGTTGTGGCAGGACAGCACCTAACTGATTGGGGGCTACCCAGCTTTGAGTGGGTGGTAGCTATCCAATGAGATGCGATGATCTCTTCAACTGTCAGAAGTAACCCCTGGTGCTCATACTCTGCACCAATTGAGTGAGAGCTTATAATCGGTAACCGTTTCTTCCCGTGTTGTGCTAATGTTTAAGCACAAATAGTGTCCTCTTCACGGCACATTAGCACTGAACACAAAATGGCTCCTTTGGTCATGTGTTAATTATAAAATGGCTTTCTTGACCTTGTTAGTTATTACAATGGATACATTATAAAAATGGTCAAGTTAAACTAAGATCGAACTACCCAAGCTTACCTGCATCCTCCAGTCCTCTGGCAACATTCCCATATTTAAGGAGGATTGAAAGATTGTGGTTCGAGTCTCTGATATTTCCACCCTTACTTCCCTCAGCAACCCAGGATGCAACCCATTCAAACTGGGTGACTTTTCTACTGTGAGAGCTGCCAACCTTGTAATTGTCTCCTCTTTATCTATTTTCATCCTGTCCAATTTCTTCACTTCCTCCTCCTTTACTGTGACATTTGCAGCATCCGCTTATTTTGTGATACTTAATTAGTGCCTCAGCCACACCCTCTGCCTCCACAGGATCTCCTAATTGACCCACCCTTTCATTGACTGTCCATATGTTGGTAAAAGACTTCAGTGTTCCCAGTTATGTGACCCACTCATCTTTTCTCATACATTCTCTTGCTGATCTCATTTCCTTTTTCAGCTCTCCTCTGTACTTTCTGTATTCTGCTTGTTTCTCTACTGCATATAAATCCTCACATGATTTCGATATGAATGATTTTTGAACTATTTTGTTGACGGATTGAGTTTTGTCAATTTCTCCCTAGCTCCCCTCATGGTCAGGCAGAAAGTTTAACTGCTGTGTTTTTAAACAGCAACAGCTTTATTTGAAAAGCCATTGGGACAGGATTCCGGGTTTTAATCCAGTCACAAATCTGGTTCTGATGTCTTGTGGCTCCAGCTGTCACATGACCTGTCAGAGGATGACCTCATAATTGGCCCAGTCATGGAGCTGTGGGTTGATGTTTAAATTGTTGCAAAATAATTTTCCAGAAGGACAATCAAAATGAATCGATATAGAAAAGGTAGATTTTGTGAATTTGTGCTCCCAGTGGAAATTCCTGCAGAGTCTGCTGGTTTTCATATCCCCAATTCCCCACAGGAAGCTCTGTGTCGGAATCTGTATTCATTATATCAATATTATACAGAATCATTTCATGGGAGACCCCAGTGTGAATTGGAGACAGGTGGTTCAGTTTTAACTTTCAAAGTAACACAGAAGCAAAATACTGCAGATACTGGAAATCTGAAATAAAAACAGAAAATGCTGGAAATACTCAGCTGGTCTGACAGCATCTGTGGAGAGAGAAACAGAGTTAACGTTTCAGATCTGTGACCTTTCATCAGAACTGGGCTGAAATTGTCTGAGGGCCAAGTGACCTCTTTCTGTGCCTTAAACTTTCTGTGAGTCTAAGATCCGATGAGATTCTGGAATCAATTTCAGGGTCGATGACATTGCACTCTGTAAGGATAGGAAGATGGAGATTATTAAGTACAGTGCAAGAATATAGATGCTTTTACATTATTTTAATCAAAATTGATTTAAACTTTGTGTTCACGCATCCGATCTTTTGATCACAATGACACTGATAACAATGGAAAAAGCAAGACTTGCATTTCACGACCACAGGACGTTGCAAAGCCTTTTACAGCCAATGAAGGACTTTCCAAGTGTAGTCACTGTAGTCATGTAGGAAACATGGTGGCCAATGTGCGCACAGCAAGCTCCCAGAAACAACAATGTGATAAAAACGAGATAATCTGTGTTTAAGTGATGTTGATTCAGGGTTAAACAATGACCAGCACCCCAGAAATAATTCCCCTTCTATTCTCTGAAATAGTGCCATGGTACCTTTAACATCCACCTGAGAGGGCAGAGGGATCCTCAGTTTTCTGTTTCACCTGAAAAACAGCATTTCTGATAGTGCAGCACTGCCTTCGTACTGTACTGGAGTGTCAGCCATTTTTAAAGGGCTGTTAGTCCTACTGGTAAATATTTAAAGGAAGATTAAATGAAATGAAATAAATACATTGCTTTTGCCTCTCTCCCATCCCCCCAATAACAGTTAAATTAATTATTTGCCCTTCCCTCCCAAAACCTACCTTTACCATCTGACCTTCCGCCCAAAACTGCACAAACTGTAAACTATAACCCTTCCCACCATCCCCTACACCCATGACATTAATTTGACTCCGTCCCCCCTCCCCCACACTGAGAAACTTACCTTCTCCCCCCTCCACACCAGTGTTGCACCTCATTTCCCCGGATGGGGCTCCGAAGGCACGGCAGTGCCAGTCACCGGGCTGAAGATCGCAGCTGGATATCAGGAAGTGATGGGATAATAATTAATGCAGGTTTGTGGTCCCGTTGCCGAGCGGTGGGGGTTCCCCCACAACGCCTCGCCGTCGCAGGCAATATCGAGCCAGGCCCTGCCGGCGTTGAGGTCCATGGCGGGCCTCATCCGGGGCCATCTTCAGGCGGCTCCCACCCCACCCCCACCACAGATCTCGACGTTGAGGGCTCTATAGAATCCAGCCCATTATTTCTGTCAATCTTAACTCCACAAGGATTTGTCTGTTAATTGTAGAAAAATTAAAGCTCTATCACCTTTTGCTAAAAGGGGGTTTCAAATCCAATTCCAAACAAATGATAGTTCTCATTGTATCTAGAACATGTTTTCTTACATACAAACATACCAATTAGGAGCAGGAGTAGACCACTCGGCCCCTCGAGTCTGCTTCACCATTGAATAAGATCATGGCTGATCTGATTGTAACCTCAACTCCACATTCCCACCTGCCCCCGATAACCTTTCACCCCCTTGTTTATCAAGAATCTATCTACATCTATCTTCAAATATTTCAGAATTTCTGTCGTCCAGCAACTCTCACTTTATTTCCTGGATTTCACCTAAAAAATGTATTTCCACACTTTGGATATCCTGTACTTCATTAATGTTTTTGCTCTCTGGGGATTTCCCTTTAATTATATTCAGTGCTGGTATTTTACTGCTACACACTGACTGAAAGTGTCCCATCTTTCTGCAGGAAAAACACTCAGCTTCTTTGGCGAGGCAGTTTTCCCACTTGTGTCTCTCTCAGCCACACCGACTGCAATTGGTTGCAGCTACCACTAGATGCTCTTCCCGTCTTTCTTGTCTTTTACCACGAATTTTTCCTTTTGTTTTCTGAACAAATTCAATTGAATCTGCAACTCTGGAGATCAGACTCTCCCTGTCCCCTCGAACAACGGATTGGTTAAACTTTCTAACCTCTGTTTGTCTGCTCAATTGAAACTCTTTCGTTAATGTGAGATCAGCCCTGGACTGTAGAAGATCTGAAAGGGTGTTGTCTAATACCCCGAACACAATCCTGTCTCCATTCAGCTCTTCTCTTAAGTTGCCGTATTCACAAACCTCCGTGAGTTTGTTCAAGTTTTTGATAAATGAATGAATACTCTCCCCTTTCTGTTTGGTACGCTTATTAAATTCAAAGTGATTCCTGACAATGCAGCGGCCAGCCGACGTCATCAGAGCGCTCCAAGCTGCGCACATGCACAAACAGTCTCCTGCGCTCTGAGATGCTGCGCATGCTCAGCCTACGTCTTCCAGGACGAAGTGGCGCATGCGCAGGAAAACTCTCTACCCCCTCTCAGCCACTCACTCCAGGCCGCTCGC